>NW_020448486.1:586907-791613 GCF_003343035.1 Apteryx rowi | reverse complement strand
CGGCTGCAGCATGAGCGCCGAGGAGCCGGCGGGCGGCCCGGGCGGCAGCGGCGCCAACCTGGCCGAGCTCAGCGCCGCCGCGCCCGCCATGTACGAGGACGAGAGCGCCATCGACTTCAGCTCCTACATTGACTCCATGTCGGCCGTGCCCAATCTGGAGCTGTGCAACGACGAGCTCTTCGCCGACCTCTTCAACAGCAACCACAAGCCCGAGCGGGGCGGGGACTACGGCGACTACCTGCCGCCGGGCGGCGGCGCCGGCCGCGACCCCGCCAAGGACCTCGGCGCTGCCATGACCCTGCTGGGCGCCGAGCCCCGCACCGCCTCCTCCTCCTCCTCTTCCTCCTCCTCCTCCTCCCGCGGCGCCCTGAAGCAGGAGCCGGACTGGAGCGACAGCGACCTCTCGTCCTCGCTGCTGCCCTCGCAGATCGCCACCTGCGCCCAGACCATCATGAACCTGAGCGGGCAGCCCACGCCGCCCACCTCCCCCGAGCCGCCGGGCAGCAGCTCGCCCTCCAGCTGCAGCACCCGCTCGCCGGCGCCCGCCGCCGCGCCCGCCGCGCCGCCGCCGGGCAAGGAGCGCGGCGCCAAGAAGTGCGTGGACAGGTTTAGCCCCGAGTACCGGCAGCGCCGGGAGCGCAACAACATCGCCGTGCGCAAGAGCCGCGACAAGGCCAAGCGGCGCAACCAGGAGATGCAGCAGAAGCTGCTGGAGCTGTCGGCCGAGAACGAGAAGCTGCACAAGAAGATCGAGCAGCTCACCCGGGACTTAACCAGCCTTCGGCACTTCTTCAAGCAGCTGCCCAGCGCCTCCTTCCTGCAGCCCGCCGCGGGCACCGACTGCCGGTAACCGGGGGGGCGCGGGACGCGAGACACGGACTGCATGAAACGGTGGATAAATACCTCAGAGGGCCGCGCCGGGCCGCCCGCACCGCACCGCCCCGCGCCGCGCCGGGCCGCGGGAGGGGAAGGGCGAAGGCGCCGCGGCAGCCCGCCGGCGCGCAGCTTCTTCCCAGCGTTGCAGCGAGAGGGGCGATGCCTGGGTCTTTCACCATGGAACTTGCAAAAAGGAGGGGAAAAAAAAAGGAAGAAAAAAGCTAAATATCTGTTGCTGGGTTTTTTTCTCCCCTTAAATTATTTTTGTAATGGTAGTTTTTTGTCTCTTTTCTACATTTTACTCATACTGATGCAGCTATGGTACATCTGTTAATGATTCAAAAACCCATGTATTTTAGACAGTAGGATGAAAAAGACTGAGCATGCTCGACCTTTTATATCAATTTTTACAGCATTTCTAAGAATAAAAAAGACATGTTAAATCACTTCTGCTCTCCGTTTGCTGTATGTGTTGGAAGCAGTGGGTCAGTGCGCCGGGGCAAAGGCACTTCCCGGGGATCCTGCAGCAACAGCGACGTCTGTAAGGCTGGGGGGTGTGTGTGGGGGAGACAACTTAGGGGAAGGCAAGGAGAAGGTGGCTGGCTTAGGTGTACTGTGTTATTTTTCTAAAGCAAAGTAGGGGCAATGCGATAGCGAGAGTAACTCGGGCGTCTGGCACGTGGGAGCCATAAGGTTTCTGCGCCGGAGCTGCAGTGCTGTGCACAGGTGCCAAGCCAGGTATTGCCATGAAGGCAGCTGCCCCGCAGAGCAGCGGGAGCCCCTGCTCCCGGCCGTGACTCCCGAAACGCCGTGCAACGAGCACGTGTCAACACCAAAACACAGTTAATAAGAATTTCGGTTGGAAAAAACCTCAGAGTGGTTTCCACTTCAAAAAATGCAGAGCTCCACGCTCTGCAGTGTGCTCGGGGAAGTTTTAAAAAGATGTAGTCTCAAGCTAAGGTTTTGTACACATTCATTTCAGCCCTCTGTATAATAGGGTATCGCAGTGGACAAGCTGGCCACTTTCACTGATCAAGTGAGGAATGTAAAATGCAGATCCATGCGTGAGTGAATACATTAAGTAAGATCAGGCAACATGTTTGCATTTCCATGACAGCATATGTGGGACACCAGCAGAAAAACGGGATACTACAAGCATCTCCAACACAGCGCTTTTCTAGAGAGAGAAATCTTACTGATTTCAATGAATCAAGCCTGGAAGCGTGCAGTGTGGTATCCCAGATGTAGGAATAGGCTGACTTAGCTTTCCTGCTTAGAGCAAGACAAGTCAGGAAACTAAAGAACTTGGAGGGGTAGGGAGAAGGAGATGACAAAGTGTGGTTGCTATTCCTTTAATAATTGTGAAGTTGTCAGCTCTAGTCACAAAAACAATTACTGTAGCAACAATTTCATTGCTCTTTTTCTGTTGGATAATCACATACTGAGGACTACACAAAACAAGCTACTTCATTCTCTGACCTGTTACAATGTTGTTAAATATTGTGCTCTGTACCATAAGAAAGGCAAAAAAAATCTAGCCTTTGACTAAACTCTCATATTAACTCTTGTATTGATTCTGAAACAACATATTGGAAGATTTTGATAATATTTATCTGCTTATATGGTTATAACCTTGATCTGTAATCCATGTCTCTATACTGTCAGGGTAAGTATAGTTAGGTGGCCTACAAACCAGTTTATTCTTTACACATAATTGAGACTGTATAATAAAACACCCGCTTTGTGGGAAGCTATAGATAACACGGTACTTCTATGTTTAGATACCAATTAGCTATAAAACATCATTATATACCTTTGACACTTTAAAATATAAGCTTTGTTCAAATCTGTGTTTATAATATTTATTACAAGATGATAACAAATACTACAATTTAGACTTAGCACATAACTGTTTTGCAGCAGGTAGTGTTTCTGGAAACTTGATAAACTTGTCAGCTTAACAGATAGATCGATATTCACTGTCTATAGCAAAATATTTATTTCAAAAACATCAGTAAAATATTTTCCATTGACATAGAATAAATACAGCATTACAAAAACACCCTCTGAAATTTTTACAACCATTCAAAATTCCAGAACAAGATGTTTTACATTCATAAACAATAAACATACCAAGGAACTGTATTGCTAACTTCTGAATTCATCAGAAAAAGAAGAGTTCACAAAATTGAACAGATGATTGTTTTTATAGACTTTTCAGTGTTGGCAATAATGTGCTTTGTAAATCACAATTTTAATAAACTATCTTAATACTTATCACGCTTGCATTGCACATTATCTATGGCAATAGTTAACAAATAACCACAATACAAGGTCCATAGATATTATAATAGCTGACAGTGTTCAGTTCAGTTTCTTACTGCTTCCAGAAGAACAATTTCCTCCAATCCAACACAGCTAGGGTGGCTGGTTACGGAGTGGACATAGCAGTGCAGAAACCCCACCTCCTTTCCCAGCACGCTCTTCACCTCATAACTCTGGAGTGATAAAAGCATGTTGATTAAAACAAACAGTCCTGTACATTCTGTTCTAAGCAGCATATAGCTCAAAAGATAAAGGGTGTAAGGTCCTCTTCCAAAAGACTTTTTAAAAAAAAATCCTCAAAAATAAAATTGCATTAGAACTGCTGGAAAAAAACATATTTGATTAGTGAATAAATTAGATTTTCAATTAGATCTCATTCCTGTTTAAAGTGGTGCTTCCTTACCAGGCTCTTAAAAATGAATTGGTTAAAAAAGCTACTGCAATTTTGAACTCTGTTTAGCTGAAGCATAACCATTATAAAGCATAATGTGCTTCCTTTACAAAGTTTTCTTACATGCGCAGGTTTTACATGTGGTAGGAATGTATGTACATACATATATATCCATGCTGAATATCATTTAACAAATATCCATTACGTTAGCTAACAGATCTACAAAAGGGAAAAATAGGTCACAATGGATTTAACTCCCCCAGCCCTTTTTAACTGTGTGTGCTTTTTTATGCTCTGTCAGGTATTACTTACAATCATTTGCACCTACCTAGTTCCTTCTGCTTAATGATCTGATTGGCAGGTTTCCAGCATGAGTTGTAGCTATTTGCAAAGACTACTGTGCGTGGAGAACAGGGGTAGAGGGGTTGGACGATCTCCCTAAGATGACACRGCACGCCAAGGGAAGGACGGTAGTACTGAGGGCTGAAACCCTCCTTGAGAGGGTATCTCAGATCAGGGTTTTACCTGCATTTCTTTCATCAGTGGGACTTGCCCAGGACCACCCTCTGACCATTCCCACCTCTTTATCTGTGCTGCAGGCACGGCTGTACAGATACCGGATAACCAAATCAATTCAAGGTATAAACAACCCTTTTCTTTTTCTAGAGTATTTTTACCCAAGACCAGTTCTGCAATCCACTTCACAGTACAGCTGCACAAACAGCTCTGTTTGTTGGTGTAAGTAAGTGAAGGGTTGCCACAATGTAGGAACAAGTGGCCGGGGCAGTGGCTAACACCAACCTCACTGCCCAAAGAAATGCTGACCAAACTACACCCTAGAACACTTAGCAGCATCAGCAAAAAATACCACCCAAAGTGGTATTTCTTGTGATCAATCTTTGTTGCGATGTGCTTTCTTTTTAAAATGCAGCAGTTGGGAGATGAAAATACTTAAGAGGAAAAAGTTATCCTGTATTTCAAATAGGAAAAAAAGTCTGTTTCCAAGGTGCCAGTCTGCTAGATATTGACATTATAAAAACTGAAACATAAGAAAGAGATTTTTTGTTTGAATTTTAATAACTAGAAAAAGAACGATATTTTGTCAGTCTTTAACAAAAAGAAACTGTAAAACTTAGCCAGGTTTAACAGCTATTAAAAGAGCATACATATTTTGGATATTCTCATATCTCTTCGCTGAAATGAAACATGACCCTCCGTATACGAAAAATAATTCACAGTTTCAGAGAAACCTTCCCCTTTAAATATTATCAATAAATCACATTAAAACCATGTAGCATGTAATTGCAAACTACTGAAAGACTGTATAACACAGAGAAAGCAAAATGACCCCAACATGTGTCACCTAACTGAAGATATTTAACTGGGATGAGCTTTAATAAGATGAGCTGGCCTTTGCTTCCTTCTATGTTCAATAAAGAGAGTGAGAGATCTCCAGCTCCTACCTGGACTAAATCCCTCTCTGAAGGTGCCACTCCTTCTCCACTGACCATATGGCAGCCAATGACAGCCACGCACCTACCTTAAATGCCTCACTTACCCGCGATAAATCTGGGTCACTGTGCCAAATGTCAGGGTTCTTCTGATATCTCAGATTAAAGGAATAACTACTTGACGATTACGTAAACTGTACTTTAGCCCATGAATTCCTGTGGCTTATGTGTGTCTTACTTATACAGATCCCCAATTAATGCATTTTGCAAATTTCTCTACTACTAATACCTATAAGTAATTTATGTCCTACTAGAAAATAGTTGCAGTTTATAGGGATTAGAAAAGCAGTCTGGAAAGCCAAGCTTTTGGTTGCTACATCTTCGTTGTCTTTTGGATCAGACAGAACATGGTAGGCCAGAAAACCAAGCACAGCCCAGCATAGCCCCTGCCGTAGCCCTGAATGTCCATACGACTATTTGCAGATAGCTCTGCAGGACCCCATGTGAGCTAAAGTGGTCTACACACCCCACCTGCCCCATCTCTCTTTTCGAAAGGAGGGTGTCAGCCTGATGCTAGCGATGCAGCGGCAGGGCATCGGCGGGGGAAGGCACGATCTCCTGTGCTGGGAGCCACACCAACTCATTGCTCTGGAACTCACTTCAAACCCAATCAATCCCCAGCTGGGCACAAGAAAAATAAAAATCATTTTTCCTAGTGAAATCTCCTACCACTCCTAGTGGAGCACTGGAACAAATTGCCTGGAAAGGCAGTAAAATCTCCATCTTTAGAGATTTTCAAGACTCTGCCAGGCAAAGTCATGGCTGRCCTGATCTCGCGGTGGCAATAGTCAAGTTGAGCAGTAGGTCGGACTAGATGGCCTCCAAGAGTCCCTTCCATTTCTACGATTCTAATATCTTCCCACTTGATTTACAACATCGCTAGTATTCTGTCTGTGTAGTTTAAATTTCTTTTGTCAGCTTTAACTACACTTACCCCATCCTCAGTGGGGGAGGACATCAGTAGAGAAGAGATTGTCCGTTGTAACAGCTGCAATAAGAAAATTAACAAGAACTTATGTATGCAGAAACATTCTCTTCGCAGGTTAAAACAGTCGTGTTAAACAAACATTAATCATGTTAGCATACAATGGTTTTGTTTCTCTGACCAAGAAAGCAGAAGAGAGATGACACAAAAAAAGTTCAGAATGGGAGTCTAAAAATTCACATTCCTTTTAAGCTGTGGACACTGAAGTTCCCCAAGGGCTCATCCCAGCAAAGTCCTTCAGCAGGACTTGATGCATTCAACATTTCGGAAGCCCCAGGGTGAACTCGATGACTGTACTATTTGAATAATGACTGCAGAATTGGATTCTTAGTGCAACAAAGCCCAAGTCTAATATCAGATTAAATTATGGGATTCTCTTTTAAATCTTTTAATTTTTCTTCTAACAGAGCTATTTATAAAAGTGTGGTTTAGAGTACTTATGTGTCTACACATACCTAGCCTCATTATATTCAATACACCATACCTTTACTTTCACTGTACTTTGAGATCGAGATGGACAACTCAAAAAGACTTCCAGTTGCATTTTCAAAACTGGTGAAATTACAGCTTCAGAGCACCGGTTGCAATACAGCAATCTGCTGAAACATGCCAACAATGATGGGAAAACATATGGAAAAATTATCAGTCATAAACTCAACACACAAACAACTAACATCTAGTCTATTCTGTAAAATGCTTTGCTGGTAGACCTCTAGCAGAAAAGTCCATGGTGGAGATTCAGCTGATAATAGCAAATAGAGTTATGTTGGTAAAGCTAAGTAACTTTCTTGGAGGACATAAATTCTTCCAGAAAAAGGAATCTTCCTTTCATAAGTTTTGTCAGACATGGGGGAGGCTGCTGTTCACAGCCACCTCAACTAAGTAGATATGAATCTCATAACCTTCTAACAGTCATGGAAAAAAAAAACTCTGTAGTATAGCTTTGGCCTAAATAACATTGATTTAGGCCCCCATTCAGCAAACACTCAACGTTTTCAGCACACACTTAAGCCATATGCATGAAATTAAGCACAGCAGTAAGTGCTTGTTGGAATGGAGGGCTTGAATGAATGATGTTGATGCTAAGCTATTCTCCAAATAAAGCAAGAGGGTCCTTCAGAATATAGAAAAAAACCTATGAACTAAACTACTATGTACACATGCATACGCTCTTATTTTTTTGCATGCCAGTATAATACAGGACAACCTTACTCAGCTTTTCAGCTTCCCCCCCCCCCAAGAGGTTGTACATAACAACACAAACACAGTAAAGCTTTTCTTATTTATGAAAATGTTATCTACTTCAAAGTGATTCAAAATCACCCTCCTTCTCCTTAAACTTTTTGTAAGCTTTTCCAGTAGAAAGAACACCCTTTCCTGCTTTTTACACTCTGCTTGCCCTATTACTACAAGGTTTTTATCCCATCAGCTATCTCAGACTATGCAAGGGCAAGCTGGCTAAGTAGCTAAGGGGACGCTTCCCACAAACATGCCCAAGTGATGTGGGCTTGGCTTTTCAGGTGATAACAGGTTCTGTAAGATCAGTATTCACATTTGTAACATTCATATTAGCAGAATTATTCTACGTTGTTTTTAGAAAGGTTATAAATTCAATAGGTCTGAATGCATCTCTTTTGCATTTATGTAAATTATAGCAAGGATCACAGGTCAGTTTAAAAAACGAGGTAAATTAGTGGTATACATGGTAACAATGTAGGACAGAAAAACACAAGAAACTATTGTTCAAGGAGCTTAAAATCAGACCTGTGAGTTATGTGGCATGTTCATTAAAACTAATATTGTAATGCAGTGGGGTATGAAATCTTTAATAATTCAGGATTGGCTTGCAAAATTGTGACTACTGCAAATTCAAACCATTTCATATCTACTTGTATCTTTCTTAATAAACTAATCTAACCTTGCTGGTATTATCAGTTCATCAGCAATAAAAATACTATGTCTCAGTGCTAGGAAGGAACAAAGTGCAGCCTGTGTCTGCAGGAGTGATTGCATCACCTATTGCTGTTATGGCTACATCTGCAAAACACCTGGAATATTAAGGAGCATACTGACTCTTACCTGTCCTTGGGATAAAGTTCCAATTTTCCATTGCCACATCTGTCACATGTAGGCCAGGAGAAAGCAGTGCTCTCATTAACCCCAACAACAGTACCTAAAAAAAAAAAAAAAAATTCTTACAAAATACTAAATGTAAGCTAGCAAACTCCTGGCTTCACAGCAGGCTTGATCTTTTCTGACTCTCATCTTAAGAATAAGACTTTCCTTCATGGTGCCAGAGCAAGAATCAACTTTTCCAACAATCTCACTCTCTTTCTCCTTCCACCCTCCAAAAAGGAATGTCAGTGTGGCAGAATGCATCAACAGTCTAAAGACAGCAGAAGAGAGATATCTGAAAATCAACCTTCCAAACAGGTTCAGTAGTTCTAGTTTGGKTTTTTTTTTGTTTTGGTGGGGATTTTTTCATACTGGACCTCTGACGTTTCCCTGGCAAGAAATACTGGCAAAAGTCATCAGCTCAGATAGCTTGATATCAATATTTAGGAAACACAAGACAATTAGGAGACACAAGCCTTTTCAGAAACAGTGATGCCAGTTAAATTCCATTAACAATGGAGTTATTCTTCATTTATACTGATTTAACAGAGATTAGATCTGGCCCACAGATTTAAGTGTGTGCCTAAGAAGGGAATGCCAAAGATACTTTGGACTAATATAAAGGGCCTTGCTTGTTTGGGCAAGAAAAATATATTCAGAGTTTTATAAAAAGCCAATAAAAAGTGTATAATATTTTATGGCAATGATATGCTGAAGTAATTAGCATTGTTTACAGAGAAAATGCAAGTATTTTGAACTGTACAAGGTGGATCACCTGGAAGAACATAACTGCAATAGAATAAACCCTCGGTCTGATACAACAGAAGTATAGGGAGCAAGAATCTCAGAGTTTTATAATACAGTCAATAAAATAAAGCTTTGGAGTCTAGGGATCACTTACACTGACTGTAAAACAGTGTGGTAATCCCTTACTTTCCTTACTTTCCAGTGCCCTAAAACAAGGACTGGCAGAAAGGAGGGAGATATATATCAGCAGCAAAACCTTAATTTTCTTTGGGAATTCAAAGGACATCAAGTCTGAAGATCAGGAAAGCTATTTCTCAGATACAACATTTATGACCCAATTTCTATGCATATAACAAAAGAACACGGATTACCTTGACAGAATGAGCAATTCTGGGTATTTTAGAGGGAACCTTTGGAATGTTAGAGCAATAACTTTTAATAACTTCAGTTTTTAAGATAAACTAGAAGTTTTCACCAGCTACTACAATGTAGGACACTTCCTGCCACAGCACAGGCATGTTTCCTCTGTTCATGAAAACCTACCAAATTAGCTTGCTGAATAGGTTTCTTTTTTCACAACAATTTCACGTTTTCATTTCAACATAACTTTTTTAGACAGATCTGTTTCTTCCCTCTAAGCCTTTTCAGTCGTCTTCCCCCCAATTTTGGACTACATTCCAGCTGCAGGATGCAAGGGCACAAGCAACACAAACGCATTGGAATAAAATGAATCAGGATCATACTGACTAGACTGTATGTAGTGCAAAGGTTCATATTGATGCCAGTGTACAGACCCCTTGTGGAACCACGGAAGACCACTGAAGACTGAACAAATGCAACTCAAAGCAGCAACAGATCAAATAATCCAGGGACAGCCATTTGCATCCTGCATGCAAAGAGATTTCTCGAGTTTAAACTGCTCAACTGCTGCATGCCTTTGTCAAGACCAGAGTTTCCTTGACTTTCAGGGACCTTTCAGATATTCTCCTGAGATCCTTCTTTTAAATGGAAACATATAGCCATAAGTTGATTTTCACATCTACTCTGCATTTTCCTGTGTTGTGGTCAACATCTTCAAGAAGAGGCTGATAACAGCTCAATCAAGACAACATCTGGACAAACAGATCTCTGGTGAGGAATGCAAAGGAGAGCTGAGGATTAAAAGTAACACTCTGGTTGACGGTTCAAAAAATGAAAAGTTACATTAATTTTTTTTTTCCAATAAGTTACTCTGATTACTGAATAGAAAGGGAAAAAGTTCAGTCAAAAACTGAGACTTAAGCAAGACAATTAATCCCATTTTGTTCAGGACAACCGAAAAAAAACCTGAGTAAGGGCTGAAATATGAAAATATCCAATATGAAAATTCAATCACTAGATGTGAGTCATATACCAGGAAAATATCATTAATCAAGTAATATTCCCACACCACATATGTGGCATGAACTAACTAGAATTTGCTCATAAGAACATTTAAGAGGAAAACTAGTTCTGTACGGCATGAATTGACAAAATTTAAGTCATCCTGACCACTGCTATACAGGAAAAAGAGGTCAGAAATTACTTTGCAATGCACAGTGATGAGAAAATAAATCTGTTGACCTTGAGCTCATAGCTGAGAGTGACAGACCCATCTTTAAAAGAAGAATAAACTTTCCAGTAGTAAGCAACCGCAGGTTTTCACTCATCTGCTGAAGAGCAACGTACTGTGCATCTTAGAGTTGATATGACTGGGCCTCTCTGAAACAAAGATTTCTGATTAACTCAGTGGATCTGTTTGGATTACAACATTGTCCTTTTGAGGGGGAAGAAGAATCTGACCAAGTATTACTGGAAGATTTCACTGGCAGAACACTAATAAAAATAATTAAAGACAAGCTGCAGCAAGGAATATTCCAATTAAATACAAGCAAAAACTCTTCCCAGTGAGAGAGGCTGAGCCCTGGAACAGTTTGCCCAGAGAGGCTGTGGGATCACCATCCTTGGAGACATTCAAAACGTGACTGGACCAAGGCCCTGAGCATCCTGATGCAACTCTGTAGTTGGCCCAGCTCTGAGCAGGAGTTTGGACTACATGAACTCCAGAAGTTCCCTACAAACAAAGTTATTCTATGATTCTATTTATATACCTTATAAACTCTTTCCTAAACTTCCCTTCCAAATAATGACTTGTCTGCCTAAACCTGGCAGGCAGTATGGTCTGTGCCCCCCTCCCCCCACCAAACTTGGCATCCGTGGAGGTGCTGATGCTGTGATTGATTGCTGTATCCTTGAATGGAGAGTTGAATGACCACCTACATTTTTCACTGACTAAAAAGATGTTTTCCAGTGAAGCATCACTAAGAAGGTACACTGCCAAATCCCTGAGCGTCGGGAGGAGGAGCAACGACAGAACGGGCAGAAGCCGTACTGCAGGAGGAGGGAGAGCCTTTGCAGCACCTTTGGGTGTTAGGTGAGAGGAGGCCTACGTGCAGCGCACGTAGGTGACCAGAAGTACAGGAAGTGAAAGGAGGGCACAAAGAAATAGAATGAACACTGGAACAAAGCACATAGTGCTTCTCACTGAAAGCCCAATTAACAACTCTGTGAGTTTTTCTAGAAGAGATAGAGATGGTGAGGGAATCTCAGAGAAGATAATTTTTCCTGCATGAATTACTCCATTGGATACGTATGTTCCCACCAACAAAGTAGGGCTAATGCTGTTAACTTCACTTCTTCATTAGAAAGATGTAAACACTAACTAACCAAATTTCAAAATAGTGAATATCTATCATAAATGCTATTAAGCAATTTTAGTTACAATAGCAAACACACACAAAAAAAAGAAAGTGAAGGTTATCTGTATGTAGAACTAGCACAGGCATAAAAAAAGGTATTTTATATTCTATATCAATACAAMAGTATGGGAACATACTGATAACAGCTACCCTAGACAAATTTCAGATTAAACTAGACAAACACAAGATTGTAGGATTAAGGCTTGTCATTCTTCCATACGTACTGAAGAACAGGGAAAGCCCAACACCTCTAAGGTATGTAAAGGAAATGCTTGTTTACACAAAGAATCACAAAGCTCTATTTTCTTTGCTTTACAGGAAAAAGAAAGGACAGAGAAATATTTTACTTTATTCTACTATACACTATATATACTGTCACCTGGACAAAAGAAGAAAGGCACTTCTTATGCTTGGTGTATAAAAAGTAAGAGCAAGGAAGTGATAACTGTTAGCATAACTACTGGAGAGGTTGAAAAAAAAAGCCAAAAAGTATTTCATAACTGGTGATAAAAGCATCTTTCAAGAAACTCACAATATGGATGGGAGATGTGCAGAATGATCAAGGCTTAGAGTGAAGGGCCCATAGTTGTGTTTGTTTTTCATTATGCAATTTTAGAGTTTAAGATTTGTCAGTACAAAGTGCTCATATATTAATCACAGAGACATTGCTAATTGGTGGCTCTACCAAAACAGTAGGTATTTTTAGTAATGGTTCTGAGTGTTTTTGGAGTGTTTTTTAGTATATTGCTTTAGAGCTGGAAGGATTCATTACTACACTTTGCAACCATTATTTACTATTATTTTATAGATCATTTCAAATGTTTAAGTGAATACTTGAAGGCGTAAATGTGAATCAGTATCAAGAATTTTCTACAAGGATTACTGTAATCTTAAGAGTTAAATTAAGAAAGGAAATTGTCTTTAAAAGCCAAGATTTATTGGGCTTTTAAGAATTTTTCCTTACAGGCCCTCCACAACTGAGAAGTTTAAGAGGCTGAGTGGACAAAGCATTAGAACACACACTGCAGGGAATGTTTCTGCATGACTATGAAAAGTTAGAAAATACATTGTAAGAAATGTTTCTTCAGGGTTAGTGGAAGGACTGAGGTATTAGACAAAGCACTGATCCAAAGCGGTAAGCAAGTATTGGCCAAGTTATGCTAGATGTCTATGGTGAAACATTAAATTGCCCTCTTTCAGGAAAGCTTCAGGGAAAGAAGAAGCTAATCCCTACCATTCAGAATCTGGCTAACATATCTATATGCCTTAAAAATGTTGGTATACCTTAGTGTTGCCAATATCAACAAGGCTGGTGTGAACAGAAGGCTCCTGAAAGAAGATGGTGTAGGAAGGAATATAATAAAACAGATTGTACATCAAACATTTATTCTGGGGTATCAGTGAGTGGGAGCAGCAGCCAAGCAGAGTTTGGCCAGTAAAAGACAAACAGAGCCCACAAAGAGGTATAAAAACTTAAATATCCTAATGACCTACAGCAGTACCATGCTTTTATATCCCTGTACACCGTTTGTGCAAGAAATCAATATGAGGACCTGAAAGATTAAAGTGAACACAAAGAATTAAGCTCATTCATTTCAGAAAAGGCCATACAAACCTCTTACAGTACAGATGGAATTGGCCTGTGTTGTAGAATCCAGCTCATCGAGTTTGACAGGGCCAGTCAGCTCACTGAGGTCAGCACCGGCAGCCGAGTACAAAAGAGGCTTTTGTAATAAGAGAACAGTACGTTCAACACAAATAATCCTACCTGCCAACAAAGACATTTCAATTCAGTACAGTAACAAGGAAAAAGGTGACCATGTTAACTGTCATGGCCAATAAAGACAATGATCTCTGCCAGTTACTAAACAGATGAATAGACTCCACCAGGTTTTCTCCACGACAAAATATTTTGCTTTCAGTGATACATGCATCATGCTCTTGTTACACTTCATGACTCCTGGGGAAAAAAGATGTCAAAGAAAATTCTAACATGGCAAAAGAGAACCAGACTCCATTCAGAGTGGACTGTAACAGATTCCCCGGGCACATGCAGTTATTGTCTCTTCCTCAGGAATCAGCCTGAACCCCTCTCCAGGTGTTCTTACTTTATTTCAAATAATATAAAGAGAAGGTACATGCAATATTTTATTCTCCAAAGCAGAGATTTTTTTGCCCAGTTTGCATGAAACTAGTATGACCTCAGCTAGGAAAGGAAATCAGGCAGGTTAGCAGATTCAGTAACAGGCGACACAGCCATATATACAGTTTGGTGCTTCCAATCCACTTACATTTGGAAGTGACTGAAGGCCACTGACTTCAGATGTGAACTACACATGGATGCAACAAATGAAACCATAAGTGAGCCTAATAAAAGAGCAACTACAGAATGAATGGAGAAGTGAACTATCTTCTTTATGATCTGTACAGTGGTAAAGGCTCACTGCTAAGATGGTGTAGGATAGTTTCTAAAAGTTGTGTGTCTAGGGAAACATAGCTATAAAGTCTCTGGATTCACCATGTTACTCCTTTTAGAGGCAGTAAGTTCAATAAAACAAGTTTCTGCAAGAACATCAAAACTATGAAACCAAGTTTCCTTATATCTTTGAGTCTTCTATCAGCTACCAAATTTGACTGACACTGGTCATTAAATTCAACAGTCATCAGGGAAGACAGACAGATATATTGGTGGACATACAGTAAGAACACTTAATTTCTCACTTACTTTGGAGATCAAGCCAAAAACATAAAAAAGAAAACAAAAACTTACAGAAAACTTATAGTTACACCCCCCTTCAAATTTCTCATCCAAAACTTGCCATGTTTCATCTTCACCTGAGAATGAAAGTCTCTGCAGGTCACTTACTGCAGGACAGAGATTAGGATGTTATTTCAGTTTGAGTCCAGCCGCTTCAAAACCACAAATAAAGCTTACCATTTCCCCACAGTGCGTCCCTGAAGAGGACGGGGCACGAGGCGGCAGCGAGGGCTTCTATTACCTCTGCACTGAGAACACATGATGTAGCAACTGACACAGCAACAACTTTTGGAACTATATGAACCACATTTTGCAGTGTGAAGTCAGTCACAAACAGCCAAATCTCCCTTTGATTTATAGGAACATTGTGTTTTGTCTATGGTTTAAAAAAAAAAAAAAAAAAAAGATACAAAATTGGAATACAGTCATTAATTTTTAGAAGAATGAAAGGCTACAATAACATTTTTAAAGCAACTAATAAAACTGATAATCTACTACATTTAGGGTTTGTACAGGAAAATGAATCAAAGCTTTAATGGGATTTCTTTTTTTTTTTCCCTTAATGCAGACAAAGACTAACATCTTCTACCTTGAAGTTGACCCACTGGGATCTTGGCTTTAGCTTAAACAACTATCATGTCTTAATATAACTCACTTTGAGTGTACTTGGGATCTGAAAATATATTTTATAAAAAGTTAATTGTCTGTTTTTATGAACAAAGACTTAAATGATTTTTGCCTTAAGGAAAGAAAGACTAAGACTACTACTACTTTTATTTCTGTGTAAGCAAATTTTCCATGTATTGTTATCTGATTCTCATGAGCACCATTCCTTGGCTAATAGCTACTATAAGTAACAAAGTTCGAAATTTTTCTTTCTGTTGAACATACATCTCTAAATTTTTGAATGATACACAGAAATAGGAAAGTAGATGACTCGTAAGAAACATAGGAATCCACCATGACAACAAAAGTTTCCTGCCTGTTTAAGACAAATATAAAAATATTCTGGTATGGCTAGAATAAGGTATATCAAAACAAATGATGTCACTACCAACATACCTACATTTTATGTCAGGCTTCATCTCTGAAAACCATTATCAGTACTAAATCAGTAGTGTCTAAAAATTTTTTTACATTAGGATGAGAACAAGACAGAGTAGACAAACATTATATACATATCAATGCTTTTTCCAGAGTCTCTAACAAAATCAGATGGGTTACAATTTGATCGTTCGTGCTTTTCTTCTTTTCTTTTAATGAAACTTTCATAATCTGTGTGTGTGTGTGTGAATTCTCCCATGTTTTAGAAAAGCTAGGTTTAATAACAAAACATATTTCACATTTACCAGTCCAAGCAACTTGTAATTTTTTAAGATTCTAGTATTTTAAAATACTTAGCTGAAATTAAATTACTTTCTTAATTATTTAAACAATTTTCATTATTAATTAGTCTGTCAAATAAAAGTTCACACTTAAAATATTTAAATGACATTTAAATGTTACAGTGATTGGTAAGATACATATCACATATATTTTATTTCCAAATTTGCATTTCTTGATCATAACACAATGCAATGAGAACCCTGACTTTTTGTCTGCAATTGAATTCAAAACTTGAAAACGTTAACCATACTAAATTAGCTTTTTGTTCATGCTAACAGCTCTTAGAACAAATGCAGCAACTGGAAATAATGACTGGTAAAATTCATAACTCAGCTATTATGGTTATCCCTTAATACAATATATGCTGCATTTACATTGTTTCTTTCTATAGTAGCTACATGCATTTAGAGTGCCTCCTCTACACAGATAGCATTAAAACAGCTTCAAAGACAGGATTTCTAATGCTGTCGCATGAGAATTACTAACACATTAAAGGCTGGCCTTCAGAAGAATCATGCAAAAAGTAAATACTAATAACAGCAAAAATCACAAGTTAGTATAAAATCATCATCTCGCTATGTGTGACAATTTGTTCTGAACAGAGGACACAACAGACAAAGAGCAGCAGGACTGAGTTACAAGGAAGGACAGCTCCTCAACCACAGATGGAATATATTTCCTCATACTCCTCCTGCACCACAGTACAGATTCTGAGCAATAATAAAAGCATATTTCCATTCCTCCTTTACACAAATGAAGCATCTCAGAATACTGCAGCTACACTGAATAAATATTATTTTTAAAGCACATTTGAATTAACCCATGTAGCAGATTCTTTAATAACAAGTCTGCAAAGTAAGTCCCTTCTTCACATATTCTAGCATGACGATTTTGCATGGGAAGGATGAATCTTCCTGGCAGTGAACAAGCTGCTGTTTGTGACATTCTTTTGGAAGGATTAGGCAACTGATACACTAACAGCAGGTACGTACATTTACATTCGTAGAGCAGTTATGCACAAGTTAAATACCTTCTATTGCTTTTTCAATATTACTTTCAAAAAATTTATGAGCTCAATATTGTTTGCTTATGCAAATTTAGTGCTTACAGTTCTGCAAGTGAATAGCCATTAAATAAAACAGCTAATAAACCTTCCAACAGCAAGAAGAAATCGTAGACTTTTTTTTTCTATTAGACAAGCTCCTGTTCTTCAAAAACATATCTATTCCTGCATACTTCATCTTTTCTCTAATTTAGTGATATAGTGCATCTACACAACAATACTGATGGCACACAGCATCTCAGATGCAGATGGTTTTGGTTTCATACCTGAAAGCAAAAATGTCTGGCTAAAATATCACTACCTAATCTCTGTAATCTTTTTTTTTTTTTTTTTTTTTAACAAAACAGTTTTCTTGGTAATAGGACAAGTCCCCACCTGCGCCCATCTTTCTGTTAGCACCCTAAAGACCTCATCAAACTGGCCGTAATTTCAAATGCGTGCAAATGCCCCGCTGTCACTTACCATGGAGAAAACACTGCCAAGTGAGAAAAGATACTCCCCACCACAGGAGTTAAAAGTACTCCCTGCCTAAAAATCAAATTGTAAAGCATCGGCTGTTGAAGCAAGAGGACAAGACCTAAATTAAATTTAGGTCTCACAGTGGTGGGTAGCATCTCCAGCTATTTTGTTGGCCGTTCTGGAATTTGTCTTTGGTTCATATGCTTTGATTCACACTTTGTTTCTTGTGGAGCTGATGGACAATTACAAATTATCCTCCACCAGAATTCAGTGCTGGCTGTACTAGGATCCAGTCGCCAGGAAAAAATAAATAAATCAGGAACAAAAAATTCCTTTAACTACTGAGGGAGTTAGCAACATTTTGAAAGAAAATTGTAGCGTCATTCAGAAACAAATAAATAAAACATAGTTATAAGCTTTCCAACATAATATGGATGACAGATGTATTTACCTAAGAGTTCCTCCTTTCTACTAACTGGACCATAAAAGCCAAATTTGCCTGAGGGACTTCTCTTGAAGTCAACAAAAATGGTCCACTTGCATGCAAAGAGCAAAACTGTATTTTTATATAACCATCGTCTGTTAAATTCTATCCCCAGACACTCAACTGGCTGGGAACTTTTCAGTATGTATCTAAGTATGTAGTTTCACTGCAAGTCTCAACTAACTCCCTGGAAGCTCCTTACCAATATCCAGGGTGAAATATTGTCTCTGATTAGATAACAATTAATTGAGAAATAATTCATCTTCTAGATTAAATGGGACTGAGATTGAAAAACGCAATTCATTGTACCCATTCACACAAAAATCCAGAAAAAATTTGTTTTTCCTCTAAACAAGATAAATGCTGACTTCTTCACACATACATTATATTGAGTTTAAATATATTTCATTGCTAAATGAAGATTACCTGCAGCCTTAGATACAGCACTTGTGCCCAAAAGCTACAGCGTACATTACAGCCGTCAATCTGAAAATAATTGTGCAAAAACAGGGAATGAGACAAATACTGCATTAGAAATTTAATGTTACAAAATATTTGTTATCTGACTTCTAAAGCAGATTACCTGAAGAATTTCCTTTAGACCACGAAGAGGTGGTGGCTGGTACAAATTAGAAATCTGTTCTTCCTCATCTATTTTCACATGTATTTCACCAGACTGAACAGTAAGAATGTAACAAAAGCTGGGAGGAGGAAGATTAGTTGTCATCTATTAAAAAGTAAGGAGAAAAAATGGGACTTTAAAAAAGACACTTTAATTTGGTCAGTCAGCATTTATAGTTAAAAAAACCAACACAGTTTACATTTTAAGAGTGATGGAAAAACAAAATTATATGGTTAATAACAACAACTCTCTGAAGTAGAAGTTGATTTAATAAAACAACATTCACAAGCTAAAAGTGAAATCAGCTTGTGTGCATCATTCTTTCCAGAATCTGACATTGCTCCTCATCACAAAAACATCTCATGATTTGGCACACTTGGCAAACACTGTGACTATTTCAAGGTGGCTGCTGTTTTTACATTTTTTATAACATGGTAGGAGTGCCCTGCTTTTTTATTTATTTATTTTTTTAAATATCCATAACTTTTCTGAGATTTGGGGACTTTTGCATGTGGGTGGGTTTTTGTGATAGTAAACAGCTGAAGAACTTTTAAAGCTGCCAAATTAAATCCAGGACAGCGCAAGGAGATAATGAAGAACAGGAACTCAGAACCAGAAAATTTTTTCTCTTTGTGCTATGCCAGATTTTTCTTTTCTCCTTAAAAAGTGTTGTGACGTAAGAACTTTATCAATCTCCATTTAACGAGATCCCAAACTAGAACAGCTTCTCAGGAATGAAAGACAATACAACAAAATAATTTTTATTGTGTATTTGGTAAAATACTGTTCTAGGGATGTTTTCTGTTAATAAACCATTTCATTTACTGAAGGAAATATGAAGCTATTAAAAACAGCTGCCCACTCATTGAAAAAATTCTGCATAAGGAAAAAAGGCAAAAAGACATCAAACCAAGTCCTGCTTGCCTCTGACAGTATTAAATAACATATGGCTTAGAAGAAGTCAGCTCCGCAGATCTCTTCCCAACATTATCACTGTGTTGGTAATATTATTTATGTTTCTATGTATAAAACTCTATCTGCTTGCATAAAACTATACTGCTTATATCAAGAAAAAATTATCACAACTAAAAAACCCATTCTTCCAAAAACTTCTGACAGTAGACTGTAAGTTTTGATCTTCCTTGGAATGAATTAGTATTTCAAACTCATGACAGAAGTGTAAATTGCATGATTATGGAAAGTTTCCTCCATTTTAGATTGCTAGTAAAATAGAGAAAATGAAGAACGCATGAAAGTCAACAATGCTAAATAACATTTAAGAGCTTTGCCCCATTCATAAATGCTCTCGTTCTGTTGTCCACAATATTTTTACACGTAAAACAATCCATTCTTCTGAGAATTCTGAAATATCAAGGGAGAATCAAGGAGAGAACAGCAGTTTCACTCGGTTTGTCTTGCTTTTATGGCCAAGGTCTGAACTTTTTATTCTTCAACATAACCCCCTGTACAAAGTAAAGAACACTGTACATTGTAGAGAAAAAATTCTCACACTTAAGAAATTACAAGTAATATCCATCTTTAGTTTCCTCCTTTTTTCCTTGCTTTTTCTTCTTTTTTAAATCTTGCATCCTGATTGACTCCTAGGCTCTAACAAATTTTTAATACCACAAACTTCTTCCCCAAAGAACCGCTACACAAAACAGCAGGACAGCACAAGAAGTTGGTTATTAAGAAGCTTCTCAAATGATCTTATATTACCAAAATGCCACTTGATATGACAAAACTCCTTTTCCAATACAAAAGCTAATTAAAGGGAAATTAAAGATGCAATTCTAGATCTGCAAAAGCATAGTAACTCCTTTAAATCTATTTTAATACCTCACATTAGAAGTTTTCACACACACACCCAAAATCACAGAAAAATTTAATACTTTTTTAGTAAATTAAAATTATTTTTGTGTTCCTCCTTTGACTGTCTACGCATGGGACAAGTATCAGTCAGAACCAATCTAATTAGAAAGAGACCTGATTCCAGCAGTCTGTCTTCACAGAAGTTAAACTTTAGAAAAGTACTTTTGAATCTAAGGCTGAAAAGTGTTTCAAAAGAGCTAGGTAATATCCTTGTATATAGATTTCTTAGCCAGCTCCACACTATCTAATATCTCTTTCTCGTGGCGAGGAGAGGAATAATTCATCTGGATGTTCTACCATTTTAGCGCTGGAGGATTAATGATGGGGCGACTGCATTGTTTTGGAAACCAGATCCTGATCCAGAGGACTTCAGGTTAGGCTAGGATGAAGCCAGAACCAGTAAAACAAAACTCAGTACCTAAAGAGACTGGGAGAACCTGATTCCCAAAATAAACATGATTACACCACCAATAAAAATAGTAATTGTGAGTGAAGAAATATATTTCCACAATAACATGACTTACCATTTCAGAGTCTTGACTTTGTCCAGGAACTTTTACAGGCACTACTGGAGGCCACAAACTGTCTATCAGACTAAAAAGTCCTAACGTCCTTCAAAAACAACAATAAAATCAGGTTTTAAATGATTTCCAATGTTATAAGCCATATTAGAAAGATCAATTTAATTATTTAAATATTAATTTAAAAGATTAACATAATTCAAACTGTTGCATGATTATGAAAACAATTTTAAATCACATTTGTTTTCTAGAAGCTGGTTTTGATTTGGTCTAATTAAAACTCCATCATTTCTGCTGCAGGGTGGAGAGCAAGGGAAGGGAAACATCACATTCAGTGACAAGCAAGTCATATTTAATTCTTTGCCACGAACAGCCTGCAGCATGATAAAATTCAGGGAAACTGGGGTAAATGCTAGCTTGCGAAGGACACTGATACCAATACAACTTCTTTTAAGAAACAGCTTCATGACACAGCATTTTTACTGGTAGATTAAACAAAATGTTTTGCCTCTATCATTTTTGTTTCTTGCTTTTCTCTAACAACTGATCATAGCTGCTTTCAGGAAAGTCTGCAATGATCAGGCATGAACATCTAGTAGAAAAACTGGCAAGATTTTGTTATCTTAAGTGCACTCAGGCCTTGGAGTACAAATGTGCAGAGATCCATCTCCTTCCTACATCCCCAGTAATTTAGCTATATTTTTTTATTTATTTATTTTCGCAAGTTTCTCACTGTTCCTTCAGAAACAAACATAAAATTAGCAGCCCAACACATTAAGGTAAACTGGCACAGACTCTCCAGCTTTAGCATTCAAAGCTGGGATCTGCAGGAGTTCAGCAGCTACTTGGTCAGCTGACAGGTCACCCAGGCAGTAAAGGCAGCAATGTCTGAGGGAGAGGCCAAGAAGAGCTGAGGGAGGGGAAATAACTACAGACGACCAACTTGAAAAGGCATGAGTTTTGGAGTAAAAGCTCTTAATTATTTTGTCCTAGTTCTCTGGGAATGTTCTATATAGTTGAACCACAGAGATCTGGATTTTAACCCCACACTGCCTTCCAGAACAAGCAGTCTGTCCCTCAAATTAAGAAAGCCATTACTCCTGAAACAGCTCTAGAAATGAAGTCAAACACTTGCTAAAGGTGTTACTTGCTCCTGAACAAAACTGTTGGAAAGGCATACTCAGTGTACAGCCCTGAAGCACCCGGCAACATGCTGCTTCTCTTCAAAGGGTCAAGGAAGCTCTTCCTTAAACTTCTGCTTAAAGCTCACTTCTGCTTAAGTTTACTAATGCTTATTTATTTCTGCATTTCTGCATTCTGATCCTTAAGTATTTATACTTTGGGTATCTATAAGTCAGTGAATTTCTTCAATGTTTCTTCATAAAGCATCATATGTCGTCTACAATACAATGTTAATAATGAAGCCTGATGGACCAACAACCAGGAGTTTTATGAATGTATATCTCAGACTGGATTTTGTGGAATAAAGCTTTTTGTTCAAGATGCAGGCAGTGAACTGGCAGATTAAAAAGATGACTTTGCCATCTGTAGTTGTGCTCCCCAGACTAATGAACCAACCAGAAACACAAATATGCTGCCTTTCTACAGAAACGAACTTCTTGACTTAAATGGCATCATTGCTGAGCCTGCAAAAGGAAAAGGCTGACTTCAGAGGCTGAGGGTTTTGTTTAGTTGTTTTTAGCGTTTAGAACATTTCAACATTCAAAGCAACACTTCTTAGGTATTAAAAAGACTTTACAGCAAATTCACCACTTCTTGATTCCTTGATCAGGGTGACATTTTCTGTCTCGTGTTGTACAGATTGATTTCCTCTCCACAGTCACATGAGGACCAGTGTTCATTGGAACTAACTGGTTCTGGTAATTTATCTGAATGAAAATGGGGAGTTACAAAACAGAGAATATCCTTCTGTACAACCAAGGCAGCTGCAGGAGTGGCTTTCCTCCCAGGACACTGGCCATAAAGGCAATGGCAGAATACAGAGGTTAGCTTGCCACAAACTCTGTGTGTGTGTGTGTACAGAGATCACATACACATCAACTTATAGTAAATAAGCTATGTTGTTGTAGTGCAGCTATAATCACATCTCCACAAAGACCTTATATTGATCCCTCACTAAAATCTGTATTCTGAAGCTTGCACGAGAGACATGAAGTTGTCCCTTATTCTGTAGATCTCTTCCAGCTTGCAATCACATATCAGCATATTCAGGACATCTGGCAGACTGCCTTCAATTACTTGCATCCTTTTGGAGAAGGTGATCTATTGCTTGAACTAGGAGCACTTAATTATTAGTAAATTACTGTATTTGTTTACACAAAGGCAGAGGAACAAAGTGTATAGAGATTGTCTCCTGAACATCTTGGGCTCATCCCTTCCTTTGATACCGGTCAGGCAAAAAACAGGGATATTTAACATCTGAAGGATCTGCAAGTTCCAAACCTCAGCACGCTGTGACTCCGCTCTACTAAAATGGCAGCTCTGTTCTGGAGCCGTCGTTTATGCGCCAAGCAACCCATCAGCCAGTGTCCCTGACGAGCCAGCTCCCGTCTTGCTCCACCCATGTGGATGCCTCCAAGAAAGTTAATGCTCCCCTTACATTTTATGGATTTTGACTCATTGGGGAGAGAGGGGGCAACCACACTGGAGAAATGGCAACACATTGTGCCCTCCTCTGTAGAAAATAATTATCCTCACAGAAAGAATAAAATTCATTCTCTCTATTGGCCATGCAACACTCAAATCCCACTTCAATCTGACTTAACAATGGGTGTATTTTATCCAATATGTGCATCCTTCCTCAGCTATAGAGTCAGGACAAGAGATGAACAGCTGGCTCTGTGCTACAGTGAAGGGACGTGGTTAGCCCCAATGTGCACAAAGGGCCTTTCTCACTTCAGAAGGCCAAATAAAAACTTAACAATTTAGCTCTGTGAGTGTAAATTACTAGTCACTCTATTTTAAAAAAATTTAAATGACAAAAATTTTAACAACAAAAGAAGGACAGACTTCTAAAAAAAGGAAAAGTACGGTAAGAAGTGAGAAGAAACAGGCTCAAGGATAAGACAGAACATATAAAATATTTTGAATAATATATATATGATACTGTAGGCTAGCTCTCCCTCTAATTTACCTAATAAGATCCTTCAGTACATAAGGTATGCAACACCATATTTTCTCAGACTTGAGTAATACAAGAAACAAAAACGTAAAATAAAAAACTGAAGTAGCATCTCAGTCAAAATCTAGACAAGTAGGAAGGGTTGTTGGCTTTTTTCCTGAGTTTTAGGATAGCTGTTGAGATATATGCATTTTGCTCATGTATCTTAAAAATATGTTGTTTAGATATATTAAATTATTTCGTTAAATAATTTATTTACATACTTTAATGACTCAGTCTTCTGTAGTACATTGGAAATTATGCCTAACACATTAAAACACTGAATTTCTAATACAGAATTACTTTTGATACAACATGCCTATTTTGTATTCTCCAGTGCTGGTTATTAAGCAGACTTAAGCAGACAGATAGAAGCACTGAAGATGGAAGCAGTAATCAGTGCTTGTTAAAAAGAAGAAAACTCAAGAAACAAAATTCATTTCTGATATATATCCAGTCATTAAAAATAATAAAAGAAGTAACACAGATATTCAAAACTTTAAAGTAATTACTTAAATTAYGCTTTAAACAGAACTCAACTTTTAACCACAGCAATTACTGAAGTGTTTCAGGACCTCAAAACCTCAGAGACGTGGGTGACTCTTTTAGATGGCAGCCTTTTTGGAGGAGGGAAAACCAAAGGAAGGAAGTTATGACTTCCTTGCGCTGTGCAGAGTTCTTACTATTACATTTCCTGTCAACGACTAGCAGTTGAAAAACCTTCTTTTATGGCAGTTAGCGGTGGCCCTCTCTTCTGAGTGTAAAGCAAAATAGTGAGAAAGTATACAGTGAAAAGTAGAGGAAAAAGGAGGAGAAAAAAAAAGAAAAGCTTGGGCAAAATAGTGACGGCTAGTACAGATTAGGACAAATATAGACAGATTTCACATTTCAGTGCCTAACATTTTAAATTTTAAAATGACAAACAAAAGAAAACAACTTTATTTGAAAACACAGAAATTGTCAGTGAAACATAACACTAGTCAATCGAATTCAATATTCAGAGCCTACTTACTTTAGAGGAGAATGCACCAAACAGCATGGCAAACAATTATGGAACAGCCTGACATTAATTAATGGTTGGGTCATGTGCCAAAGCTTAAGAGTTGATGTTTCCCTCAAAGTATTTCACCCTATCCAGTGTAAATGTGGATTGCAGCATAATCCATGCAAGAGTCACGTCTAGTTTTGAATCTTGTTAAGATTTTTTTTAATTTAGGGACAAAATTGGTACTGACACCCTGAGTTAATTATGTATTATGTTAAATCATTTTTCCTTTCCATTTTTAAACTGGTGTAATCCTTCTGTTCTGCTGAGCAGAAACTCTTCATGTTCCTACCTTATGAGAAATGACAAAGAGAAAGAAACAGGTAGGTCTGCTGTAGTCAGAAATAAAACAACTCACTGGCAAATCAGGTGAAAAGGCACAAATTGTCAAAATATAAATTATTATCCTGTGTGTAACTCCAGTCAGGGCTAAAAACATAAAACTAACATCTTTGTCCATAAGACAGATATCTAACTGCAAAGTTTATCTCAGCTCATTGAATTTAATTGCTGTTAGGATAAAAGCAGACTGTGACAATTTATAGGTTATTTATTCCTGAGACTTTTCAGTGAATGCTCTGTCCCTGCATCAAATTGCATCCATTTAGTTACTGGTTATACTGGAAGTACCTGAAAAAAACCGGGATCTACTAGAACAGGAAGGTTACATATTAGCTGTACTGCATATAGATTTTAACTGATATTTCTATCTCTAGCAGTACTCCAAAGAAATCTCACTTCCTCTTTCTCAAGGGGCTAAATTTATAAGACTGACATATGGGGCAGTGGGAGGACGAGAGATAGAATAGACACTTCTAAGGATCAAACATCTAGTGGCAGATCAATGAACATTTTTCAGCTTTCTCTATTTAAACCATCATAACTTTCACTCTCTGCTCTGCTGATCCTAAGTGTGCAGGTTGGGCAACAGTTGCAGAAAAGGCTCAGAGACAAGTATGTATGAGAGGGAGAAGAGAAAAGATGTCAGGAAACAGATACTGAACCACATACATACTGTTAATTCAGCTGCTACGATACTGATTTATACCTGATTCCTACCTTATCCAACTGCCTCAAAAACAGACTAGAAGAACTGCTGTAAAAAAGGTATCGAACAAGTCACAGCAACTTAGCCATGACTCAGCCACGTCTGTCCATCTTACAGGATTGCCAGAAACTGGACTGCAAAGGGAAATACCACTTCCTCCATCTGACTACCAAGGGAAAGGTTTCTTGCAGTGACAGTTTTGGGGAGTGTCTTCCATGGGGTTTGGGACCTATTCTGAAAACCACCTAAATCAATGAAAGACTTTCAGATGACCTCATGACTCTTTAGAGCTGATCTCTTCAGTATTTTTTAAAACATATGGGTATTCAAAAACAGTATTCAACACTAACAGTGCCTCCTACATGAGATTACTATAAATCTAATTTTGCACAGGCTTGTTCTTGGTCAAGACATGACATAGATGTTTAAGTTCTTAGCCCATTTTTCTTTTGGAACGCAAGTATTTTCTTATCAGGTGGAGAAAAGGGTTTGGTTTCTTTGACCCATCGTACAGTTCAGGTCCATTCAAGTTAGGTTTAGATCCAGGTTGTCACCTGGATGTAAAATACACATTTTTGCAGATTTTAGTCTTTGAAATGCAGCTTTAGCTTACACGAGTAATTTTAAAATTGCATTTACTGGAATCATGTTGAATAGTATTTTAAATTAAATACTTGATGATGAGCATGGATAATGACCCCCCCAAATTTCTGAACAATAACAGCAGTCCATTGATGCAAAAACCTTGAGTAACTCTTGTATCTGGTAAATGAAAATCTCCTCCATCTCACAGAGGGACTGAGGAAGCACTCTGTCTCTGTAAGAAAGATTACAATCCATGTGACTGGGGGACAACATGCACATATGGGATCTTATTAGCTGTTCTTGGCTTCCTCCAGATCATGTGTTCCAAAAGCAGAAAAAAAAAATCATGACTTCTCCCTCATATTTCCTACATTTTATTTCCTTTTATCCATATTAAAAGCCACTGTCAGACTCCAGGAAGCAAATAGTTTAAGAGCCATGACTTTCCAAAAATCAACTGGCATTCTGCAAAAAAAGGCAGCAGTCTTTCTTGCAGGGCAGACCACATAACTTTTATTCACTCATGCGCTGCAAGCCAAGGTTGGGCACTCACAGGCATATCCCATCATGTGCTCAGACATATCGCTGGCTCTGCGAGCCCATTTATCCAGTGGCAATGAGTTCCACAGTCTAATTATGCTGTGTGTGAATAAGTACTCCTTTATATTTATTTCAACTATGGCTTTACTGTGGTTTCCATCACACCTAGAATGACACAAAACGTGTCCCAACACTTAAGAGTAATAACAAGTTATAAAGCAGAACTTTGGCTAAAACAATTAAGAAAAGAAAAAAAAAATCCCTCCACAATTCCCCCACCCACCCATTTTCTACAATGAAATCACGTTTTAACCACTGCGCTGTCCCTAAAGCTACGCTAGCCATTCTCTTTTAATGTTTCCTAGCAGGGTTACCACCAGCACAGCTCCAGATGAGCCACCAGTGTGTTGTCTAACCGTCCTCAGAATAGCCAGAAGTAAGTTACTGCTGCTTTGAAACAGAATTACATTAGAAAAAGTCTGTCTCTTATTAGCTAGGCAGAGTACTGGAAACACCAGCAGCTAGTTGTAAAACTTTATTTGTATCCAGAATTCCAAAGCCATTATTTAATTTGTTTGGAAAAAATGTAACTTGAAAAAAAAGCCAACAAAATAATTAAATAAGAAGACGTGTTTGTTATTAAAGATCCATAAAAATGCAAGTAGGCTTGAAATCCAAAGGATCTGAAAATTAACACTGAAAGCACATAAAAAGAAAAGCATACTGAATAGGGCTGGCTGGAAAACAGCAATTCCATTTTACTAAACATTTCAAGGCTTTGAAATTTGTTTTTGTTCCCATATGAAGCAAAAATGAGACTTTTTGAATGTTTTCATGAAATGAAAATGAGAGAGAGAGTATTCACTCCCTCTGGACCTGAAAAAATCTTCCTAACAAAATTGTATCCAAAATAGATAATGTTTCCATGAAACATTCTGGTTCTGATGAAACAGCATTTTCAACAGGAAAAAAAATAAGTGTCAGCAAAAATATCACAGCCATTCTAATACCAAAGGTTTATCTACATAGGACACTTGCACCAGAGTAAATTATGTTGGGAATTGAACCAATTTAAGGCCATTTATATAGCTCCCCATGCAAATGCCATACCACTTTCCTTAAAAAGATATTCTGTAAGATAACTGATCTCTATAAAGTTTTTTTCTTGATTAACTAAAGATATTTTATTTAAAAAATGTTAAAGGAATCATAGAATTAGTGACATTAAACAGGTACCACAATTCAATTTGTTACTTATTTGGAGAGATTTTTCAATAAACCTGTGACATTCCTATTCTAAAATAAGAATGGTTTTGTGCTTCAGGAGATTTTTTTAAAGATGCTTAAACTGTGTTTCCAAAGCCCTATAGGTTTAACTGAATTAAGCTCTCATATATTAAGGAAAATTCTTTGCTTGAAATGTCATCCCAGACTGGACAGCAAAGTAGAGAAACATACTGTAATTAACAGTTTTGCAATGAAAGGGAAATAAACTAATGTTTTTAAGTCTTTGAATTTACTGAAGAGGAAGAAAATCTTTATCCTGTATGCAACATTTCATGAGGTAATTCTTCTCTATAACTTTCTTTGCTAAATGTGTACAGTATTTGTGTGTTAGTTTACCTATGCTGATTTTGGAGTATGGTTGGGTCAATCACTATCTGATCCAGGTGATGCCTACTTGATGCCCTGAATATGGCAATTAGAGCAGTTAACTGAACAAAGCCTGATTCAGTTGTTCCAACTGATTGCTGGAATAAATAAAATGGCACATCGCCTCTGCCTGCCACAGCACTTCAACACATTTTCCCATGAATTGTCCTCACCTTCCTCTTGTGGTTCTCTGCAAAATTTTCATTCCAGCTAAACAGCAGAATTTTCCTTCCCATCTCCTGCAATACTGTTCAATGCCTTCTGCAGAATTCAGCGATTGCAACTGTACTTCACTGAACATCCCATAGGCATCCTGGACAAGGAGGCATAACCTGCAAAACATTCCTCTGTTACTTCATTGCTTCTGTTCATCACAAACTAGTTAGCAAGTTTCTAAAAACTGTATTACAAGCTTCAGAACAGTGCTTGCAATACTACAATAACTAGAGAATTCCTACTAAATAGTGAATACTGGTATTGGTATAAGTAAACAAAATCAACAGCATTAAAGGTTTTCTTGCAAAGGCATACACATATATGTAGTATATATAAACATACAAATTCTGCTTAGAAGTAAACAAAGCAACATATTTCACATGTAAAATCACAAACACTGAAACTGGTAAAATGAATAAATATTACATTTTCACTAAACTTAAAAGAGTTCTGAGGATTCAAAAACAGTGAAATGTCAATTTTTTTTTCTTCTTTTTCAGAAACACCAACATGAAATTACAGATTAGTAAATTCAGTTTTTGGTATGAAGAAGCTCAGAGGAACTATTTTAAGGAGGTAATTAAAGAACCTGCTAAACAAACCATTTGATTAAAGCAATCTATGAGACCAAGGCTGGGAAGTATTGCTTAACCAACTTGCTGGCATTTCTAGAAGATATTACTGTCATAGCAGATAAAGCAAAATCAGTGGATGTCATACATTTAGATAGTTAAAAATGCATTTCACAAGGTTCTGCACCTGAGATGAGCAGCAATGATAGCACGAGTCATGGACCGCTGGGGGAAGGAGGCTGCAGTCTACAAGATTGGTTTAATTGCCCCAGAAAGAAGCAGTTAAGCATGGAAACTTTTCAAAAGGGAGACAAGAATTACCTCTGAGAGTAGCACAAGCATCTTTGTTTCTGACTAAAACTCAGGGATGCACTAGGCAGCAGACTTCTGTTCATTTTAAAAGTGCATGACAAAACTACCTCTTCACTGAGCAAGCCAACTCCAACTGCTTTGGGAGCACATCATGTAATGTATTAGATGCATCCCAAAAGCATCCAACAGTAGCTATTACTTCTTTATAATACACATTTAAAATGAAATGAGCTCGTGCACCTCTCTGGAAGAAAACCATGTATTTTCTTAGCAGGGAAGCTTAGGCACATGGAAGACCATTAATCACAGTTTCCTTGTTCATTACGAACTGTCTAACTTTGACTGGCTTAAAGGCTCAAGAGGGCCGTATCCTGCACATGCACCTCAAAGCCTTTCCAGCATTAGCAACTACAAAGGCACCAGCTGAGAGCCCTCATTTTTCACATTCTGGTGCTGGTTTTGAGGGACAGGGAGCGGCAGGACTGAACACAAATGAAGGCTCCCATGTTTTCCCTGTATCTCTAGCTGTAGTGACATGTAGGCTGAAAAGGTATGTACCCTCAGCTCTGGGATGTGACATTCCCAGTCCAGAGAGTCAGTGACAAACCTGTGTCTTCAACAGCTCTATCACTCTTTTTATTTCCTGTATAAAACAATCAAGGGGATCCCTTGTGGATAAGTATCACAAGATCATCTCCAGCTCAACAGAACAAAGAGTATGTTGTGTTACAAACAAGATGGCCCAGAAGCAGAATAACTACGGTTGCCTGCCACTTTCCATCTTAGGACCCTTCAGTCACTTAAAAACCTCTGTGAAGCTTTAACTGATTGGACTGAAATTTCTCATTGTTTTCTTTGGAAAAACAGGGGTAATATGTTCTGGACATTTCTAAAAAACAGACTGAGGAGAACAGGGGGAAAAAAAGCAAACAGTTTTGCTTATGTTAACAAAACATTCAGTGATTGTTCATTGTGAAAAATCAGGCCTTCATATTTTGAAGCAAGCAAGGGCCAACTGAGTTTGTGTCTCAAATGTCTGAACTGTGTTCAGCAGCCTCTTAACTGTGAACTGATCACTGGAATTTCTCATATCTTTAGTGAGACATAACCAAATGCAAATAAGTCTCAGACTAGCTGGCACCAGGCTCACATTAAGTCTTCTGGGACATGTTAATTGCCCAAATAAAATTAACTTGGTTGGTGCTGAAGACATCAGTCACTAAAAGTACATTTTCCCAGTCCTTTTAAGCCAAGCAAAGAGCTGGCTGCTGTCAGACATGAAAGTCTGAACTTCCTGGTTTGCAACTTCCATGTTTCCATCCCTTCACTGGGGCAACACAAACAGCTAGGCTATGAAACTGATCTCACCAAAATAATACTACAGCCCCAAAATACCCCAGTTGTTGTCAGATCAGCTCCTTGAAAACAAACTCTGTGGAAGTGTTGTTCCAAATCAGATAACAGAAGTATAATCCAAATGGTGTGGAGAACTGCTTATAGGCAAGGACATATTTTCCAGGCTGGACTGGAAGTCTGAAGTTCCCACTCGAGCTGTCTAATGTATGCAGCATAAACATTGCAGGTCATATGACAGGAGAATGGTCGTCATATGACYATGCCATTGTTTGGAATATAGAAATAGAGGCAAAGTGTGTAATTTGAGCCTTACACCACTAATAATCTCATTTATACTAGTAACATGTTCATGATTATTGGCATAATGGAGAAACACAGAGCAGCAGAACCTCTTGCACCATGCTCCAAATGCTTTTGCCCTATTAGGACCATACATATGAGCAGACGTCCAATATACTATATTCACTCTACAGGTATCAAGGGTAGTTATGGTTTCCCCAATATGCATTTAAAATGAAATGAACATATCCACTCACTTGGAAGACAGAATTCGTCAGTGAAACTTCAGACGCACAATTTTAGACTAAAAGATAAGAAACATCCCAAACTAATTCTATGAATGGAACTTTATGAACAAATGTTCCCTGCTTCAACACTGTTTAACAAAAAGTTCAAATGAAAGAATGACGAAAACTTGAAATATTCTTAACAGCATTTGATCTGTCTCACACTAGTTAAATAGCTAATGCTATAGATACTTTAATGAGTGAAAACTGATTTTCCTACTTAATGGCTACAATGAAATCAGGTGAACTATACAACAGAGTTCAGCAATGCATTCAGAGGGTTATTCTCATGTTCTCTGCAACTGCTTCCATTCTTACAGATTTCACACATGCTGTTGGCATCGCTGCCAATGGCACATAGGTCAGAGTGGCTTTCAGGGGCTGTTGAGTCAAGGCCTTAATTTCTCTTCCTTAATTTCACTTTATTCCCAGAAAAGTGGATTTGTATTATTTTCTCACATTACAGTGTTGCTCCCATATTGCAGCAAATGTTCTTGCAAATTAAGTTTTACCAGCAAGTCTAACAGTGATTAAAGCAACATATTGTCACACTATTCCCCCCCCCCCCTTTGAAGCTAATTACAGGAAGAAAACCCACATCTAAATTACGAGACAAGCTGCAAATCCAAAAAGAGTRTTTGCCCCCAGGAAGTCACAAAATCACAGAATGGTTGAGGTTGGAAGGGACCTCTGGAGATCATCTAGTCCAACCCCCCTGCTCAAGCAGGGTCACCTAGAGCACGTTGCACAGGATTGCATCCAGGCGTGTTTTGAATATCTCCAGAGAAGGAGACTCCACAACCTCTCTGGGCAACCTGTTCCAGTGCTCTGTCACCCTCACAGTGAAAGAGTTTTTCCTCATGTTCAGATGGAACTGTCTGTGTTTCAGTTTGTGCCCGTTGCCTCGCATCCTGTCGTTGGGCACTACTGAAAAGAGTCTGGCCCCATCCTCTTGACACCCTCCCTTCAGATACTTGTACACATTAATAAGATCTCCTCTCAGCCTTCTCTTCTCTAGGCTAAACAGGCCCAGCTCTCTCAGTCTTTCCTCGTAAGAGAGATGCTCCAGTCCCCTAATCATCTTTGTAGCCCTTCGCTGGACTTGCTCCAGTAGTGCCACATCCCTCTTGTACTGGGGAGCCCAGAACTGGACACAGCACTCCAGATGTGGCCTCACCAGGGCTGAGTAGAGGGGGAGGATCACCTCCCTCAGCCTGCTGGCAACGCTCTTCCTGATGCACCCCAGGATACCATTGGCCTTCTTGGCCACAAGGACACATTGCTGCCTCATGCTTAACTTGTTGTCCACCAGCACTCCCAGGTCCTTCTCAGCAGAGCTGCTTTCCAGGAGGTCAGCCCCCAACCCGTACTGGTGCCGGGGGTTATTCCTCCCTAGGTGCAGGACCCTGCACTTGCCTTTGTTGAACTTCAGGAGGTTCCTCTCCGCCCACCTCTCCAGCCTGTCCAGGTCTCTCTGAATGGCAGCACAGCCCTCTGGTGTATTGGCCACTCCTCCCAGTTTTGTATCGTCAGCAAACTTGCTGAGGGTGCACTCTGTCCCTTCCTCCAGGTCATTGATGAAGAAGTTGAACAAGACTGGACCCAGTACTGACCCCTGGGGGACACCGCTAGCTACGGGCTGCCAACTAGACTCTGCGCCACTGAGCACGACCCTCTGAGCTCTGCCATTCAGCCAGTTCTCAAGCCACCTCACTGTCCACTCATCTAGCCCACACTTCCTGAGCTTGTCTATGAGSATGTTATGGGAGACAGTGTCAAAAGCCTTGCTGAAGTCAAGGTAGACAACATCCACTGCTCTCCCCTCATCTACCCAGCCAGTCATTCCATCAGAGAAGGCTATCAGATTGGTTAAGCATGATTTCCCCTTGGTGAAGCCATGCTGACTCCTCCTGATCACCTTCTTGTCCTCCACATGCTTGGAGATGGCCTCCAGGATGAGCTGCTCCATCACCTTTCCAGGGATGCAGATGAGGCTGACTGGCCTGTAGTTCCCTGGGTCCTCCTTCTTGCCCGTTTTGGGTGACATTGGCTTTCTTCCAGTCCTCAGGCACCTCTCCTGTTCTCCATGACCTTTCAAAGATGATGGAGAGTGGCTTAGCAATAACGTCCGCCAGCTCCCTCAGCACTCGTGGGTGCATCCCATCGGGGCCCATGGATTTGTGGGTGTCAAGTTTGCTTAAATGATCTCTAACCCGATCCTCCTCGATCAAGGGAAAGTCCTCCTTTCTCCAGACTTTCTCTCTTGCCTCCAGGGTCTGGGGTTCCTGAGGGCTGGCCTGAGCAGTAAAGACTGAAGCAAAGAAGGCATTCAGTAACTCTGCCTTCTCTGCATCCTTCCTCACCAGGGCACCCGCCCCATTCAGCAGTGGGCCCCCATTTTCCCTAGTCTTTCTCTTGCTACTGATGTATTTGAAGAAGCCCGTCTTCTTGTCCTTGACATCTCTTGCCAGATTTAATTCCAAATGGGCCTTAGCCTTCCTCGTCGCATCCCTGCATACTCTGACATCGTTCCTATATTCCTCCCAAGTGGCCTGTCCCCCTTTCCACTTTCTGTAGACTTCCTTCTTCTGGTTGAGTTTTGCCAGGAGCTCCTTGCTCATCCATGCAGGTCTCCTACCTCCTTTGCTTGACTTCCTACTCATAGGGATGCACCGCTCTAGAGCCTGGAGGAAGTGATGTTTGAATATTAACCAGCTCTCTTGAACCCCCCTTCCTTCAAGTCAGCATTTATTATTTGTGTGCACATCTATGGCAAAACATTTTTCTATAAAATGCAGCATTTGTACTGAATAAGTTAATCAGCTAAAACCAGCCTTCATTACTGGCTTGCCAGTATGCATACTACTGAACTATTCGACAAGAGAAGGGGAACATCACTGTTTTTATCAGTGCTGTTTGTGGTAGGGAGGAAATAAGGACCATCTTTCTTTTTTGGACAACAAGATGTGTAGCCCTGCATAAGAACTGAATTATAAAGATGGCTTTGGAAACAGCAGTTCCTCATGCAAAGGAATGGAGAATTCATTTCAGGACCAAGGGGTGGCGTGAAGGCCAGGAGAGGAGTGCCTGTGGCAGATGCAGAGTAAGAAAAGGGTGAAGTGTGACTCACTGGTAATAACAAAGGGGGCGAGGATAGAGAATGATAAGAAGTGAGGCAGAGATTAGCCTTTCTTTCTTTCTTTTAAGTAATGACACAGTAAGTCTCATGCTAAAGCTTGGGAAGATTTTGTTAATTTGCTAATAGCCAGGAGCAAGGATGGGGGGAGGGGAAAGATGAGGCTGATTACTCTGCATTATTTCTATGACTGTGCTGATATTTAGGACAAAATGTTTCCCAGTGGAAATCTGGAGAGGATTACAGGATTACACTGCCATGCCCTTCTCCTAGTTAGTCACTCCTTATGGGGAAAGAGTAGAACTTTCTTTTACTATTACTTTTATTATGCATGAAAAATCATACAGATCCACAGCTGCTGCCCTGTCAGGCAGCTGACTTTCTGGAGAAGTAAGAATGGGAAAAATTTTCAGTTTATGCCTATGTCAACAGTCACTTTCCAGCTTCCTCAATGGCCAGTGGGAAGGAATAAGCAAAGGAACACCTGGGTGAGGAAGAGATGATGAACGCAGGGAAGCCAGAACTGTGATGGCCTTTACTGTCTCTTGTGAAAACAAGCAGCAGAGATTTGTCTTTAAAAATCTTAACTAACAAATAATTGTTCTACCCTAGGAGAGGAGGACAACCATGTGGACCACACCAGCTTTCACACCTTCATAGTTAAGATGTCCAGTACAGTGTAAGCAAGACGGTGTAAGCAAGACAGACAAACAGACGAATGCAACATCCTTCACAGTGCTCGGAAGGGACTTCACTAGTTACTGTTTCTTTGGAAGGGAKAGAAAAGGCGCAATCAGGGAAATGCCTGCAAACTAGCTGAATTACATTAACTCTGATATTTGTTCCTTCTTTATCTGAACCATCCAAGAGGCAGCTGTGGCTCCTTTGTTTGTCAGAAGGACTTCTTATCTCTCTGAGGCGCGGTTCTAGTAGAGGCATAAAGCACACATACATAAACACACACAAACAAAACTCCCCTCTCCCTTAATCACCAGAGGCACAACACTCTACCTACACAATTCCAATTCAGCAACTTGTCTGGTCAAGTCTCAAGGTGGAGCTGATTAACTCCTGCTAACATGGCTTGGATTCAAATTGTAACCTGTAGGACACCACCCTGCCAGGGTTTAACGTAACACTACCTTACGCAGACCTTGCATTCAGCATACCTGTATTTCTGCTGAAAAATCAAAGCTCAGAGCACACAAAGGGGCAACTATCTACTTTTTTGTTGACCCGTAACACCATAAGGATTTTCCTGTAAAAGGCACCATATTCATTGGCTCACAAAATGTTTCACGTCTCCATTTCATGTTTCCTGTTTCCAACAGTACGTCCCTGCTGCCATCTTCTTTTTCCCCTCAAGTTTCAGACYACTCTGTTCTAAAATCCATGCCATTTGCTGTCAGGAAATAGCCAGAGAAGCCCTACAGAGCTTCAATAACTACAACTTGAATGATAGAAATAAAAATTAATGACACAATGTCATTGACTAGCGCTTTTAATACTTAGGTCACCGAAGTACACAGGTAGCAAGGAGAACAAGAGGACCACTGCTTCCAGTTTATAGAAGGGGGACATCCAGCTCAAAGCAGAGTCCTAATCACAGCTCCCTCCAAGCACAGACACCTTGAGCACCCAAACTGCTGCTCTGGTTTAAAGTACTGAGATGATCAAAATGGTAATCATTTGCCTTGAGAACAGAAGGTTTAAAATCACTTAAAAGTAGAGTTTATGATCATGTACACTTTCATTAGACAACTATGGGAGCACCCAGAAGGAAAAAAAAAGGGGAAGACAGTTCAAGAATGCTGACCCTGGTAGAGAGGGAACAGAGCACACAGTCAACATCAGATCTGCAAGTTCTCTCCAGCTAGAGCCAGTCTGTCTTACAAAAGTATTGGYGGAAGCTGCACATGTGACAGGAATATCACCAGGGAAATAAGCAAGTCTTATCTCAGCATCTGAAATAGCAAATATGTAAGAGAGGCCTCCCCAGTCTCAGGAAAAGAATAATTTTTGCAGGCACTTCTTAACATATGCATTACAGAGTATTTATATAACACATTTTGCAAATAACTCACTACAGTAACTATGCCAAATCCATAATTTTCTATTTTCCTAGTTGTTAATTACATTTTTATACCTACATTAAAAATGAAAAAGAGTGAGGGGGTTATAAAATAACTTTAGATTATTTTTATTCACTTCCTTGAATAGTCAATTACTTCAGCACAAACTGGAAAATCGAATGCAACTTCCACGAGATCTTTCATCAGTCTCCCACTGATGATTGCTTTTTCCATTTCTTCATTCAGGTTAATTCTTCCACCTACTACTTTCTGCCTATGACTTAAAGAAGCAATACTTATGTGGGAAACTGCTGTTGTGCATAGGAAGAGACCTGTATGGGCCAAGCATATCAGCATGACTGCCTTTTGAATGCAGAACATGCACGTACTGTGTGGAGCTCAGGAGCATTTTAAATTTTCCTACTCAAAATGTCAAACACTGACTGCGGGGTGGGAAGCAAATATAACTTCGAGGGAATGGGTGTAGCACAAAAACAGAGAACTTTTGATACTTGCAATGAAACCAATGGCTTCAGACTTGACAACTTTTCTGCACAAAACATTTTTTCTATGAAGTTTTTATATGGCACTAAATGAACTGTTTAAACTCCCCAGCCCACACTGTCTCTAAGCGCATTTTCCAAACATTAAATTGCTGATGTGTATATTTTATTTGCATGCAAAATTTTACGCAAAAGTAAACAAAACATTTACAATGATAAAAGGACATTCCTGTTGTCCACCCAAACACAATATGGAGCCAAAGCTATAATTTCATACAGTTACAGAGCTGCTTTTGACAAATATTTTCGCTATCATCTGATTGCTTCAGTTATCTCATATTCCTAAAGGAATATTAAAATTTTTCTATATTAATAGTTTTCACTGAAAATAATTATACCATATAAACAAAAATTTATAGTAATAGTTGGTCTGGGAGATACAGAAAATTAAGGAAAATAACTTCCTAAATACTGGCTAAAAGCCTGGATAAGGTTCAGCCTCAACAAACCAGGAAGGCCCCCTTCCCCACCAATTACCTACACATCTTCCCCTTACTGTGCTGAAACTGCAYGTAATTTATGTTCATTTTTCTAAGATATACTCCATTCAGTTTGTTACATAAACAGAAAAAGATTTTGGGTGGTAACAGAAAAAGCAAGTACATTAGATCATCCCAGCTCGTTTCAGACTCACTATGCTGGTAGCAAGGATGCTGCTCATGCTCCTCAGGTTCCTCAGTGTCCCCAGCACCATCACTTCATCACAGAATCCCATTGCAATCACTTGCTTATTTCATTACAAGATTCAGAGAAAATAAGATTTTTCTGTACCTCATGATTTCCTAAGCAAGGGGAAAAGTGTACATTTAAGAAAATTAAAGACTCAGTCGAAAACTGCAAGTCTCTGTTATGGATGATGTCCAATAGAAAAATCCTGTTCCAAATATAACATGCAATTACCATCCAGCCACTTAAAGTACTTATCTATGAATCTGAGGAGGGGTTCTTTGTTTATTTTTATTGTCTTAAGACTTTTTAATTACTGTTTTGGCATCCAAGAATTCCAACAGTCGGTGAGGTACTGCCAAAAGATCTTCTCTTTGCAAGGTGCTCAGCACCCTCCTTTCTAAGAAAATCAGCATTAAACTGCTGGTTCTGGCAACATTTCACATCATGTTTGCTGTGATATGTTTTCTTCACGCCTCATCTCCTTATACATAAAAAGCAAAATAAAAGCCTTGTCTTCAAAGGGTGATCTGAAAACAATAGCTGAATAATATGATGATAACTAGGAGGACAGGTCCAAAAAGTCTATTCTATACGCTGGATGCCATTTAAGTTGGGGGAGGAGGCTACATACATATATATAGTGGGCTTGCAGTAGCAACCTATTCCTTCTGAGCTACAGGATTCAGAGAAGTCTGAACTCCTCCATGGCTAGCACTCCACAGAATGACAGCATCTGGAATGAAGCAAGAACACTGCAGCAGCAGTAGTGGTGTTGCTTATCTTTCAAGAACATAGTATTTGTGGATTCACTAGATTTACTTCTAAACCACATGGACTATGAATGGGCTCCTAAAAGATTTTATTTAAAAAAAAAAACATGAAGTGAGCACTAAAAAAAAAAGAACTGCTCATTTTGGAAGGCACAGAACATCCTAAAATGCATTCCTGACAGTATAGCATTACACATGTGCTTCTTCAGTGTATGTGCAAGGTAAATGAAATAYTGTAACACTGCAGGATTTCTTAGGGAGCTGCTGTATTGAATAAGATGTTCTGCTGTTTCCATGTCACATCACCTCACTGAAATAGTAAAAAAAAAAAAACAACCCCCCCCCCCCACCAAACAGCAGAACAAAGAGCAAAGAAGAAAAGCAGAAGTGAAAGCTTGCTGGGGATCCTTCTCCGGCAGAAAGGCAACTTTCTGTTCTTCCTTGGAGGGTCTGCTGTTTCTGCGTTCCCCCCCGCTGTTTTTCTTTCTTGGCTGTGTTTCATAGGTGCGTTTCTAACGGAGGGAGCGGCAGCGGGTCGGTGCGCGCACGCCGCATGTTTACGAGAGTTATGGTAGCAGTTCTCAGCAGCCCATGGAGAATTCTAGGAAACGGCCGCTGTTATTGCTCTGCGGGTCAGTGTCAGCTCGCGTCAGGCTGCAGGGCTCGGCGGCTCGCCGCGGCTCGCGCTCGGGCTCGGGCTCGGGCGCTGGCCGGCGGCCGCGCGGGGAGCGGGGAGCGACGCGCCCGGCGGGCGCTGCGAGGGGGCGGGCTGCCTTCCCGGCCCTCCACCAACCGCCGCACGCCGCATTATGATAAACACCACGCTGGAAACCAGATACAACAGTACATTGTGTTCTTCTCCTGAAAAACAACCAGACTTCTGCTCTCTTAAAGTAAACAGTTAATCCTGTTTATCTTTTTTTTTTCTCTCCCCCCTCCTTGATGAGTTGCTAACAGAACAATCTCTTCTGCAAAGCAAATGAGAGGTTTGTCCCTTAAATTCATAGCGATTTTCTCTTTTCTCTGAGGGGAAAAGAAATCCAATTCAATATGTAAACTTTCTACTATCGGCAAACAGTGTGGAATAACAATCTTTCTTGGCTTAAACTGACTTAACAAAGTGATGCCAAAACTGAATGAGACCTTTCCCTCACATATTTTATTTTGGAAAACTGAAGTCCCAAACAGAGTGCGCTATTCATCTCATTTAACTATTCCTTTTCTGACAAGAAAAAGCAAAATTGGTTAAAAAAAACTGGGATATGTGGTGTCCTTGCAGCCTGATTAAACAGTGCATCATATGGACAGATTAGCTAACGAAATTGGGGGCTCTTCTCAGCTTTGCTGTGTGAGGGGGGGGGAAAGAGAAGTCAGAATCATGTATGCAATCGACTGAAAGTGAAGTAATAAACTATTATTCTCCTTTTCAAAGTATATACTCACTGTGCAAATTCATGATAGCCCTGACTTTGCATATTAAGGATGATTAATTAGCAAGCAGATGGAATTGATTATCTTGTTTTGCTGGAGTCACCACATTCTACCTATTAACTACTTATTACTGGGGAGTCCAACTAAGTCTACTAAAACCTACAAGCTTTTCTAAAGGGAATTCTAATTTTTAGCACTAAGGAATTTAAACAGTACTGAAAGTCAATAATGAAAGTGTTCTTAACATCCCCAGTCAGTAAAAGTTTGTTGATTTAGCTATTTATAATCACCAAAATATATGATTTGCAAAACTGAAGGAGGAGAAGGAAAATATTCTGTTTCCTTGTTTTATTTTTACTCATCTTGCAAGCTCGGAGTCTGATTCTGGGTTTTCTGTGCAACCAATGTCATCAAGTGCAAAAATGTAAAATCAGGTCTTGGTCAGTAACTAAAGGGGAGGCTCATTTTCAGATAAATTAAGTTTGAATATTTTACACAATAAATTTTTATATTTTAAAGCTTTTTTTCATTGAGATCTGAATTAATTTCGCATTTCTTTTTAAATCCTCTGCAACAACTGCTGAATTAACTTGGCTCTCGTGATTTCTAAAGTGACCGAACAGAACAAAGCAATCCTATTTCCCCTTATAGAAACTGAACTCGGGAGGCAGCAATCAGCACGCCACGGCCAGATTCTGACCTAAACAACCATCGCATAGGAGCGGCGTAGGGTTTATTCCCCCCAATCCACCGCTTAACCCACTGTGGTCTCCAGCCAAGACTGGAAGAGCAAGTATGCCTCCAGCCAAGACTGGAAGAGCCAGTATTGGTAGGACATGATTGCTGTTGAAAACTTCATCTTGCTCCACGGGCACTCTGTCATTTAACCTCCTTCCTCCCAATGCTGCGACCTGCGCAGGAGAAGCAGTCGCCCTCTTAGGACTCTTGAATTTCGCCCATCAAATTTCTCCCAAACTGACTCATGGTCTACAACACTTTAAAGGACCTCATGTAGGCCAAGACGATACAGCCGGGAGCAGAGTAGTTATCAGCTGCAGCACAGTAGGGGAGAGGCAAAGTACTGCAGTAAAGCTTCTCCCTCAGGAAGCCAGAGGAGAACATGGTGGTGCTGTGGTCTCTGCCTCTTGGAGAAACTCCTGTGCACAGGAGGAGAAGCAGTAAATCTAAGTAGTTTAGGCTGCAGATACAATCCAYATACAAAGGAAGATTTCCCGTTGATTCTCCCCACATTTTGACCCCGTGCTGGGTGGCCACCATCTCACGCCCTATTTCAGGAGGGACTGTCTCAGCTGAAAGGAATGCAGACAAGAGATGAATTGACGGGAGATCATTGGGAGATGAAGCAACAGCAGGAGGAAAATGTAGAAGGTGAAGAAAACAAAGATCAGGAGGAAATGTTCTGATATTACCTCTTTTCCACTTCCTTTCTCACACCTTGCTCTTCTCTGTATTTCTGGTAGTTAAGAGATTAGGGGGAAAAATGCTCGTCTGTGGCAACACTAGTGTAATTCTACAAATGAAATATGAGCATTACTGAGAGAGAACATTCTTCCCAGACAGGCTTGGAATTTTTAGATCAGAAATTGCCAATTAAAAAAATATATATCTGAAAGTGTGGATGTCAACAATTTTTCCAGTTTGAAAATAAAAAATAAAAGATTTTTTTTACACCTTACATGTTCCCATTGAAATTTTCAAATTAGAAATCCCATTTTTCCTATTTAGGTTTATAAATTACTTTTAAAGAAACAGTAAGTTTGGCCATTATCCAAAATTCACTCAAAAAACCATCTTTCCATTGATATCAAAGAGCTTCAATTCATGCTGTAAAGCAGGTAGAGAAAACACCTGAGCACACTGGCACTATTCCACCACCTTGATTTCCTTCAACCATTTACGCAAATTCCATGTTCCTTTTTTTAAACTATCTACACTTAACACCAAACAAGGATCAAACACAAACACTGAAATATTTTTATAATCACATTTACAACTTCCCATAATTTCAAGGGATCATTTTTAGCAGGATCAGAACCTGCAACACACAATGGACGGAAAAGAATGTTAAATCCACCATATACTGCTTTGGGTTGGGTGTTGGTTTTTTTTTTTTTTTGCATTTAATTGGATAATCTTAGGACATACATAGAGAATCTCTCATTTCCTTCATCACTTTGGTTATCTTCTGGTGCATACAAAGATTTCAAATATTGTGTGTGCTAATGGAAAGTGTCCTAAAAGAGAAAATCTCTGCTACAGCATCTTTAGCACAATTATCCTGTACAGATGATAGCCTTTATTTTATTTCTCATGCACATGGAACACTGTTTCATTTAAAGGTGTTAATAAAATGGTCAGTGTTATAACACGGTTTACCATAAATCAGTGATTACACTGGATTTAAGATAATAACTCTAATCAAATACTGAACAACAAAGTGCATGGTATACTTGATTCTGATTTCCTCTTCCTCCTACAAAAACCAAACAGTCCTTACAGACAGAATCTCTTCAAACATCAGTCAGGCATAGTTTCTGCTCATTATTTCAAATATTCAAGAAGGGGAAGAAAAAGCACCACGTCTAATCAAAACTACAGGAAGAGTTTAGAGAGACAAAAGATAATCATGTAAATTAGAACTGGATTAAATCCCTTAGTAAACCTATCTATTCATGCCAGAAGAGGTGATTTAATATTCTGTGGTTAAGATTCTGGTTGTGTGCCTTATCCAAAAGAATATCAGCAATAGCACATTGTTCTCCTACCGCCACACTGGTGTTACTGACTCTGACTTGATTCAGCACAGACTGGAAGGGAGAGTAGCAGCTAAAGAAGCGCCACTTCCCAAGCATTTGGATTTTCCTTAGGCATCACCCCTTCTGGGCCAGCAGGAGATACAACACCACAGCCAAGATAACAGGATACCTTTTGTCTTTAAAAAGTGCAGTTTCCTGTTGATAGTATTTCATATTGTTACATTTGTTTTCTCATCCTCTGCTTCCTGTCACACAGTCCCTCTCTAATTGAGACTTGACTATATTGAATTGAGTAAGCGTTAGGGGAGGGACCACTTTTTGTATGGGCCCGCTGAGCATCCCGTACACAGTAAAGCTCTGATCCTGACTGGACCATCTGGGAATTACTGCATCACAACACCAAACCAAACACTTGGCCTACAGGAATGAGCCATTTAAATATCAGCTGCTATTGCTTATCCTTCTTAATAACAAGCAATAGGGCTAGTATTTGTGTTTTTGGCATACTGTCAGCATCTCAGCAGTTGAATTTTTCCCTCTGAGGCTCTCCACCAAGTAGAATCTGTTTGTGTTGAGGGTCTCAAACCAGGCTGCCAGACCCCTCCTGCAGCCTGACTTGATCCCCATACCCAGAACAAAACGTTCAGGAATCACGAGGTGAAGACTTGAAGGTTGTTTCAAGAGTGTTCTCTCCTACGGGACATGTAATAAAAGACATGGAGAACTGCCACATAAAAATGAGATTTTGCATAAAATCCAGGCCACACATTTTTAGGCATTATCAGTCGTCACGTGACACATTGTTTGTGGAGTTATCTCCGCTGCCAGGTAGTGCCAGACAATGGTGATGTTGAATCATATGACACTATGTACTCATGTACCCCTAAGTTGGAGCATCAAAAGAGCCTAAATTAAATATTGAAGCATTGTAAAACTAATCCAGATAAAGCCTCTGAACTGCATTCTCATGAACAGGAGACAAAATGCCTGTATTTTTAATAAAATGTGCTTTAAAGCCCAGCCATGTTTCAAAAACCTTTGCTGACTTCCATCATAGCAAGAAGTGTGAAAATATCAACAAAACAAAAATACAATAAATAAAAAAAACACAGTAAATTAATCCCATTTGGATAAAGTTAAGCATTTTGTTTTTCCAATTTAAAAATAAGTTAAAAATCATAACTAAAATGGAATTTCTAAACAAGTGGTTTTAGAGTAGGAAAATTACATTGTTTCAAAACATAGCATTTCAGCAATTTCACAATTTTTCAACTGGTTGTGATGAGCTTTTCGCAGGAAAGTTTTCATTTTTTGTAAGATGATCTGACAGAAAATCGTTTTTTTGAAAAATTCTCAACTATTTTTCCTAGAAAAAAATTTCAAAACTGTAATACTGTAACTATTCATTACTTTTCAAGGCTATGGTTTAAACAAAACATTATTATCCAACATGTTAAGAATAATTATCCAGTATGCCTATAAGTGGAAGCAATGCTGAACAGTAAGAAATGAAAATGTAATATATAAGCTACAATAAAACTGTATACGCACAAATTTTAAGTTACAAAACTACACAAAATAGGAGTGAATTTCTGTGTTTACATCTTTTTCTGATTGTTAAAAATACCCTATTAAAGCTTAGGAAAAGTAGAAGCCTAGTGTAAAAAAGTAATTTTTAAATTTAGAGATCAAAAATAAAACAAAAGCCTGAGTCCCCTACAGAAAAATACAGAACTCAAGGCTGCCTGCATTATGGCTTAATGTAACTCTGGCCGTGTTCGCAGGGGGCTGTTGAGGTTGGCTCCAGGTCCTGACTCTGAAAAAAGATAATGCGACAACCGACTGCTGTATTCACGTGTACCTGAAACAAAGCTCCCGGGTTGCGTGTGCAGTACAGCGACCTGCCCAAACACCTCTGAGGACTTGGCAGCAGTTGGGGAAAGCTCTGCCTTTGGCAGCTGGTGGAAAAGCCCACTGAGTGCTTAACTAAGCCAAGGGCCCCACTTCAGCCCCTGCCTTTGCCTCGCACTGTCTGCATGGTCTACCAGGTAGTAGGCGGTGCTGACTCCGCAAAGGAATTGCATTTCCAGCAGAAAAAGGGAAAAATACTCAAGGGAATTTTCGTGGAGAAGAGGTGATAGCTACAACCTGTACCTGACACCATTTGGGTGTGTAACTGTCACTAATTTTCATTCTGAAATGGCAACAGGTGTGAGCCTTATTTCGCTGTTCTTTTTTTAAACCAGTTGTAAATATGTTCTCTTAATCGCAGTCCCACAAAATATGATAAAAATATTCCACACGCAGAACTACATTTGGGAATATTTTTATTTGTATGGAAGTCTAATTCACCACAAACCTGCCTTTCCTGACCAAAAGACATTCTTTAAGCACATAGCGAATTGTAACTATATATATCTAAATATATATATAATTTGATATAGTGTTAAACCAAGCAGGTAATTGCAAAGGCACAAAAAAGCATTTTGGTTCAGGGGAACAGTCTCGTCTCAGCTTGACCTGATATGAAGAGACAGGATGCCCAAGAGGAAGCCTCAAAGTTGAAGAAGCGATTGAGAGGTAGCAGAACAAGACGGTAGGGAGAGCTGGCTTTCTCTAGAAAGGCTAATGCTTTCCAGGTTGCCAGCCAAATCAACGCTGAAAATCATACACTGCACATCTAGGGTGTACAAAGAATTAAATTTTTAAACTGTAAAGAGTTATTTACCTACAGCAGAGCCAAAGATTTATGTTCCTGTAGGGCAAGCAAATGTGATACCATCTGATTTGGAATTAGACACCAAAAGAGCATTTATTATCATCCTACACTTGTTTAATCTGAATTCGTAACTCTCCCTTCTCCCATCCCTGTTTTCTCCTCCCCCTGCAATCTGCCATACCACATGTATTTTTCAGTGTCACATGTACTGACCTTTTTGTATATACTGACCCCAAATTTCAAAATTAGCTATCAAAGAAAGATTCCCACTCTTCCTCATTTTTATGTTCTGCAGTGTAGACACTAATTTTAATCCTACAGCTGGGGTGTTAATGTATTACAGCCCTTATATAGACAGTGTACCCTTTGTATGTTTTAAACTATAATTTTTAATGATTATTAAGTTGTTGTTATAATAATTATTATTTTTAAGGGATGGGGACCCAGACACACCCACTTGGTAAATACAGCTATACTAACAAAGCAACAACACTATCTGGTTAGTAAGATTTTTTTAACTAGGATTTGTAGGAATCGATTACATTTCTCTACTGGGCAATATAGTTTTCTAGCTAAAACACATTAGTTAACAAAAGATTACGGTGCAGAGGGCAGGAGGACCTGAAAGTGAATGGAAGTTATTTTCCTTTTACATGCAAGAATTATCAACAGAGTAATAGAAATCTTTACTCATCAATACAGATTTCTTGGGATGCTGGTTAACTTCTCTCGCATTAGTGCTATAAACCTTTGTAAGAGAGCAAACAACTATCAAGTGCTAAAGAGAAACACTGTCTGCAATTATTCCAACAGGAAGCTGTAGAAACAGCTTATCACTTCTTAAAACTGGGCTACTTCAACACCTGGAGAGCAGGTACTGATGTCTGGAAGGACGCATGCTTGGAAAAGCACTGTCCTCATTATTGTTGTTTACCTGCGGAACAACAGTGACAGCTCATCTATTTCAGCAGGGCTTATACGGCTTGCTTTATTCAGGTTTAAAAGCACACAAATGGAAGATACTGTTATAACTGCAAAATATTAGCATTATGACCATTACCGTACTCATCTTCTTGCTTCACTGACTCACTTAACTACAGTTGCCAGAAAAGATTGCCTAACTCTGGCCACTGTGTAAGAGTCATGAAGTGGTTGAAACTTTGGGTATATGTAGTGGAGAATGGTTGCATGATTTCAGCATCACAGGGAAGTAAGGGGGGTGGAGGGGGATCCTGTGGATTTTCAGTTCTTTCTAGTTTTCTCACCTGCAAGTTGACCTGACATGAGGTTGGAAAACAAAAAAGCATCAACTATGGACAATGTTTCATTTGTCCCATCCATTACATAAAAGGGAACAATCTACACAGTTTGGAAGGAATAATTAATATTGAAAAGAAGTGTATTTACATCAGAATTGCAGAGATGTTCTTTACCTATTTACTTCTCATCCAGTGACAATAAAATCTCCAAAGGCATTAAAGTCTCCTTTTCTTTTTCAAATACCTAAAATAAAGCCTGCTAGAAATCCTTTGGCTCACATTTAAAGTATTGGTCACATAATATTTCCAGCAATGCATACTTTTGCAAGGCTATGACCTAGCTGGAAAATTTAGACCTGGTAAATTGTGGCTTATAAAAATTATACCATGGACCATTCCTAATTTCTCTAAAATTTATCACAAGTTCCATGCTTTCCTTGTTTTGTATGTTGGTATACAGGTGAAGAGATGGTTTCACTACAGAAGGATATAAATTGAATCTTACAGTTCCAAATCATGTAACTTACATCACATAAAAAGAGATCCCTGGCAAGAGATGTCAAGGACAAGAAGACGGGCTTCTTCAAATACATCAGTAGCAAGAGAAAGACTAGGGAAAATGGGGGCCCACTGCTGAATGGGGCGGGTGCCCTGGTGAGGAAGGATGCAGAGAAGGCAGAGTTACTGAATGCCTTCTTTGCTTCAGTCTTTACTGCTCAGGCCAGCCCTCAGGAACCCCAGACCCTGGAGGCAAGAGAGAAAGTCTGGAGAAAGGAGGACTTTCCCTTGATCGAGGAGGATCGGGTTAGAGATCATTTAAGCAAACGTCACCCACAAATCCATGGGCCCCGATGGGATGCACCCACGAGTGCTGAGGGAGCTGGCGGACGTTATTGCTAAGCCACTCTCCATCATCTTTGAAAGGTCATGGAGAACAGGAGAGGTGCCTGAGGACTGGAAGAAAGCCAATGTCACCCCAAAACGGGCAAGAAGGAGGACCCAGGGAACTACAGGCCAGTCAGCCTCATCTGCATCCCTGGAAAGGTGATGGAGCAGCTCATCCTGGAGGCCATCTCCAAGCATGTGGAGGACAAGAAGGTGATCAGGAGGAGTCAGCATGGCTTCACCAAGGGGAAATCATGCTTAACCAATCTGATAGCCTTCTCTGATGGAATGACTGGCTGGGTAGATGAGGGGAGAGCAGTGGATGTTGTCTACCTTGACTTCAGCAAGGCTTTTGACACTGTCTCCCATAACATSCTCATAGACAAGCTCAGGAAGTGTGGGCTAGATGAGTGGACAGTGAGGTGGCTTGAGAACTGGCTGAATGGCAGAGCTCAGAGGGTCGTGCTCAGTGGCGCAGAGTCTAGTTGGCAGCCCGTAGCTAGCGGTGTCCCCCAGGGGTCAGTACTGGGTCCAGTCTTGTTCAACTTCTTCATCAATGACCTGGAGGAAGGGACAGAGTGCACCCTCAGCAAGTTTGCTGACGATACAAAACTGGGAGGAGTGGCCAATACACCAGAGGGCTGTGCTGCCATTCAGAGAGACCTGGACAGGCTGGAGAGGTGGGCGGAGAGGAACCTCCTGAAGTTCAACAAAGGCAAGTGCAGGGTCCTGCACCTAGGGAGGAATAACCCCMKGCACCAGTACRGGTTGGGGGCTGACCTCCTGGAAAGCAGCTCTGCTGAGAAGGACCTGGGAGTGCTGGTGGACAACAAGTTAAGCATGAGGCAGCAATGTGYCCTTGTGGCCAAGAAGGCCAATGGTGTCCTGGGGTGCATCAGGAAGAGCGTTGCCAGCAGGYYGAGGGAGGTGATYCTCCCCCTCTACTCAGCCCTGGTGAGGCCACATCTGGAGTGCTGYGTCCAGTTCTGGGCTCCCCAGTACAAGAGGGATGTGGCACTACTRGAGCAAGYCCAGCGAAGGGCTACAAAGATGATTAGGGGACTGGAGCATCTCTCTTACGAGGAAAGACTGAGAGAGCTGGGCCTGTTTAGCCTAGAGAAGAGAAGGCTGAGAGGAGATCTTATTAATGTGTACAAGTATCTGAAGGGAGGGTGTCAAGAGGATGGGGCCAGACTCTTTTCAGTAGTGCCCAACGACAGGACGCGAGGCAACGGGCACAAACTGAAACACAGACAGTTCCATCTGAACATGAGGAAAAACTCTTTCACTGTGAGGGTGACAGAGCACTGGAACAAGTTGCCCAGAGAGGTTGTGGAGTCTCCTTCTCTGGAGATATTCAAAACACGCCTGGACGCAATCCTGTGCAACGTGCTCTAGGTGACCCTGCTTGAGCAGGGAGGTTGGACTAGATGATCTCCAGAGGTCCCTTCCAACCTCAACCATTCTGTGATTCTGTGAGATTTCAAAAAACTTATTTGAAGCCTACACTGGGCAGAGATGAAGTACTATGCATTTACACAACACAAAACCAACTTAAAATCTTAGCACAGCTGCTCACAAAGTGACTGTAGCAGAAAGCAAGATTATCCTTCAATACTGCAACAGCATTTCAACATACAGCAAGAAACTTCCACACAGGCTTTGCACTTCACTGAGTTTTAGCCAGAAGTTTTCCAGAGATACAACAATGCCAGCAAGCCAAGAATTGCCTTTTCCTTGACTTTTCAAGTTCTTTCTACGACATCTGTAGAATCAAATCAAAATACAATGATTTGTCATGAGGTCAATTGGCAGTATGTGGGTGAGATTCAGAAGAGTGCCATGTGAAAAGAAATACGGACATATACCATCTCTGATGACATAAGGCTGTATAAAGCTATGTAAAACCTCCCAAGGAAAACAAAAATCATAATTTGCAAAGCTTGGGGTCAGCACACCTGGTCTGCCTAGAGGTAGACAAATTTGCCTTCCACATACAACTTGTTTTGTAAGATCTGTGTGACATTGAAAGTGATTCTGGACTGAAACTTAGCATAGGAAATCTTAGGACAGAGCAAACTATTTACATTGTTTTTAAATTTCTAGCTGAGTAATGAAAGAAATATTAACATCTCCACCTACACTTCCCCACAAACTAAACTTTTTAATGACCAGATTCAGTTAGGAAAACTTTCAGCTTCTCATGACATGCATTTGAATGCTCTGTAGATTTCAAGATTATTTTTGCTTTCTCTGACAGAAGTCTTCTCAACTACAAGTAACTTGAAATCATGTCCACTGAAGCATTTTTCTGAGAAATCGCAGAACTCTGTTTTACATGTTCTGCAAGAGCAGCAGGATTTTAAACTAAACATTTTTCCCATATGCACATGTAAGATATACAGCTACACAGATGCACATCTGTATCAAACCTGGAGACTATAAAAGCTCTATTTGTTGGGCCATATCAACATTTAGTATCCACAAACTAAAAATTCAGAGACTATAGTTTCATATTATGAAGAGCTGAGTGAAGATACCAGATGAAGAAATTTCTCCCTGCTATTCGTGCTATTCATTCCCACTCCTAAGCTGTAGCACATTATGCCCCCTCCTCCCTCATAACTGTGCCGGCAGAACAGGTTGAGGCAGCACCACAGATCAGATCAGGGAACCGATCCAGCTTTAACAAATAAATCTCAGAAGCAAAAATAAAATCATTTTTCCTTTTTGTCAGCCTGCTGACTTAGTGCACAGCACAGAACCGCAAGTGGCTGTTCCAGCACACCTGAGGGGCACCGTGGCATGAAGTGGTGGCAACACAACTTGCCAGCATGGGGAGGGGAGGAGGCAGAAGTGGGGATGGAATAATTTACACCAGTTTAGAGAGGGAGAGAACAATCATCACAGGCTTCTGTAACGAGAGATCACAATTTCAGTCATAACCAGATGAAGCAGAAAAACAAATGGGCCTTCTTCCAAAAGGTCCCTCGCTACACTCCTTCCTCAAGTGTTTGTCCTCTAGTTTGGTTTTGATATATTGGTTTGAATACCCCACCTTGTAGAAATAATTTTTATACAGAATACTGATACAGATGATGGCATACGATATAATGTTAAAAACAGTATCCCATTTTAATTGTATAGCTGCAGAAGGGACAGACCAATTTAAAAATAAAAACTACTTGAAAGCAACAGCAGAAATGCTTCAGAAACACAGCAAATCAGTCTAAAGTAAAACTTGTAAAAAGTCCTGCAAAACCTTCATATCTTTTCATGTTTTAAAGTCCATTTAGTCTTCTCAGAATACCAACGTACATTTACAGCCATACAGAACCCCCCCCCCCCAAAAACATAACCTGATATCCCCTATTACAAGTAGCTTACTAACACTGAATATTTAAAACACAATCTTCAAAAGTAAAGACCAGGCTTTCAATCTCAAATTTTAATCTGCCTCCAAGTGGCAGCCACAATTTCTGGCTCATTTTGCTTCTGATGCATATTCTGGAGAGTTTACTGAATTTGCTCAACTTTTCTATAATTTAAAATGTGGATACTATTTAATGATCTGCTTTACTGACTTTCTATCTTATTTAGAGATCAATTTTAGCAAAATTTTGTTTAAAAAAACTTGTAGTGATATCTGCAACTGTTGACATATACTAGAGTGACAAAATATTGTATTCAACTGAACAGATTAACCTTAGCATTCCCTTTTGTCAGACTGAGGAGTATCAGCTGGTAAATAAGACAGCTGCACACACCATTTCCACTAGTTTATCACTTTGTACTTGCAAGAAGTAGGGACGGCTACAGATTTTTCATTTTTTCATAATAAACAAAATACTACCTATTTGAACAGGTACCTTCTACATTTTACAGTAGGAAATTCGTGACAAAACCAATAACAACTTTCTTGCTGATTTAAAGGAAAAAAAGAAAACAAATCATGTTTGCTGTTTTTAAAGAACTAAATGGATATAAATTGTCAGACTCTGGGTCATCACTAAGCACAGACCAAAGCACTGGCACAAATGACTGTGTTGTGAAGCCTACAAGCTTTATTTGGTTTTTAGTTCACATTCCTGTAGAGTGAGACATTCTTAATTCAGGAGAGCTGTGGGTAAACATTTATGGGAAAAAATTATTAATATTTCCTTTCACAAAGGTAGCAGGCAAAATAAAAACAAAAACAAGCCCCCAACACTATGCTAAAGGTGGTCTCTAACCAATGAAATGCATCCAGACAAATGAGGCATCTACCCTCGTTTCTGACAGGAACGCAGAGCTTTTATTATTATTGGGAGACTAACCTTCCCTCCACCCTTTGTGCGGCACCAGCTCATACTACATTTGTTTATTTTCAGATAGGGACAGCATTATACATACGTGAATCTGCGTACTGAAAGGACTGCTCCATCATATGGAGATAATAGCAATTACCTGGATTCTCTGTACATTTGCACTTTGATTTAACATTACAGAGGAAGGGAAAATACTTACAAGGGTAATAACACTTGCTACAACACCCAATGTAACACGTAACTACTGGTCACTTCCCAAACCTCTCTCTGAACTCCAGTAGCCTTTGAGAGCTGTTTGTTGCAATTCAGTTTATGATGCGATGTTTTAAAGGTTGTAATCCACAAGCTTAAAGGACACTTGAAAAATGAAGCCTATCCAAAAACTTCCTCTCTAAATATGAAATACCTTATGTCCTGCTTGCAGAAGACTTCAGAATTCTAAACAAATCAGATTCACAGTTTATTCACCCAGTGAGAGAAGTCATCCTGCAGGTTGGTCTAACACAGAAGAGGACAACACGCACCACTAAAGAAAGGCAGACCTCAGGTTTTACTCCGGTCTGTAGCCCTCGGCACTACAGCTTGCTCATTTGTCTGAGTTAAGTTTGAGAAATCTGCAGCAATACCTAAGAACATCTCAGTTGTGTTTTGATCACTGTGTACAGAGAGCAGAACCTTACTCTAACTTTACAAGCAGGAACATGTTGGTCTGACTGCAGATAGGGGATATCCAAGCTCTGCTCCTCCTTGACCAAAATAAGATGCATACATTCTCTACAAAAGATTCAAAGACGCACGCACACGCGTGCGCACACACACACACACACAGAAAATATCCCTGCTCTGCTTTAAACTGTATGTGATTTTTAATTGTTAACAAAGGAGAAAATCATCTCATTGCCCTTGCATCTAAAAAATAATGCATGCCAAATGGTTCCTGACCTACGAAAGACCAAATGCCATGCCCTGCTTCCCTGGTCAGGCAGATGGATTGCATTTTTTTCCAATTCCTGGCTTTCACATTATTATTCCATTTTTAAACCTGCACCATTTATGTTTGCTAACTTCAATAAATGTAGGATGAGACTTCTATTAAACAGACCTATTTCAAATATGCAGCTAAACCAGAAGCAGTTCCTGAATGCAGAGCCCATGGGTACGCCGAAGGCATTGCCCTCCTCAATGGCAAATAATTTCCAGTAACTCTCTTCTCCAGCTCCTTTGAAGGGTTTTCATCTCCTACCCTGTTCTCTGTTTACTTGTTAAGACTGAAAATTCTCATGAAAAATGTTACAATATTCAACTTTAGTAAGTCAAATGAGTTTGCACTAGATGAGTAGATCTCCAAGAGCAACCTGGTAGTTTCTTCCTGTCAGACAACAAAGATTAGGAAGCTTTTCAGAATTTTATCATGATTGTGGTAGGGCCAAAGTTTTGTTTTATTAGTGCTCTTGATATCTGATGCGGTTTCCTATAATCTCTTCAATGTAGCTCAAAAAAAGCAATTCTGGGGCAGAGTCAGTATAGAAAAACTGGGCGTACGTTTTCCTGAAATGCTAGACATACATCTAGAAGATTCTCTTCATGACACCATCATTATGGTGGGACACCAGAAAGGGAAAAGTTAATCACAATAAAGTGAATTTTGCTTCTCAGATGACCCAGAGTCATGGACCAATATGCCAAAGATTTAACCTTCTAAAAGAGGAGACAAGAAATACATTGCCCAATTAGTTTCACAACACTGTGCGCCAGCACAGCCAACTATAAGGATGCCATATGGCTTGGCATTTGAGTAGAGCACAAAATAATTCAAAAATTGAGCAGACAGGAGGAAAGGAAACTACTTTCTCCTGGGAACTGAACTATGCTAAATGGCTGATCCTCCCCAGAAAGCTTGAAGTACCATTCTTGTTTGACCACTCTGCTGGTCAAAATTGGGAGTATTAATTAGCTGATGTGTATCTAACACTTCAAAGATGTAAGTATTAGGTATGTGACTTCAAATGTTAATTATATTTGTGCAAAAATTTTGGTGCAATAATTGCAGCTTCTTACTGACAAATGATAAACTGATGCATTCCAGTTCACTTTACTGGAGATTTCAGAACTCAGTTAACTGTTGCCTAGGATAAATGTAATTAAAATATAGCCAAAATGAAGCATTTTAAAAAACACCCTAACAACAAATCTAGATATTATGACATGGTGAAACAGATATTTCTACCTGATTGCTGCACCTTTTAAAATTATTTATAAGGAGTCTTTTGTTCCACAGTATTGGGAATGTCATGTAACTCATAAATGATAATCTGAAACTAAATGTACACTAGTTAAAAATTCCTTATTTAAATGTGAAATGACTAAATTACTTCAAGTATTTGCATAGCAGCTTCTTCCCTAATCTCTCTTTTAAATAGCCAACCTTAGACTATACTCATGCCAGGAAACAAGCTAATGGCAAGCTGAAATTTTTCTTCACCTGTTTGAAAGACTCACCGGGCAGTTTTAAATACTATCAGAAATGCTTACTATTGTTATCATTATGCTAGTTTAAAGCAATGATCTTTATGGTGGAAAAAATGAATTCTAAGGACTTTTTAAGACCCTGACATGCAATCAAGATTTAAAAATCCCTACATGATGAAGTTTTTTATTTTTTTAATAAGGGTAAGTATTGCTCAATCTTCACATAGGGGGTCACTCCACCTTTGTTTCCCCTTTCCATGTAACACACATATATAAGCTTAAAAAATGTTCTTTTAATAAAAGAGGGTTTCTTCAGTTATTCACAGAGAATAGTTTGTTATTCACAGTTGGCCAGTGGTTTGCATCAACTCAGTAGCATGGAGAGATGTGTTTTTAAAGTAGGGAAATCCCAACAACCCACAGACATGAGCAATGGTGGTGCAAACAACCTCTGCACAAGTAGATGAGGGGACAGAAAGGAAGCAAGGTCAAACCTTGGGTCAATCCACCATGAAAGACTGCTAAATTCGGGTTTGAAGCATTCCTTGACAAGCAAAGCAAAACTTGCCAATGTCCAGTAGCCCACATTAAAAAAAAAGTAATAGATGGTTGTTCTCAACCAAAGCCACACTTGCTTAAACATACAGTTTCTCCTATCCTCCCCTATTATCAGGTCAGAATTGATGATTATCTGATGAATAAATTGTTACTCAGTTATGACTTAACCCAATCCCCATCAATCAATCCTAGGCACACCTTTCAAACCACAATAAAAATGAATGTTCATCTCCTCCTCTTCTTTTCCCACATCTCCTGCCTCCCCTCCTCCCTTTTCCACTCCCCTCCGATTAACACATTCTGAGATTTACTTTCTTGTTTCAGATCCAAGGACTAGGGAGTCCTCTACACCTTTTCTACATGGGATAAAGAAGAGACGCTGGTCCCAAGACTACACTCTACACAGACCATTCTGCTCCTACCTTCAGGAAAAGTGTAATTGACTGCTGAGTATTTCAGTTCTAGTAGGATTCCTCCTTAAAAAGTGGTCCCACATTGCTCAATGTCCCTTGACTCTCCTTTTGACTCCTCCAATGCTAGTCTTTCAGTTTCTCAGCTCCTTTCAGAGGAGCAGCTCCTTAACCCAACTCGGTTCATTTGTTCAGAGAAAACTTCTTTTCACCCTGAACGAACAAACTGCTTTTAACACAAAATGGTCAAAAGAAATACAGATTCCTGAATTAATCACTAGAATATGTTATTCCACATGCTTTGTAAATAGTATATATTGTATGCCATATGCTAAAATGTTTCATATATGTTGTTGACATTTTTATGCTCCCCATAATCTATTTGGAATACCACACTACACAGCATGCAAAMAGATCAGATCATTAATGTAAGCAAAATATGACCTTATAAGTGTGTGCCTTGTTTGCATATGCAAGAGAAATAGCTGTGAGCACCAGTACTATTTGTACATGCAATTATTTGTTTTACATGCCACATCAATTTTGCAAACAAATAGCGACTATTTAGCAATATGCATCTCTCTTTTTCTCTTGTATAATACCGAACTGGGGAGAGAGAGAAAGATAAGATTTTAAAGTTTATGGATTATACCGATTATCTGATGACACTGATTATCAGATAATCATTATAGTGACTGCAAACTAACTGGTATAGAAATCTCAAGTTTGTGCTGTGAGAACAGAAAACTATGGCTGACAAAACATCAGAAAATGGAAAGAGCAACCCAATCCCAAAATCAGAACTGCAGCAGGTTGTGCTGCTCTGAGAGAAAACATGGGTCTAGAAAGAATAAACGCACAGTTTATATGTATCATACATACATACATATACACACACACACATTCACAACCACTTGTGTTAGTTTTCCTTTAATCTACCAGGCAAATATAAATAAAACTTACTAAACCCCCTGCATTAGGAATCTGAAAGTGGCAATGTTGAGCGCTCTGAAATCAACAGATGCCACATTTAGAATTTTTAGTATATCCTTAAATTCTGCCCTGTAGGAAATCTGGTATTACCTCCCTTTTGAATACTTTATTTTGTACCTGTGCTTCTTAACATATTGTTAAAGAATACATATTTATATACATATATAATTAGCAAGGTTTGTAGCTTGGGCACGGTCTGCTACCATTTGAATTAGGGGACATTTGAGTTCCAGTAGCGGGTAAGAGTAGAAAGATGTCAGCCTTGGGTCTGAATATAGGAGAGTAGACCAGCAGACCAGGTAACTCAGTGTCACCCAAATCTCTTCTGGTTTACACATTTGGGAAATGTGATGTGATGCCCCTACAGAGGGAACTGGATCAACTGAATTTGGAGGATAGTTTGGGAAGAGCTTCACTTCAGGTCTCTGTCTTTCATCTTGAAATATTTCCTGTCCTGGGTGGCACGAACCTCTTCAGCTGAAGGAGGAAAGTTTACCTCCTATCTCTCTCCCCCTTATCCCTTCCCAACTCCAACTGTTTCCATGGTAAAGCCTGCTGTAGCTGCTGCCAAAGAAAACAAGACACTTTCCTACCTTGAGGGCATTCCCCTTTGAACATGAAAAGTCTATAGCAAACAATGGAGTTGAAACAGCTTTGCAAATAAAAGGTCACAAGAATTTTTCATAATGGAAAATATCAGACTACTTATAGGCAGAAGTTGCTTCCAGCTCACGAACATTACACCTGCTTGCAAATACACTTTGTTTGGAGCTGAACTAATCTTTGCTGAGATATTGCGTGGTCCCCATGATGTAATTCTAACTCATCCGCCCTCTAGCTATTTTGTAATCACCTTAATTGTCAGGTCTTAAAAATAATAGATTTTTAGTTCTTTGGGAAGGGAACACTTGCATGTAGTAAGAGGCCAAGCAAACTCTAGGGTGTTCTGAAATAGCAGTTCTCAAATTAAGCAGTGCATGAAGTGGGGGAAAGGAGAAAGGGCATGTGCTACTGGAGAGCCTCAGGGAGAGCAGCAGAGCATGTGATAAGCTGTTGATGGAGCTGTGCTTAGYAGGCTTTAGCCAAGGGACAAATGAGCAATGCAGAGAGCCCTTGGCTGCCAGGAGCTGCTGAACCCATACCAGAGGCCTCCATGGAGAACTGGCAGGATGGGATTCAGCAACAGCAGGAGCCACATGGTTTCTGGGCTCCTGTTCTCTGCACGTGTGCAAGCCCAGCCCTTGAACCACAACATTCTCATGTGGGGTCACATTCCCCCATGGCCAGTCCGGCCACCTCCTCCCAAGGGCACCTTCCTTCCTTCTACTCGCCAGCAGTATCCTTCTGTCCTCGACAAAAACACTTTGGTGGTCCTCCCTCTCTCCTGTCTCTCAGAAATGGAGGGGTTGGGAGGAAATCTGTGATATAAAGTTTGAGCGCTGCTGCTATAAATGATGATGCCAACTTTGAATTGAGAATTTGTAGTCTCTGGACCAACAGTGAAATATGGAAAGTGACTTGAGACACATCTAGTAGGAAAGGTCCTGGAAAGCCACTGCTGAACAACTCTCCTGCACTAATCTTTAGTGGGACTAAAAAGTCCTTCAGAAGAGCAATAACAAAATAATTTTACTATGGGAAATTAGGACAATTTAAATGCACACCCCAGATATTTCACATTCATTTCTCTATGAGTTCTCCATATAGGTAAGCCTTCAGCAAAGAGGGCAGCTATGATTCTCTGCATTTTTCCCAGCTCTGCATTTGAGCATTGCTGGGGTGGAGGAAAGGAGTGGGGGACATAAGCTGAAGGCTCTAAATTCTCAGGGCAACTCATTATGTCAAAAACCAGAAGTGCCTTTGTTTCATAAGTAAAATAGTTTGCTTTGGGTTTCTCTTTTGATCTTCCACTCTGCTAGTGGACAGTTTAGCAGACACCAGCCAGAAGAGGTGGCAACTGAAAATGTATTTGAGCACCTGCACATTAAAAGAATTAACCCTACCACACCTTTCACATATCACCATCCTGTCAACTCCCATTGGAGGCTACCCAGCAAAACCATCGTTCTTACTTATTGTGTGTAGCTTTTCCAAAGATTTCAACACCTTTCTATACATTAATCCTTGACGTACTGCACCTAGTCCTGGAACACTCCTCCATTCCTGCCTTCCCCTTGTTCTTCCCCACTTAGAAAAGCCTGGTCAGCCAACCCGCTCTTTGTAACAGGATGAAAACAAAACGTGAGTTTGACTAATTGCAAGAACACACTCAAAAACACCAGAAGAATTACTGCTGAAAAACAAAACACCTGAGTTCCTAAATTTTAAATGCAAGATCTTGAGCAAATGGAATTTGACTAGTAGAGGAAACTGGTAATTAAAGGTCACTGATAATTAAAAAAAAGAGTGGTTCAGATTTTGACAAAGTCATGGTAAATAGGCTGTTTCCATTTGATAGCTTTCAGTGCTCAACACGAACTGACCAAATCCCATCTTAACAACTGGTTTACAGGCACCACAACTTACATTTTAGCAGAGGCTATCAATTCAGATTACATCTGGAAATTGAACTTGGCTCAGTATATCCAAATAGAAGTAAAAAGCAAAAAGTGTAACTGGCAATATGAACCATATGAATAATAAGAGAGGAGGGTTTTTTGTTTTTGTTTTTCTGCCATAAAGTACACCTATTATCACAGAATCAAGGCCTAGAAATCTCAGTGAGGTTCATGCTCCATCAGTCTAGACACATGACATATGCACAGGTTTTCCTTAAAGTGCTCACATGCCTTAGTGTTAACACAGATTGAAACAGAGGAATGAAACAAATGCAGTGGGGGGAGGCAGAACAACAGGCCAGGTAAATGATCTACAGAGATCAATAGGTTAATTTATTCTGCTGCCTTTTATCTTTATTAATGCTGTAGTGTGTATGGATGGCTTTCCCAATCATGCCCAACAAGGTCTCTGATTCCAGTGTCTCATCAAAGCTTCTCCTCCTTCAGAGTCCACCAGTTGTCTGCCACAGACACACACACAAAGAAGTCCCCCTTCCTTCTGCACTCCCAAGTTTTCCTGTGTCCTCTGTGACTGCATGATCTTTTAGCCAAAAGGATGTCTTCACTCATACATCTGTATCCCAAGACAACTCTTATTTTTTTAAGCAAGCAACATAATTATTTCTCAGATCTGAAATATACTAACTTGATTTCTACATGGGGAGAGAGAGAGATTCTCTATTTTGCAAAGGGGCCAAGAGAAGGGAGTTTTCTATGGCAATTACTCAGCATAAGGAGTAAGGTATATGCAAATAGATTAGATAAAATAAACAGTTGTCAATCTAATACTGCCTGATGACAAAAAGTCAGATTGCAGCTTTATCTCTCTCCTATCTATGACTCCTACATATCACACGCTTCATTTTTCATTAAGGATGTTAAGGACAGAACACACGAGGAAAAGATCATCCTCCATCAGTCTGGCCATCAGTGAAATCTCCCCCCAGATGTGGTCAGAAAGATTTAGCTGGGTTGCAGGGCATAGTTGCATACTATCCTACAYTATCACAACATTCGAGGAATGGGAAAATCCATGCTGTAAACAGGTGTTCAGCCAAAACTATTTTCATAATATTCTCAGGGTCAAATATGTCTCTTTACCTCTAAACACATGTTCTTTGCATATCAGAAAAACTAGTAAGGCCCTTAAAATTAAAGAGAAGTGACAACTGCCTCAGGGAAGGGATCAGTCAGTCAAGATTTGGCTGTGTTAAATTTGGCTGTGTTAAATTAGATATCACAGAAGCATGGACTTTGAGAAAACGCTAACAAAGTCTTTGGCAAATGTTTCAAGAAGAAAGAAACTGTTTGGAGAGAAAGAGGCTACACAATCCTACAACACAATATCTAACATACCAATCTATGTCCGCAATATCCAAACCTAGTGGCACAATGCTGATTTTCCCAGACATCTTTCTGGGAAAACTCTGCTGGARAAAACTGCTCTTCCTAATTCTCCATATTCCTCCAACTAAGTTCTTGCACAGAGATTTTATTTCCAGTCACAACAGCATAAGGAACAAATGCAAAAGGACCCTGAATGGAAGAACAGTCAATTCAAAACAAGCCCAAGGACCACCACATGATGACACCATATAGGTCATTTCCATGTACATAGTAAAAACAGCTTATGGAGCATTTAGGAGTATGGTAGATAGGAACAAAAATGTTTTCTATCAGATCACAATCAACAAAAGTCTCCAATGTATTTAACAACTGGTGAAAAACATTCCAGCAGAAYTTTACTGGTTTGCATTAAAAGGAAKAATGTGAGTACATCAAAGCTCTACTTTGCCTGAGTAAGCAAATGATTCTTCTGGCCTTCATAAGACTAGCAAACTCAGAAGCTGGAATGAACGGAGCCTTCACCCACATTTGTGAAGGTAATACTGAGTTGAATCACTGAACATGTTCTTTAGGAAAATCTAGATACTGCTGATATAAGTTTTCCACCTGTATCTCGAGGGTAGAGCTGTAGGCATGGAACACATGTAATTCATGAGCTGGGCTTCCCCACTGTCACAGTACTTACAAGAGCATCCTCACATTCTTTTCAAGTGGATCATTAAGGGTGGTGTTCCTAAATGGATGGGTGGAGGAAATTTATCTGACCAGGAGATTAGAAGCAATTCAATTTCGGGAGATAACCTGATTTTTTTTGTCTTTGTAACAGACTATAGTCCAACTATGTGAGTTGACATGGGCATCTGGAGCTACTCAGCAGTTTCATGTACAGACACTGTTGGGCAGATGAAAATGAATAGCATTATAAAGCTTCTCTTTTTGAATCATAAAGGTATAATTCTGACATGATAATGACTGATGTAATCAAGTTTTTCATGAGAAGGCTAGGCAAACAAAAGCTTTCTACACAGAACTTTCTGAATTGCCGACTTGGAAAGTTCATCACTAACAATCCGTAGGACTGTGACATAGATAACAGGAATGGAAATTCATCCTATAAGACCCTTTCACAATGTTCTTCACAATAACCACCTTCTCCAGTCTCTGTAAAACATACCGCAAGTAGAGGCAAAAGATATGGGAAGAAGAGGAATAGCTATGATGGTCTTGAGTGCAACCTACCTTCCTCAGAAGGATAAACTGGAGGGGGAGGCCAGTCCTGAAACTTTCAATACCAAAGTTTTAACTACTAAAATGAATAAATTAGCTGTAAAAAAGGAATATGCTCATTCCACATCTTCTACAGAAATACAAAGCACAAGATAAGCAAAATTTCATACTTCTTCTTTAGGCACCTCTGCTGTTGCCTAGAGGAGCAGAGTTGTCAGAATTGTTTGGGGAACACTGACTGACCGGGAAACGAAGGTGTCATATTGACGCAAATACCAGAGACCATGGTATTCATCATAGCAGAGCTCTAAAAACAGCACTTCTTTTCCCTTCCTCACACTCTGTTTTGCAGTTGCTTTAGTTATTTGTTTTTAAACACTCTTCTGACTATCTTCCACAAGAAGAGAAAAAAAAAAAAAAAAAAAGGCAAGAACTGGAGAAGGATAGTTGAGCCATCAGTTCCTCTAGGCCAAACCCTTAGGTCCAATTCACCCTGCGTTACTGCCAGCCACTTATATCATTCATAGCAAAGAGCGCAGCAGTCCAAACGGGGGTATTCGAGACTTGCAGAAATATTGCTTATTCCTGTCTCATCCTAAAACCTAAACAGAAAATATTTCTTGTAGCTGCAGAGCTGCAGAGCATTATTTAAAAATGATAGCTTTTTAACAAGCAATAGGCCATTTAAAGAGGCAAATCTTATGATTTGCTCTGCTAAAAGTTTTTACACAAAATCCCCTCGACTCCTGGAAAGTTTTAGTTAATTAAAAAGCTGCATGCTGTTCTAATATATATCCTATGGCAGCACAAACAGCCTTCGTGTAAACACATAGCCATGAGTACCATGAGTAACAACTCTGTTTCCATCAGAAGCCCTTTATCCTGCGTAAGAGGTCCGCACGCTAATAGATGTCCTAGGCTAATGTTAACTAGCTACAGCTGGCTCCCAGCTATAAAAAGCATTAATGAAAACATAAATACTAACTTCTCCACTTCCCTCAGCCCGTACGTCAAGGCTGCGCAAAGGCATCACTTTCCAAGCGCTCTGTGTGAATGAACCGGCTGCTCGGAACCAGCTCGCTCTGGTTCTCCAAAGTTTGTTTACCGAACAGCGTGTGCAGAGACACACTGAGCACGGGGACGCGGGGGAGACGCGTCACGTGGCCGCCTGGCTCGCCCGGCAAATCCTCCCACAGCGCCGAACCAGGGCTGCGTGGGGACAGCTCAAATCGAGGAAGGAAATATCTGTTAACCGGGCAACGGAGCAACAGACATAAAAATGTCAGTCTGCGCTGAAGCTGGACACAATCTGATTCCTACAATGTGTTGCTGTCAGGATGTGCTTTGCTGCAATGTTATTAGGAATTTTGTTGTAATAAATAATGCATGCAGTGACATACACAGATCAAAGGCACTTTATATGCTCAGCTCTATACGTTCTCAAGTTTTAATATAGGATTTATATTTCTGTTGGGCCAAATATAAAACAAAATTACAGAAAAAGCAGTAGTCTCAAACTTAGCAAATACATATATAGAAAAGACATCTATTTCTATTTAATGGAAAAGAGGATGCATGCAACTCCAAGGTTACAAATTCAGACAAAAACATCAGGATACTGAAGTGCTTACACTACTCAGCAGTTCAACCATGCTGTACACACGAGAGTCTTGCTTATTCTTTGACTATCAGACTATTTATATACCATTTAAAAATAGTTAATTTTGTCCTGAAAACAGCTACTTGTTCACTGTCAGCTTCTGTGCACTTCAGCATGTGACCCCCAACAAAGACAAACCCTTCACGTCCATGCAGGCTTTGAGACCAGGTACAGACTGGCTATTCATTCCCACTACGATAACCACAGTACTGGTCCTATATTTCCTGATTTCTAAGAACTGTCACAAGCTGGTGTTGTTTGGACATTATCCTACCTCAAAGGAAAAAGCAGAGGCTTCTTTTAGAAGCACATAAAGCATATAACAGTATTACCTATTCTCAGTTTTATTTTGCATCTCAAAATGCTGGAAGTGTATCTTAAACTCAGCTGCTGAAGTCCTGCCAATAAATAAGAATCACAGCTAACTTTTTCATTTTTACAAAGAAAAACTCTTTTATGTCTAAGGCTGAATAGGAAATTTTGTGTTCTTCATCCTAAAAGCTTAGAAACACTCAAAAGTACATTAAAAATTATTCTCATTTTAAAATACCATGATTCTTCATTGTCATAGTTTTATCCAACACATAATTTTTTAATTACCTCTGATTCACATTTCCCAAATATCACTTGCAACCATGCAGGTCACCCCCAAATCTAGCTTCCACGGATTAACTGGGACCAAACTAAAGTTAGAATAAAGTCTATTTGTCTGCACAGGAGTTACCTAAATCTAACATATAGATATAAGAAACGTGTTATCAGACATGGCACAACCCTTTACAAGCATTTAAAAATAAATCAGCTGATTGCAGTTTGTTGATCTGCTGAAGTTGCAGCCTCCAAATCAGAGGTGGAACCTCTTTTTGCCTTGGCTTCTTCCCATTCTCCACTCTGTTCATAATGTGATTTCCAACTCGTTTCAAATCCACCACATACAGTTTGTCTTAGCAGAGTTCCTCCTAGCTTACACTGTTTAAGTGAAAGCAGCCTCAGAGTCATTGATTTTCCTGATTTTTGAGGCATCCACTTTAAATGCCTGTTTTCTCAGGATGTTATTGCTACAATTCTCCCCCAAACCCTGGCAGTTCAATTACGGATGATGAGTCAGATATACACAGAAGCATCAAAGTATAGATGAGCTCCTATTACAAATATTCTTCAACATTTCTGAATAGCCTAGGCTGCAAGAAGTTTTGTCAGTTTAAGCTTTCATGCAAAGGAAATACATACTTAGAATTTAATAGAAATAACAAAGAAATGAAAAATATTTTTGCAAAGATTAGGCACAATGTTTTTGTTAACAAGTTCTTCTACTTCCTACTTATTTAATATGATCAGTTAATTTATAGCTCTATATTGAAGATGTGACATAAATTGTTGCTGCAATCGAATTAATTTCCTGGCACATTTTTCATCATGTCAAATGGAATGTACAGATTTTGGCATTTGTTCAGAGGCAGGGGAAAATACATAATCCCATCATTGTGGGACAAAGACAAAAACATCTGTAAATGTCGTGACTAGAGCATATCTGAGTTCAACAATGGGGAAACCTGGTGCCTCAGACAGGTAATTCATAGCAGGAACTACACCGGCTCAAGGGGAGTTAATGGACAGACAGAAAGGTAAATCACACAAAATGGTATCTTACAGTTTTATGACTACTCTCATATTCCCCATACGATGACCTCAGCTCCATGCAGTACTTCCTTCTCCAACCACCTACCATGCACTCCCTCACCTGGCACTCTAATTCCACAATCCAAACTCCATCTCCCACCTCTGTAAAACTGGGACTCCAGTACCTTTTCTTACCGTGTCTCACCAGTACTGCCTTCCTTGCAGTGCCCCTGTTAGCTCACTCAGAAACGGAAGTAAAAGTCTCCTTGCTGGTGGACTTCCTGCAGCAGGCACTGTGCAAGGAATAGGGACCACTACTGCGCAGTTGTGGAGGGGATTGTTCCCCCCCTCAGGTAGGCACTCATAAGCGGTTCCCCTTGGTCCAGAATAGTTAGGAAACCTCTAAGAAATATGATAAAATTTTATACTTTTTAAATAATTTCCTTAAAGCCATCTTCTAGGAAAGGGGGATGCTGCTGTACAGGAGAAGACAAGACGAGATCATATAATGGCAACATGAGCTGCAAGTGCCAAACTGCAGCACAAACCCATGGAGACTGGAAACCCTGAACAGACTCCACTACACACTTCACTGGAGCTTGCTCCTACTTAATATCTACATTTGTGGGCACATGAAAGACAAAGGATAATAACTGCCTGGGCAGAGGACCTCTCACCGAAATCACTTGTCCGAGCTGGTAACAGTTCCCCCATTCCCCCCTCCCCCTTTGAGACTCTTTCTTGTCTGGGGCCTTTTGGTAACAGTTCCACCACAAAAACAGGGAAAGACTGCCTGCTGCCTTCATTTCCATTTTTGCCTTCCATCACTGCTGCAGGCCCAAGGAAGAGTTTTGGTAGCAATGAATACCCTCACTGTGAGTTGAAGTGGCCGTATGAAGTTGGCTTTCACATGTGGCCTTTCTGCTTGTAGCTGCACAGATCAGTAAATGACTCTGAACTGCAATAAGCAGCTGCACAAAGGTATTTACAGTTGGCTAGTGTTAAGTGCTTATGGGGACACAACTGCCTGATGGCTCAGATGAGCACCTCAAGAAGGGCAGGGTCTGGAGTTGCTCCTGTGAGAACCTTCTCAATGCCTATACCACCAACAGTAAGCGTACCAGAGTCAGGAAACCACCGATACACAGAAAAAAATTTTAAAATATGTATATTAAATCATGCTACCATGCAATGTAAAATATTGAATGAAACATGGCCCACACCACAAGCATGACCAAAAATTACATTTGGCAATTTCACAACATCATTCCTTGTCTATTTAAATGTGAAACCTCTCTGAAATATATTTTGCATTCAGTTCTAGCCTTAAGTGCTTTTAAAGCAGGTCATTCAGAGGAGCTCACCTTGCAGCCAAACACAGACCTCAAATCAAGTATCTAAACTCAGTGAGTTGCAAAAACATTGTAAATATGCATCAGGCATAGGCAAATCATTTCCTTTTTTTCTTAGTATAGGACAAAAACCGCAAAAATAACTATATCTCTCTTAAACACCTTTCTGCTCGAGTCTTTACAGTGTAAAGCCTAATTACACAGTAAATTCATCTCAGGACTTTGTTCGTAACTTTCTTCATTTGAGGAGCATGTTCTTCTCCAAGCCCTGCAAAGACCTCTTAAGCAAAAGAGGGAGTTGGGGGATTAATTTAAACAAGCTTGATGGCTTCAGCAGTCTGTAGTGAATCCCTACCCAGTTTGACATTGCTGACTCTGTCTGGCTGAGAGAAATGGGACAAGAATAGCAGGTATTGCAACCAGTCAGGACTTGAAAGAGACTGGCATGTGAGCTTAAGATAAATTCATTAAGTGTTACTAACATTTGTAAGTTACATCCCAATATTCAACCACAATGCTTACAAAAAGCCATAGTAACTAAGAGGGTCTCCTCTAAAGAGTTTTATTTTATTCTTTTTGTTTGCTGTATCTTAATCTTTAATATTCTATAAAAGAAGGTGCATACAAGATTAAGATACAGATATAAAGGCACCCGTCCCAATAAGAGTCAGCTCTTCTGAAGCCAAACAATACAAATCTATCTTTTTTACATTTATTAGAGTGTGCACATCAGTTTTAAAACCACACAAGATGGACTCTAAGCCACACAAGATGGACTTCAGGACAAAAGACTTCCTTCTTTCCCAAAGAGTAAGATTATGTTCATACCATCCTTCCAAGAAGTATTGATTTGTCATATCCAAATAGAAGCTTTTTCAAAGCTGATGACAAAAAGTTATTCCTAACAATCTTCATTTTGGGAAACTTGCTATTGTAATTAAGCCTGTACTGATATTTCTTTGCACATCCCCTGATCTATGCAGATATTAAGTGTGTGCATACAGAGAATGTTTACCTGTGCAAGTCACACAGAAATTACATACAGTATTTGAGTAGTTTAGATTTCTCTCCCAACTGTTAACTCAGCATGTGTCTATCCAGGTATTTATAACATTTATCACTGTTAATGGGCCTTCTGTACCATGGTAGCAGGAAAACAAATTCCAGAGACACAATCTGGCTTTTATAAAAGTTCTGGAGAGCTGCTCCAGCATGACTTTTACACTCCTTCCAGGTCAGGACTGCAGTCATGCATTTAGTGAAAGGTAGGGGTGTAAAACACACATGGAGGATTTCTGCTCTCAGTACTGTCAGCCACATAACTTTCAGAGATACAAAAATTCAAGGGGAAGAAAGGTCAAAAACAAGGGAAAGATTCCATACCTTTTACATAGGCCATCTTGGAATAATTCTTGACAAATAGCAGGTGCTGGAAAATTACTATTCCTGGTTTCAACTAGACAATGTACAACAGCACATACCTTGATTGTGGCTCTAGGGCCAGAAAATTACCTTCTCAAATTGTTGCCTTTCTACTCCCTAAATTGGTTTCCACTAGAGGATAACATATGGGTGACTGTATCAGTCTTTCCCTTCCCCCCTCCCCATTTTTTATATTCTTTCCAAAATGATTTTTCAGTGGACAAAGACATAAAATGGACAGCAGTGGGAAATGAGGTGTCCAGGTGCAATAAAGTTTCCCCAGGTTACTAAAGCACTGTTTGCAATCAGATGTGGGAGGAGGGAAAAAGTACAGCTGCAAGATGAGTGGTGGTGAATGCAGAACTATGCATCATGATGCTTCCATAATATTTATCTCTCTACCTTATTTACATATCTCTGGGCTTTTTCTATCATGGAAAACATACCAATCAGTAGAACTACTCCTCTTTCTTGGCCAACAGAAGAATCTTTAGAGGTCCATCTTCTGTAAACATATRGGTACTTTATTGATCAGTCAAAGCACTTACATTGACTATGGAGGAAATGCAAGCTAGCAACCAGTGGCACCAGTGTACCTAGCTGTACACAGGAGCATGCACACAGTGTTGGCCACCATCTGACAGTTGATTTCTGTTCCTGCACACTTCTTACTTTCCAAAGAGACTGAATCTGTGTCATGCTTGAGGTCTACCCTGGCTACCATCTTCTTGGGACTCTTTTTCTGCACCAGCAACTTTACTGCTGTTCTGACATGTTTTAGAACAATAACCAATTTAAAAAAAGAAATCCTTTTTATTTAATTGTCTATTCCTGGCACGGGGTCTAAACCTAGTGGTATATGTTGGGGGTGCTTTTTTCCCCCCCTGTACTGAGTGTGTCAGATAACAGTACTTTCACCTTGCCCTCAGACAGAATAAGATTATGTAAATATTTAGCACTGAAAAAATAAACGGTAATGTCAAACTAACAAATTGTTGTACTACAGTGGCACTGGAAGAAGCCCAAGTTCCACCTATCCATCTGCAGCATCAGCAGCAGGGAAACAGATTTTCAGGGCTATCCGGGCAACAACACAGGGAATCTTCGATGTTAAATATATAATACAGTTTAATGTCTCAGCTGGAAAACGTGATTTCAAAGCTGTTTTTCCAACAGTCATTTGTCTTTACTCTCTGTTTTGGTGCCCCAGTTTGAGAATTACAAAAAGAGCAGGGTGGAGGCAATAGGGAATAATCCAAGTGTCAGGGAGTCTTAACTGTGCTCAGAAAAAAAATGAGGCTTCGAAGCAGAAACAGGTTACTAGAGCTTGAACCACAGCTGCCAGGAGAACTATTACAAGCCTGTCAAGTAGCAATTAGATGACTTTGCAAGAATATTAAAAGCACATATTTTCGCTTCTGAGGAGGATCTGAAAAGGGGAAATCAGAAAATTTCTAGCTTATGGAGTACTCCCTACTGCACTAGTTACCTATTTCCTGTTTATTTCCCACTTGAAAAATCACATCCCAGAAACATAATGTAAGTTTTAAAAACTTACATTTATGACTATTCCATTTAAAATGTTTTGTTGAAAAACACAAAAAACAACTGGAATGCTGTAAACAGATTTAAGTCGGCCACAAAAAACATACTGACAGATGTTAGCATCTGTGAACATGGATCTTTATGACAGTCCTTTCCAATGTGGGCTTTTTTCAAAAAACAAAACCTCCCCTGTTTTTTTAAAAATATGTCTTACAAAATTTAAGCTGAGTTCTCCTTACCACAAGTATGACTTATCGATATATTAGTGTACCTGCTTGAAATGCTAGTTGTAGCAGTTGACACTCAACTTTCACTTGCGAATGCTGCCAGACAGGTTGATACATTGACTGCTTTTGTATTAAGGTAAACAGTGAGCATTATTAGATGAGGAAAGAGAGGAAAAAGGAAACACTATTTTGAAATGAATCAGTTTTACAGGATCACTACTTGCCAATAAAACCGTTTTACACATAATTACATAGGCAGAGAGTACACAGAAATTTGCAACAACTTGCTAGAGTGTAATGAATCCCAGCAACTGACTGTAACGTTTCTGTGGTCCTATTCAAAAATAGAAATGTTACTTTCCCCACGCTTCCATTTCTTCCAGCCACTCAAACAAATGCTTGGCTATTCTAAATATTTTTCTCCCCAAGGGTCCTGCTTGCATGGTAGCTGGCCTTTCTGCTTCTCTAAGATCTGGCAAATAGAAAACAAAATAGAGAGTAAAACCAAAAGAACTATTGATGACTGGAGGAGGGAGGCTGATTACATTATTTTTTAAAGTAAATGTGTTGTCTTTCTTTTGATCTTGGTATAGAATATTTTTGTGGGCTAGAGTGCTAACATTCAGGTGGGAAGTAGGTCAAAACAATATGCCAAGAGAAGCGAATGGAAAACTTCTTTACTCACCCACAAAGATTTTAAACTGTGGATTCACAACCATTGCTAGCATTGTTTCACTTTAGAATTGCTTAGCTTTTCCTTCTTAATAGACAACACCCTTTTCTGTCCAGCTTCCTAACCTAAATCTTTTGAGCCTTCTGACTGGTTTAACTGCCTAACAGTCCTAAAAAATGTGCCTATTTTAGTTTCACCAACTACCACACAATGATCCCTGTCCTTTAAGGAATAAAACTGACCAACACTATTTTTTGCTGAACTCACGTGGCCCACTCAAAACAAACAGATGCTGGCAAAAGCCAAATCCAAATTATACACTGCTTTATCCCAGGAACACAAAGTACAAGGTCGACACAGTGAGTCAGACACCTCCACGCCAGAAAGCTCCTCAGGTTGACAGGATTCTCTTTTGGACTTGTGTATGTATAGTCAGGGCTCTTTCAAAAAGAGTCAAAATAATCAGTTTTAGACAAAAATGTGCTGTCTCATTTCTAAAAGTCTCTCTCTGATCAGAGGGGAAAAGGCAGCAAAAAGTATGCCAGGAATGCTGGGAAGGGGCAGATAGTCATGGCAAGTCATATTTTCTTTTCTTTTTTTTCCTCCTTGAAACTCCTTGAGCATGAAAAGTTCATTTGCAAGAACAGTTGATTTCTGAGGGAAAAGGCAAATGATTTGACAATAACATGGGGAATGTGAGAACAATTTGAGTATGACAGAAGCTGGAGAACATTTTGATCTCTCTAATGGTTTTTCATCGTCCTAAGAAAGCATACTTCAACAGACTTTAAAACATCAGACATATTCATTTCTCTATCCATAAAGGCAGTATTCTATATATTTATCTTTATGAACAATAGAGGTTAAATACAGGTAGGCATTACCTAATTTTTAGCACTTTACCCATTTTAGTTTTAAATAATTCAATGAATCAATTTCCCTAAAAGGAAAATCGAGGTTTCTCCCACAATTTGCCAGTCTCCTTCTAGAAACTGGATGCCCTGAACAAAACACATCACTTTCCTTGTTCCATATTTAATTTCATGCCTCTTTCATTCTACTGTGTTTTTATGCTTCCCTTGGCAACAACATCTAAGTTATTGTGGAGTGCTATAAAAAAAAAACATGCAATGAAATAGCCTGTCTAAAATACAAATAAATTAACTATTCATCTGCCTTGTAACTAATTAGAAAATTTTGTTTACAAATCAATGGATACTCTCACTCATCCTGCCTCCTAAAATACAAGTGTTGTTTTCAGGGCAGTTTTACTTTACAAAAAGAAGTTTACAAAAAAAAAAAAAAAAAAGTTTTGCTCTACAAAAGAATGATCCATTAGTTGGTTCAAAGGACTGCCAGAGGGTGTCGGACCTATTCATTCGCTATCAGGTGACAGACAGATATTTTTGATAAATGACAAAATCTCATATGGATGCTTATTAGCCATGAAAATGGCAGGTGATGAAGTAGTACTAGGTGTTTGCCACTCCTCAGTCTTTAAAAGAGGTGGTCCTTCTCTTCTTTTCAAAAGAGTAAGTGGGCTGATTTTTCTCATCAGAGAACACAGATCCAAAGGACAGTCTRATAGCTGGGAACGACAACAACCGAGCTCTTTTTTTGAGCCGGAACGTCTATAAAATTTGAGGTACTTCCAAGATTTAACAACTGCACATAAGATTACCCAGCTACTGCATGTACTCAGAAGCAAAGGACCCTCATTTTTTATTTTATTTCTATTTCAGGTTTGATGTAAGAAGTGCAGTCTTGAGCTTTCTGTTAGCTTCACCCCATTCCTGGGAAGGGTGTGGACAGAGGCAGGCCAACTACCTGAAACTCTGCAATTGCAAGTTAAGTAGTATTTTTGGTTAAGAGTTTAAAAGGAAACATGGAAAGGGTATTATCTTTTGAATTCAGCTAGAACTGATGGAGTTAACATCAATTTGAATTACAGACTGTCAGCTGGCCTGACCTTTGATCAATTGTAGCCCTCTGAAAGAAAATCTACRAAGAGCAACACTGTTGTCAAAACTATTAGACTTGGTACTAATAAAGTACTTTTCCCTCACTTTTTTATCATAGTGAGAACCAGCTAAACCAATATAAAGCAATGAGTTCACACAACAAAAGGTATCAATTGCTTTTTAAAATTGATTCAAGTTAAACTCAGTGCAAACTCCATATATGTAAATGCCCTTTAATAAAATAATGGGGGCAAAGGTGTTATTAATTAATTTTCTACTGGTGACTGACTATGCATCTTAGGAAAGAATAAGCCTCCTAAATGCTTGGGGAGGAAGATTACTGACTGATGACTACTGTAAATTATCCAGTGGCCTACAAGGCAGCAAGAGTTGGGAGAATTCCAGTATTTCAAAAACTCAGGAAGAGAGACCTGTGAACATGCTGTTACCAGCGATGGGGTGGCTTGGAGGAACTCAAATTCTCCAAACCTTTGAAGAATCCTTTCAAAGCCTATTGCAAATTATATCTAGAGACTTCTCAATGCAACCCTTTAAACTAATTGCAATCTCCATTCAGGCCCTAAACTCTGAAGGAAGAGAGAATCTCCTAATATTCTGAAAAGCTGTTCTCAGGACCCTGATAGAAGCTCTGCCACTGCAGCTTACTTCAATAAGCTTCCCAAGTGAAAACAAAATTGAGTGTATCTGCCTCATTAAATTTTAACATGGCATGAACTGAAAGTTAGCACAAAACCTAAAGGAAGGGGATTCAGTAATAGACACAGTGATCTTAAACCCAGAGTTGCTGAGAAAAACTCTGAAATCAATCTTTGGCCTCAAACTTGGAGGAATGTAAGAAAAAGAAGGAAAGGGTTCAACGGCTCAGTACTGGCCAGAAGGAACTGTCTGGCATATCTTTTCTATTTTCATTTTTCCATCTCTGTATATACTCCTGTTTCAAAAGACCATTCTGAGCATAAGTTACTTGCAGAGCATATTGGAGGCTGAATTAGGTAAATGGGAAGTGGCTGATATAACAATTACTCAGTGACTCTCAAGTAATAGTAAACATCCACAATCATCAATGGTTTTAAATTAACTTCCCCCTAATTCATTTTCAACATTCTGTCATCTGTTGCTACAACACATGAACTGCAGGCAGAAAGACAAATCCTTCCCTCCTCCAGGCAGCATTAACTATATTTCACAATAAACTGATTAAAAAAATACACCATCACCATCGAGAACCTGCACCTTGTGGAGTGTGCTTATCTCCTGCTGAAAGAGGACTAAGAACGGCAGTTCCAAATTCCCTCCTCCTTGGGCTTCTCGTATGTTACAGCCTCACCAGCAAAATTCCCATGCATCTTTTTACTCACCTAACATTTGGTTGGTCTGAATTTATGATGGATGCTGCATGAGTAGGCTTGTTTTCTTGAACCTGGCATCTGAAACCTTCTCTTGCAGGCAAACAGTACACCCTCTGGATAACCACTCGTACCTGCACTTCTCTCCATCCCACTGCTCCCTGGCTTTCCACCATTTCAAGCAGAGAATCATTAAGAGTACTGAGGGTTGAGGGCTGCTTTTTGGAATCACACTTGTTACGGATTTGTGTAGTCTCTGGAGTACAAGCAACCTGGTGAAGGAAAACCCATTAATAGAAACATTTCATGGGACTCCAAAATCATGTAGCACAAAACAGTAAAACTTCAACATGAAAAATGACCACAAAAAGTAAAAGGTTAGTTCCAAAATACTTACTACATATAAACTAGCTTACAGACTAATGGCCAGCATTTATTGTGGATTTTTAATAAACATTCACAAGAGAGTTCAGCACACAGTGCTATCCTGTGTGAAACTGGTGCCCTGGACTGAACTAACTCAATCCATGAGAAATAGGGGTTACGCTAGGAGGAAAACAGAACTGGTATTAGCATTTATCATTTTTCTCCTTGATTTGAGTTTCCTTTTTACTTCTAAGATGGTCTGATTCTTCCTCTCCTAGAAAAGGGTATAATCCATCTTCAATGCTCCAGCTTTCAGATTAAGGTGAAAGTAAATAGGTGTCTAGTTTTATAGGATAGTAATTTAGTCTTCCGACTTACAAGTTTCAATGTAAAAGAATTAGATGATTAATGAAAAGTAGAAAACCTTAATCTTTTTCTATTCTTCTGCTACTTCCAAAATAAATTTTATGAATAAAATTATGATATGTATTGCCTTAGTTTAAACAAGTAACTTCATTAACCTTCATTTTAAAAGAAATCTCTCTCTTTTAGTAAAATCTGTATCACATGGTCTATCACATAGGCTCCTTTCCCAGCACAGGMCAAATTTCCATTTCCACAGTGAAATCTGTTTTTTAAAAAGCTGGGTGCCAAGAAGAGTTTTTGGAGTGATAAAGACCTTGTTATAAACACTACGCACCAGCAGAGAAGGACATTTACAGTATTTAAAAGAAAATGCTGGTGCTATGCTACCTCATGTCCACAAAGTTGTTACAATGAACTTTTCTACTGAGTTTCAAATGAAGTGTTTTTGTTTGGTAGGAAATATGAGTGGAACAAGTAAATTACACTGGTTTTGGCATACCAAAGTAGAAGCTGTTTAAAAGGTACAGTGGTTGCAGAAATAAGATTAGGATTTGATTTATTTAACTTTTTCATTCCCAGGCCTACAGGGAGAATTACATATAAGGCAAACAGAAGATGTTGAGACTCGATATTGTTCATCAAACTCTTAGGCCAAACTTCTCAAACATTAAGAATGATTTTGGGTGGCCAACATAAAACCTTTACAAGACCTTTAGTTTCAGAAAGTGCTGGCACAGAGTATCAGAAAACCAGATCCCTTAAAATAACTCAGCTTGCACAATCACAGTTAAAGACATGCACAGTCAATAGTAATTTTAATATAAACAAAATCACAATAGGGAAAACAAGAAGCAAGGAGGGGCTCAAGGCAGGGGGTTACCAACTGATACTTTAAAGAAAGGATAGGATTGATTAGGAAATGAGTTAAGAAATGGCAGTGGAAAGGGAATATTTATTAAAAATAATAACTTGAGTCAGTTAATAGAAAAGCGATTTTGTTTCAAATAAAACTTGGCTATTCAGCTGCAAAGAATAAGAGAAAAATCAATGAAAAACCAAGCTAGAATTACTATTTAGCACAGTAGTGAGACTTCAGCGAAATAACTTCGCAGCAGTTCAGCATCTGGATGGGCCAAAAGCCTCTGCTAAGAAAATATTATTTAAATAAACATCACATTATTCAGCCTTAACTAAATGAAAGGGGAAACTGAACAGGTCTGTAATTTAGAATTTTTCTTATGATTTCCAAACATCTGTTCACCAACTTCTTATAAAGCGCTCATCTGCAAACAAAATGAGCCTTACCTGATTTTCTGAAGATTCCCGGGGTATATCATCTTCAAGGTCATTTAATCTAAATGTCTGTGCCAAAGATATAATATTCTTTCTAATAAGCATCTTTGCAGGACCATGTGTCTTCTCTCTTGTCTCTAAGTGTTCACTAAGTAGCACCTTCTGACTGAAGTATGTATTCATGATAACAGGAACATTTGCATTTTGGAGAAGTAGTTTTTGCCTGCAAAAACAACATTTAATTGGCATCAAATGCATTATGAGTTATACTACAGTAAAACACTTTTTAAAAATATTTCTTGTGCTGTATTTCTCTCCCCTTTGTTCTACAGTCCTCATTAAAACACCCAAAGGTGAGTTATYCAAAACGCAAATAAACTATCCCATAGATCTAGCCAGCTCAGATCAGTCTCATCAGCTCAGGCATAGCCCTGTGCAGGTGCAAGGGACAATTTAGGTGTGGAAGCATGTTGAGCTGGCAAGGCCATGAACCTCACGCGGCTTCATGCGAAGCCTGCTTGGTGTCCCAGCGTTGTCATTCAAGACAGGACCGGGTCCCTGGACCACCGTTACGGTAGGAGCCACGAAGGATTTTTAATTCAGTTTCCGTGCTGGCTCAGCCAGAGCTGGCCTGGCCTTTCAGAGTGGGCACCCCTCTCTGCTCAACGCTTCCCATGAACCGGAGCGTGCCAGCTCGCTCCTTACCGCAGCCTCTGGAGAGCTGATCCTTCCTCTCTTTCTCCCACATTTTTCTAAAAGCAAAATTTTATACTTTTCCTAAGATATACCGCATATTATTTTGCCTCAAAAGCTGTTTCCTGTATGTTTGTTGCTGTTATAAACTTGCTCTCCAAGAGGCAGTTTGGGTTTCTGGTGCCAAAGTAAATTCCCAAATAGCTTCACATGCAGCAATTTCTTGCCTAGCTGATTAAGGCAATGGTTGGAGAATCGCTAAACACACAATAAAATTAATGCTAAAACGTGCCCTGATGTTGATGGCTTTTTCACATTAGTATCACTATCATATATTTAGAAATACACTTCTTATACTCACAGGATACAAATCTAATGAAGTCAGTTAACCAAAACAATCTGCAATCTCATTTTCTAGAGACAATCAAAAGAGAAATAAAATCCACTTAGTGTGTTTATTGCAGGCTATGTTTTTCTACTGTTAGATTTGTATCGTCTGGGAGTAAAACAAGGTCTCCTGCCTTGGCAGCAAAACTGAGCTGACCTGAGTTCAGAAGTAACCTCAGGACTTGAGTCTCCAGATTGCTAAACAGTCATATTATGGAGATGAAGCAAGCTTTCACATCTATGACATTATTTGTTAAAATGAAACCACACAAAGTAAAAAAAAAAAAAAAAACTTTAAAAATTATTTATTTCTGTTCTTGACCAGACAAACATTGCAATATGGGTTTGTAACCAACTGTTTTATTCTCTGCAGAGCGGACAGCTAAATGGGATTTAATGCATACATATTTTCAAAACAATAAGAACAGTTGCAATAAGCTATTAAATATAAACCCCAGGTATTTTTTAATTAGAAAAATAACATAAGAAAATGGGAAATAGTTCTCTGCTTTTTGGAAAAAAATATACATTTAAAAATAATCTTGCAACTTAAAACTATAACTCAAACACACGTTATAAAAAAGATGTATTGCTTTCTATTTGTGAACATTCACAGAAATTATGATTTGAAAAAAAATAATTTCACAGAACATTTACAGCATAAAATTAAGCAGTGAACTTCTTCACAATGCCTTACTACCATGTGTGAACTCTTGAGGTCTAAGTGAGTAGTTCTTCCGTTATGGACACTCARTCTCTTGACTCTAGGTAAATTTGGTAACAGGGTGCCAATTAAGAAAAGTATGACGGTAGCTCACAAGGCTGCCAAATAGTTATTGGCTGATAATTTTCTGCATTACAGGATTAAATTGAGGAATTAGCGCTTTTTTTTCCTTCATTTTTTAAATGTTTTTTTTCTCCCAGGTTTCATGGGCTATCCATCTTTTACATATTAAACAAGTGGCTACTGAACCATATATCCCTGACCAGGATGATTTCAAATCTATTAAATATATAATTCATTAAAAAGGAACTTGTGCTATAGTAATCTTATTTTTATGTCAGCAAACCAAGACATCTCTAATCTTATAATATTTTTATGTCTAAACTGTCATTACCTCTTCACTCTGAAGAATAAAAATGTATGTACAGCTTGCAATGAACCTCAGAACAGTTTGGGCTGTCTTTGCATACAGACATGCAATGAAAATGTTAGCAGCTACTTTCTTGAGACTTCTGCATTCAGACCCAAAGTAAACAGGAAATCTCTCTGAACACGAGTCTGCTACGTCACGAATGTCAAAAGAATGCTTGCTTGATCTAAATCATCGCAGTCTCTAAAAACACTGACGTTAATAGCAAATCGTTTTCAGGAACTCTGAGGTTTATGGTTTTATTTCTATTTTCCTGCTGCAGATATGTGATCAGCTTTTCTTTTTCTTTTTCTTTTTTTTAAGCCAGGTAGGTTTTACTGATACCCAAATTACATGTACCATGGTTTTGCTATGCTTATGCATTCCATGCCTCGATTACTTTTATAACCACCAAGAGCTTTCTCTGCTCAGTTTTACATGGGTAATACTGTAAATTAATGACTAGTCAGCATTTCTGCAAGGGAAAGAAAGAAGATAGATAAGCACACTTTCAGGAGAAGTCCTCCATTTCTTACTTGCAGTATTAGTTCCCTAAGAACACTTTCCCTAATGGATCACTTTTTTGAGACCTGCATACCTGTCCACAGACTTAGCAGTCACTCTTCAGCTCAGTCAGTGGAATAATCAGAGTAGTCTACTTATTTTTTTCCTGTTTTTCAATGGACTTTCAGTTTTCTCCCAATAGGAAATGAAAATAACCAGCAATAAATAGAAATAGTAAAATGAAAGAAAGAAGTTTATAATAAGCTCCTTTATTTTTACATAGGTGGATGACTAAATAGAAATATTATATATACATTCTCCCCAAAGAATGACAACTATAGTTATATCATTTAAGTGAGAAAGCCAGCTAAATACATTCCAAGTCTTGGAAACAAAGCAAAACAAAACCAAAATATTTCTAAGAGAACACGTTCAACAGAAACTGCAACAAGCCACAAGAAGCCATAAATGAGGGAAACATGCATTAAAAATTATTAAAATATACACCAATTTAAATACAGTGAAATGATCGAAGGCAAGTTACTTTTCTCTAAAGTTTTTCACTGTAGAAATACATTTTCTCAAAAATAATATAAGATAAAAATTGAGACAAACATCCCATAATAAGCAGGTAGAAGCGCCTTGTGAAGTACCTCTCCACAAAAGAGAAAAGCTTGATCTCCGAGATACTGCTCTTAAGTTTTTCTTGACCATGTAACTAATGAGACTGAAGTCACCAAAGATGGGCATAAGCCATTTTCAGCCCTGGGGTATCCGAACACAAGAATTAATTGAATGAATACTCCTTCCTTTTCTGGAAATTCCTCCTAATATTGCTCAGCTCAGACTAACTCTGCAGGACGGGAATTTTGATCTTCATCATTATAGAAAACTCTGTGTCACCACTTTATAATGTTCATTACCTCTTTACAACAAAAGCGACTGGGGTAAGAAAAAACACACACACACCTTAATTCTTTTTGTCTGCTTGGAAGATACAGAGTCAGACAAAGAAAACTGGAAGAGTTAAAAATAAAAAATAAAAAAAATCAGTTGTACAAACATTCACTGCTGTCCTGAGCAGCAGGTATTGCCCATGTACCTGAGACACCAGAGCTGATCACATGAGCTTTCCCAATCTGTCCTTACTGTAGCTTCTCTACAACCAGAAGTAAGCCTWCTTATTTTTCCACTTTAACACTGGTGGAATCAAGCATATACAGAGCAAGCAAATATGGTTACCTGATACATTAAATGGGGGGAAAAGACCCCCTCGGGTCTTTCTGCATCGCTAGGTATTCTTTTCTGTGTGTTGTGTTTATGGAATGGGGCCTCTAATAAAATATTTTTCCCATAGGAAAACAAAATGACTGTAAAGAGACTTAAAGATGGCTTTGAGAGCTTTCTAGTATACTCTGTAGGATGAACTTAACAAAGTGTTAAATAGGTATTGCCAAGACTTTCATGATCTCTCTTAATTTTCTTCTTTTCTAACTCCTTCACTGTATTTAAATGCTTACTTTCAAAGAATCAGAAGGAGACATCATGTTATTAATCAAATCATACAGAAACGATGGGAAGAAAATAAAGTTCACATACAGTCTTAAAAGAATACCTCTCTCATTTTCTTCTTGCTCAGCAAAGTATATTTAAAACTTGGACTAGCAATCCACTTCCTCGCTAACTGCCTTTAGAGGAAAGGTCAGTTGTAATGGCCCGAAGTAGAGATTGTGAACTTTCTACACTGCAGGACATTTTTTTTCTCGTATTTAACTTCATAGACAATCAACAGTTGCTGTAACTGGTCACGTAATGAAGTAACATGAGGCAATAATGTTATTATTTCTTTTCCAGCAGCAGCTTCCCTCTCCAGGGATGTGGCATGTTTTTCTCGTCCTCCCCCCACGATGAACGGGCCACCCAGCGGAGTGGAAGCCAGGGAGGTGCTTGCCTGCACTTCTCTGCAAACCATGGTCTCTCACGGCTTGAGCTGTGAAACGCTACAGACGCTTATAGCAAGGAACAGGCTAAAGTAGCTGAAGTTTGAACTTGAGTCAGGGTCTTAATCCCGTTGTCAAACAGTCGGCAGGTTTAGACCGCAGTTTGCCTTGTGCAGCTGCTGCGCTCGCTTTCTGTCCGCGCTCGCCGGCAGCAAGAAGCGCCGAATCTATGGCAGCAGTTAACTAATAAACCACAGACTTCCGCCGAGTTGTGCTGACATCAAACAACGGGGCTGGTTCATGAACTCAGGATGACTTTGGAGCACTTTAAATTTGAGAACATTTTTTTGTTTGCTTACTTTGAGTATTTGGGGTTTTTTTTCTTTCTTTTACAAAGTGCTGATTTTTTTTGAGAAGGGCGCTGTATTAATTGAACACTTGGAACATTGCAGTTTCAGTGCATGTTGTAGGGTGTTATGAAACAGATTCATTTCAAGCCTCAAAACATTGCTTCCTGGGTAAAGATTTAATATCATCAAATAGAGCAGCAGTCGGACATGCAGGGTAAGAGCACGTCCGAACCTCACACTGGTCCTCAGGAGCGTGAGGACCCTTTCCCCATGTGCATTCAATACAAGGGCCATCCCTAACTTCCTGGGAATCACTTCTTTTGTGCAATATGGAAGAAGTTGACCAGGAGCGCTCACGTTGCCCTTCCCTTGGGGTTGAGGCCTATTTGCACTGTTTTACCTGTGAGAAATTATAAAATGTTCAAGAAATGCCTGAGCACTATAACTAAAAAAAAAATTTCCCAAATCCAGACAGATCTCTGTCCACCCACCACCCAAGGGCTGTCTTCCCAATATTTAGCCTAAATCAAAAAGCCATTTGGAACAGCTTCACCTTCTGCCATGTCTAGAGATTGCACAAATACAGAATTTACTAGCTAGCAAGAACTTCAACATGAGCAACATCCATGAGTGTCTTTATTCATCAGTGTGTGAGTAATCCCACTACTTRCATGTGAACTTCCATCAGTGTCATTTACCAACGCTTGAGTGAACTGTGTGAATACTATCTATGCTTATATGATAACTGTCATAAGCAAAATGCAAACTTTCTTGAAAACAAAAAAATCAACTGTTATTTCTGTCTTTGAAATTATCGTATTCAAAGCAACAGACTATAATGGGACACAGTTCTCAGGGTTGATTGTACTATTTTCTCCATGAAGAAATACTATTAACCATCTAGATCAAAGTCCAGAGTCACATATGCCAACTGTAAATTCTCAGCTGTGTCAGGTCTCCAAAGAAATGCAACTTCAGCACCTCAGAGTAGTAGATCAGCAGAGGATATACCAATAAAAAGCTACTTGGTCTATGTTTAAAATGTGTACTTTTAGCATATGATGCATTTTATTTGTGAATACATAAATAGTTATTTTGCTTCCCTATGGACAAAATATTTTATTAGAGGCCCCATTCCATGAAAACAATACACAGATAAAAGAATACACAATAACACAACATATATATTGTTATAACCCAAAATGTTACCATTCATTCCTCAACTTTAAGTAAAAAGTAAAATTAAAGGACATTGCTAAAACATTACAAGTAATTAAAGTACATCTTCATTGTAGCATAAGTTCTTACTACAAAATAATATTGTTCTTCTCAACAAAATTATCTGTAAACCTAAGAAATCATTCCAGCAAGAAATTACACTACACAAAGCCAACATTTTCATCACTTTATCATTTTATTAATTTCAAAGTAATCTCATAGACTAACCACTGGCTTGCCATAGTATACTGCCTTTTGAAATATGACACCCTGCAACATGAAATAAGTTGTATGGAAATTTTCATATTTAAAAAGAGCTCTGCTATAAAAAGCTTGTGGTTAACATAACGTGCTATTACATCACACCCCCAGTGCTCTCACCTCTGCAGTGAGGTAGTGCATTGTGTGCTTATCAAAAAGGATGTACACGTCTGCTGATGTACGAAAGCACAGACAGATATCACAGCAAATCTCATCCAGCTCCAGGAAATTACTGTAATACCAGGCCTTAACAAGGCTGGAAAATAGGGAAGTTCCTGAAAGCCAAGAGCTCTCCAGTCACTCACTTGCTTCAGCCGTAAAGAAAGCACCTGAAATTTCTGCAATTCTAGACAACCCTTCATCATGACAAAGCCTGTCCTTCAGCACCAGCAAACATAACCCCCCCCACAGCCTGCACTTATATACAATCTGGCATGAAAACAATCTCTCAAGCTTACTAGGCTAATACTTTTGAGATAATTTACTAAAAATCTATTCCAACTGTGATGCTGAGACTTTTTTAATACCTAGTGCATGTCAGGCACAAAACAGTTTTTTTAAGATTTAAAGTTCTACTAGAAATCTGTTAAAAAAAGCTGCATGCAATAGATCATTAAACTAGAAAGGTGTTTTGTAAAATATCCAAAACAAAAATACCCCCCCCACACACACAAAGTATGAGGGTGTTATAAGTAAGTAGGGAGATATAAATATCATGGTTATCTTTTCATAATTGAGGTGTTATGAAAGAATTCCAGTCTGCATGTTCACCCCATATATCAACTTCTGTCTGACTAGCCACGAGCTCATTACTCAGCAGACTTATTCTGTGTGCTCCCAGTGCTAAACTGCACGTAGGGTTGGTTGGAGGTGGCTCAGTGAGGATGGCTGCAGCCAGCAGGAAGCTCAGGGATGTGTAGTAGGGATTCTGAAAGGCAAAAAAAAAGGAAGCGAGCAAACTGCAAAAGTTACAGCATATTAAAATTCCTGGTGAATGTTAGAGACGGCACAGAAATGGCCACACTGGTGTCAGGTTAAAGGCCCACCTAGCCTGTATTCTAGCTTACAGCAGCAAACAGCAGATGCTTCAGAAAGACTACAAAAATAAAAGCAAGCATATAGTGAAACTTCTACGGAATACTCTCCTATAATAACTTCTAATAACTTTCAGCTTAGGGACTTGCTGAGGCAGAAAAAGTCTCTCTGTAGTTAATAGTCCTTGGTAGATTTTTCTTCCGGAAACTCATTGGTCTGCTTTTTGAACCCTTGTAAATGTCTGGCATCCACAACATCCTGCAGCATCCACAGTCTAATGCTCTGCAGTCTAATTATATGCATGTGAGGAACCACTTCCTTTTGTTTGTTTTGAATCTGTCACCTAGTGGTTACATTGCTGCCCCCCACTTCTTGCTTTGGAAGAGATGGTGAACGATCATCCTTCTCAATGCACTTCCTAATACAGACCTCTACCACAGCCTGTCCCAGCCACTTCTTTTTCAAGGTGAAGCGCCCTAGTCATCTTAGTCATTTCTCATAGAGAAGCTGTTCCACACCTCTCCTTGTCACACTTCTCTGATATTTTCCCACTTCTGCTCTGTGTTTTTGAGTTGGGGGACTAAAATTGCAACCTGAGATGCACCTTGAATTTCTACAGTGACATAATGATGTTTTCAGCTCCCTTCCTAATAATTCCTGCCATTCTATATATTTTTCTGTTAACTAGATGAAAAATGAGCTGACGTATTAATGAAACTATGAGAACTCTAAAAACTCATTCACAAATAGTAACCACCCAGAGCCCACCATTTCATATGTGTGCTTCACATTTACCTACAACAAATGCCTCATAGGAGAGATCAGATCCTCCCTCCAGCCCCAGTTCCAGAGTGCCCTATGGGAGGACGAACATCCTCCCCTGTGTCAAAAGGAACTAATAAAGTTTCACGCTGGCTTTCCTGGATTGTGTTCTGTACCACTCTGAACATAAAGGGAGAGTGTTGTTTGCTCTTCAGTTATGGCCTCTTTATCTAACCGCTTTGTAATTATGGACTACAACCCAGAAACACAGTCCCGCCCAGGGTCCCAGCAGCAGCCTGTGGCAAACTAGGCCGTTTGGCCACCTCGTAAAAGCTCTGGAAGGTGCCAAGAAGGCACTTCAGGATCTGTGGCAGAACTCTACTATCGTTCCCTATACGCAGCTTTAGAAAGGTGTGATTACAGCAGGCTCCAAGGGAGCCTCTGTCACGGGCTGAGCTGACTCAGAGCTCAGCTCCACCAGAGCAGGTGGTAGGAGCCAGCAAAGAGATTCATGTCTCCTTTCTGCTCTCAAAAGGAAGGGTCAGTTTAGATTTGAGGCCAGCTGATACCCAGGTTAATAGATTACTTTGTAGACTCTCCATTTTCAGCTTTCACAAAGCAGTAAAAGATGCCGGTATGCAGACTACCTCCTGGTGTGTAGGCTACTACATTACCACCCCTTCCCCAAACCGAAGGCAACTCCGAAATCATAAAAATTCCACTGGTTCGCACTTACGCTTATCCTATGCAAATCCAATACATGAAAGTAGTATATTTTGAGACTAATCTAGCAGGGAAAAAAATACTTCTAAATTATACCACAAAAGTCATAGAAAAATAGTTAAAACATGACCATGTCTGCAAGTACAGACATGTGTTTTAGAAAGGTTTTCAACTTGTGAATGTTTCTTTCTGAACATTGAAATGTAAAGTGTATTCTTCACCATTAACAGTGTGGTAACTTTTGTAATATAGAATGCACAGAATATGCATAGGATGCAAACTTTCTAAGTTACTCTTCTATTATATAGCACAATTAAAATATACAGACAGTCATAAATCAAGGTATTTACACTGCACTGTTTTTGTGTATAGGCCTGAGTGAGAAAAGCAACTTGCTCTGAAGGGAGAAGAGAGATTCAAAGTTAGCACTTTACAAATGCTCTACAGCATCATTTTAAAGGAAAATTGACAATTTTTTCACCACATTTGGTGCTACCATTAAAAAATGTATAACAAAGGTAAAGGTAGTGCAGATAAGCCAGCAACGCTTTAACCCATGTACTACATAAATCTGTTCAAGCAAAGTCAGAATAATGCTGCTAAAACTGGAATCCAGTCTACTGCAATCCACCCACTGGAGTCATCAATGTAAACATAAAAATGATAGTGGCAAGAATGGGAATTTTTTTTTACAAAAATATCCCAGTTTAGACATAGACTCAATGAAACATGCCGTATAAGGGAAGTCAAGAGACTAAGCCTGCCCCAGAAACACTGTTGTTCTATGATAAACAAAATACCTTTCTTCTTTTTCGGGTGGAAAACAGCTATCAGTATATGTGCTTTAAAGGTTATCACACTCAAGAATTATTTTCAGAACTTCATTTACTTCTGTGTAATAGTGCATGTCTTTTCCATTAAATCACAATAGATGGAATTTGTGGCATTGCTTTCTCACAGCTGAAATAAAGAAAAACCCTCTGAGAAATAACATTTGAAGTTAGATATACTCATTAACCCTGCCTTCATTTTGCTTTTTTGAATCAAGAGCAATATTAATATTCCCATATTACTTTAAAGATATAATTGTACAGAACAAACAACAACTCTCAATTTAACACTGAAAGTTTATATTGGTGGTCAGCAGGTCACTGCTTAGCCTTTGATTTGTTTTATTTCATTGAACGCTTGCAATAACAATTAGCCACTAGATCATGCCAGAGTGAATTTTCCTGCTGTATCATACTATTTTTACACGATACAGCTCTTCTTTGGATTCATCTAAGACGCTGATAAGTTGGCAGACCAGACTCAATAATGCAAAGACATGGACCTTGTACTTCCCTTCGAAACCCTGAATTGCTTCTTTTGTGGTCCCATTAGCCTTTAAGACTATACAGCTTCATTAAGTTCTAGGTTTACTTTTCAGTTTCAAAGAATATTTATTTCTAGAGGAAACAGTCTTTTCTACTTCAGATAGAAGAAAATTACAGACATATAGAGGGAAGTAGAAAGGCCTTAGTCCTTCAAAAAAAACAAAAAACCTTACACAGCTAATCTTCTATTTCTTTAAAATACATCAAGGTCTACCAACCAAAGAAGCAAAAAACAAACAAAACAAACAAAAAACCCCCCCAAACCTTCAAAGTTTACCTACCACAATTCTCTGCATTGCACAGTCTTATGAATATAACTCCTTGAAACTAATTTTAAGCCAAGGTGAAAGACAGGGAAAAATACCGGGAAAATCATTACGGAGTAAAAAAATAAAAACAACTTTTCAGAACAAGGACAAGATCTATATTTGTACCTTCCTATAGGGTCTAACAAAATGGTACTGTAACCTGATTCATATCTGGAGGCACTGTCATAAATATAATGAAAATTCTACAAGTCTGGTATAAATACATCCACCAAAGCAGTGAGCCATCAATAACCTTCAAAAATTGGGGAATGCCCTGGTAGCAATGCAGTAGTGCCTTGTGCTCCCATGTGAAGGGCCAGTTCTTAGACCATCCACTTCAGCTGAAGAGCTCTGCAGGAGCGACACATTCCCAGAGGAGAGGAACCTCTGGGCCTCTGTGTATCTCTTACTATTGCATCCAGCCCTGCCCTGGTGAAAAGAACAGAAACAAAGCCAAAGACGGGGAAAAATACCTGTGCAGACATACACATTTTGGAGAAAAACCGCGAGAGAGACAAACAGAGGAAGGTATGTTATTATGTAAATCTTAGTCCTGGCAAAGAAAAAAAAAAAGTAGCTATTTAAAGCTAAGATGAAATTCCACAAATAGTGAGATTAGCCAGTATAGAGAAATGTTTATACACAAAGGGTGAAACACTTTTTTTTCCACACACATTTCCCAAGTATACAACTGTAAGGTAATCCAGTGCTTAAATATACCCTTTAACATTCAACAAATAATGCCATCCTTATTCACAGGCCTGGAATCTGTGTACAAAGGTGCAGAAGAAAGAATTTTGCAGACAAATTTGAAAACCTGCGAACCTGTAAGAAGATTGCTGACTGACTTGATTATAAAGGAATCATCACACATTTTGATTTTCTTTTCTATACTTTTCACTGTACATGTAACTTCACTAAAATAACAGCAAATACTGTCTGCTGTATCACAGTATAATAATCTAGGCTTTACATTAGGCGCTCAGGATCAAACCAGCCCCTGGTTTTGAGTCCCATGCTAGCACAGGCAAAAATATCAGAGAAATCCCTTTGATAAAATGATCACGCTCCAGTGAAACCAGCTCTTTTGGCCCCTGACTGCTCCTCCTCCTCCAACTGAAGTACCCATGCTAAGAAGCCACCTTCTCCCTCCAGGAGGAGCACGTTTGTGCCAGCTGACACCCGTGCCTTCTAAGCCGGACAGCTTGATCATTCCCACCCTGGCGCAAGACCCCTCCTGCTTCAAAGGCTAACCCCTGCTTGCCCGGCCAGGCCCAAGGCAGCTCGCTGCTTTTAGTGGCCCCGCTGAGGGGCACGCGCCGTTCAGCACCCAGCCTGCCAGGCCTCCGCAGCCCCAGCTTTCCTGGGCAGCCACTGGGGAAGGAGGGAGACAGGATTCAGTAGTCACACGCACTTTGCAAGTCAGGACGGACCCAAATAAAAATGAACCTCTTGCTCAACCCCAGCGTTAAACAGCACCCGAAAAAACCGCATTCTTGCATTAAGTTTGGCAAGTAAATGTATTTAGGATATTGTATTGTAACACATATTTATACACTTTTTTTAAAACAAAGTTGCTTTTGTTCTATTTCCTCTTCACGTTTTCTAAAAAAAATGAAATGCATACCTGAAACTGCACAACTATCTAGTACAAATACTTTTCAAAGAGGAATCTAAGGGCTGATTTCCTGTATGCAAATATGCTCAGCTGAAAAAATGTACAGGGCATTATTCCCGGACTACAATACAAYAAAAAAGAGAAGTTCCCTGGCTTAGTTAACCTCAGAGGGAAGGAAGACACAAGGGATTCATCAAGAGAGAAGAGGCCGTTCCGTAACTGCAGCATGTGCATATAGACACACACACAAGTGCATGCACACAGGCTGCACTCGCTTCCCTTCCCTTCCCACCCCCTCCACCGGGGAGGCAGCCGAGCAATCGCCACATCCCCTCCAGCAAACAGCTCTTCAAAGATCTGATACGTTTTTACATTCAACGGACTGCATGCAACATTCCTGTAAAAAARTATTATCTGTTTGCTTGCTTGAAGCGTCACAAAGATAATATTCACATCTATGACCCTGACTGTCTCTGGTCAAGAGGCAGAGAGATTGTGCAGACCACATTGCTTTCCAGCACCCCTGGGACGCCGGCCAGAGAAGAGCACTGCAGTCGCAGCGCAGACGGTCGGATCCCTGGGCCTTAGGCTAATGCCGCTGCCACTCTGTCACGGTGAATGGGATGAAAAGGAAACTTCCAGCCTTACATCTAGGATACTGATGTGAGCAACAAAAGCACTGGTGTTGTGAATTTTGGAAGAGAATGAAGAAGATAATTTCTTCTTTAGAGATCCTTACCTCTAAATCATTTGTCTTTCCATTTCTTCTTTCTCAGTTTTGTCCTCTAAATTCCTACCTCCCCCACAAGCATCTGCCAAAATATTCTTATCTGTTTTCTGCATTGCAGTTGCACATACACAGGGGCTGAAAATCATTTAAAGAAACTTACTTAAACATTGCTTTATTGTTCTGATATTGTTTGGCAAACCAGCTATACAGAGCCAAACAGTATCAGAGAATCTCCTTTAAAAGCCGGATTCGACTACGGCAGCACTTATTTTAAACTGATTTTAACGTACTTTAATCTTCCCACAAAAACATGCCTAAGTGCATTTTAAAAAAAAGTGTTGCCAAGTGCAGAAATACCACCTCTGGCCTTGGAAGTCCTTGAACTAAAGTTTGCTGAAGGCTGGCAGGTTAATCCGGGAAAGAATGACTGTGTGTTTGCCCAGGTCTTTTATTCTCCCACTGACGTGCACTCTTGGAGATAGGATACAAAGATAGACAGAACTTTTATCTGATCTGATCTGGCTGTTCTGTTCAGCATACTCACCACATTTTGCCTCCATGCCAATAAAGGCATAGCCTAACAGAAAGATAAATCAGGAGAAGCCGTTAAGCACTACGCACATTTTTTAATACTTCTCAAGCTCATCCCTCCATGACAGTATTCAGCATAACGCCGCATGTTGCCACAGACCATGACCACAACTGATCATGTAATGACTGTAAGAAACGTATGTCTGTATAGCTATGTTCAGGAGTACATAAATCCATCATTTCACAAATTTGACACAGTATACATGAAAGGCTTGAGATACAAACAGCTCTCACTTTATTTTACTCTAAACTTGTTCTGGGACTACCATTTTTTTTTAAAATCTAGTGTGTAAAGGCTGGAAAATTCTTTGAAAAAATTCAAGACCCTAGTAAAAAGAAAAATTCTGCCTAACAGAGAGCACATTGCAGAAAATAGGTGGCCTTTAAAGGGTGTCTGACTATTTCTGATCATCAGAGCACATGTTAATCCAGAAAGCCTCTTAAAGTCATCTAGGTAGTTTCTCTTCTGTACTGTCAGAGGGGGTATCTGGCTTAAGGACACACGCTAAACCTAATTGTGGCAGTCTAGCAGTCATTTGTGTAGACAGTTCCAAGCTACTTTTTTAGAGTCTGAAATTATCAAAGACAGTCCTAACAGCCGCAGAATGAATTTTAAAGAGGAATAAAATCACATGTCCATTATGAAATATGCGCAAAGTTAGTTTATTTCCATTTAGATAACGCAATCTCATACAGAGATCGCTGCAGCGTTTTAATAACATTGCAATGGTAAAGAGGTCCACAGGAAAGGTAAAAAATAGTTGCAACTTTCTGGATAGGCATAGACTTAAAAAAAAAAAAAAAAAAAAGGCTATGCTAGACCAGAAAAAGACCAGAAAACACAACAAAGAAATATTGAAAATTAGTAATTTATGCAAGAGAATGGAGGGCCGGTAGCATTTTTGACAAACCCTTTGCCCACCCTACTCACTTGCATTATCTCCTCTGCGGCTGAGCCTTCACCATGCTTCACAGTCTCACCTAGACTGGGACTGTATCGAGTGTGCTACACTTTCTGAAAGGGTCTCTGCCCTAATGTGACAGCCTCAGACACACGGGGAACACAGTAGAAGATATAACTGCAGAATTCCACAAAGGAGAGGTCTGAAGATGGACCTGCTATTGAATGCTACCCTCTTTTTTGTCTTTTTTTTTTCCCCCCAGAAAAATATTTGCGAGCTGTTCTGCCTTCTCTCACTAGTCCAACACTGAATGAGCACCATCCCATCGTGCAAGATCTCAAAGGCAGAGTTGAACAGCCTGTTAAGCAACAGCTGAACAGGCGCAGCCACAAAACCAGATTCTGTGGCTGAGAATTACACAGTTCCACTCAGGATCCCTCCAAGCGCTAAAAGCTTCAAATTCTTCCCCTTTTAAGAGAGGGAAAAAGATGACGCTTCCAGGAAAAAACGGAACACACAGTAGTCCTTGGAAGACATAAAGGCTTTCTGCTCCCTGAGCCCTATGAGCACTTTCCAGTTTCTCAACCAGAAGACACAATTCAGACGTATGCCACTGTATTGCACAGGAAAACCTATTCATGCAGGTCAGAAAGAGATCTGGTCGAGTGCAGGACAAGGACTGCAGGTATGCTTAGCAACCATATCTCATGCTCAGTATGAAAAACATTCCAGAGGCCAGTGCATTTTTCAAATCATTTTTGAAATATTTATTACCATTTAGATCAGTATAATTTATAAGTAAATAAAGTAAACAAATCCTCTTGCTGTGTTGCTTAGCTTCACCTGTTTACCTCGAAAATCAGTTCAGTTAGTTTTACTTTCAGTGCTTCTTGTTGCCAAATTTAATTTGCTACAGGGCACACATTATTTGATTAAAGCAATTCTGTCTACTGGCATATACATATGTATTTGTTTAATACCATGGAAGTATTTCTATGCTTTTCACAAAAACTGGAATTAAGTTACGCATGGAAAAAAAAAATAGTTCCTGCAGATGCCCTCCTCACAAACTGTAAACAAAGCAAGAGACTTCTAATGTTTGTTTGAAAACACTTGTCCTAAGTGATAATCCTGATGGAAAAAAAGGAAGTAATTTTCCTTACTCTCTGCCTTCAGGTGGCTCATTAAAACAGCTCCTATAAAAGAAAAGGCTATGAGTCTCTGGTGAGAACTTTACATTTAGGTTAAGCATTTTTGGGGAAGGATCCTAGCAGCCAACAAGTGTAAACTCAATTTCTTGTTTTAATTTTGAATTTAATTTGTCAGCAAAACCAAACTTCAGAAAGAAGGCAAATTTTGACAAATTGCAACTGCTATGAGCTCTGCTCAGAGCAGGATGAAACACGAATACTATTCTTCAAGTGAACAAATTATACCCATTGCATCCAAATAAAAAATGCTGACATTATAAGGCTATTCTATAGTTGGACTGTAGGCTGGCTGCTAAGGAGAACTTGCTAACGGGAATCACAGGCCTCACCTTCAGATCACAAAGCAGCACCACACAAGTCAGCAGTACAAGATGACAGTTGGCCAGTCCTGACTTTTGGACTACGATTAGCCCTTTTTGTCTCTATACCTATAAGACCTTTAAGCTGGGCACTTCTAAACAGAAGGAGGTAATACAAACAAAGCATCAGTATCTCCAAATGCAGTATTTGCAGCCTTGTTCAGCCAASTCATTTGAACTAAGAAAGAAGATGGTTGCTTATAAAAATAGTAATTTGCCAGTATATCTAAAGTAAAATACAGCAAGTGTACCAGGTATACAGTAAGAATGTTTCACTGCTCACTTCAGCCACAGTATGCCCATGAAATTAAACCTTTAAAATATACTATGTCACATAGACTGATAGAGCAGCACAGTCTGCAGGGAAATGTAAAATATTACATTAGAGACTATGATATCAATAAATAGACAGAGCTGTTCCAATCTTGACACATTTACCGGAAATTTAAGACTGGGATTTATCTACCTAACTTTATGAAACAGTCACCTAGACTCTCTTTATAGTTGATGCCCAGAAATAACTTTAGAATGACGTTCATTTGATGCCCTTAAGAGGAGATGAGTCACACTCCAGAAGTGCCGCTTTCATTCTCTCCATGGGCTACAGAAGGATTAGGATCCCACACTTAAAGCACCTAGAGTATAGATGTTTAAGTTAAACACTGATTCCCATGATAGACAGGTAGAGGCAGTGCAGTATAGAGACAATCTGGAAGCCAGCAATCCCTTTGCTAATGTAGAAAAAAATCAGTTCTGCAGAGTTTCTCGCAGTAGCAGCTGCTCTCAGTACAGCAAGCCCTATCATCATGACATACGAGGCTTGACTAGGTTGTGAAAAATCTTAATGAACCTTCACTGAACTGCTGCCTGCCTCTTGTAACTAAACACACTTCCTGCCTAGGATGCCTATCTTCCCTTCAACTCGTCTCCTTTTCTGCTTAAAATTTTTTTTTTTTTTTTTTTTTTTTTTTTTTTACTTATTTCAAACTATGAGAAGACTGTAGTAGAATCACATGAATATCCAACTAAATCACTTGCAGAGAAACCAGACAGGTTATTTCCCATCCCTGAAAGCCATATCAGATGTCATGCACCAGSGGAAAAAAACACTGAGAATCCAGCACAGTATCCCACAGAAGACTTACATTCGGCATTCTTCTACATTTCTCCAAACTGCAGGAGCTAATTATTGTACAAACGACAATAACATTGGTGCTCAGCACAGCTCTGTGCAGACAAAGCACAAGCAACTCTAAAGAAGCRAACAGTACAGTAGGAGCAGTGAGGCTACAGTCATGGCCATATGACCAAGAACTCAAAAACATCCACGAGTATATGACGTACCATAACCAGGTCATTCTCTTTCATATTTAACTGCAGTGGCTGACCAGGTTACCACTTTCAGCTGTTCAGCACCACTGACAAACAGGAGTTCACTGTCCCTACAGAAGAGCCAGCAGAACAGTATCTATAACAGCATCCATCCAGCGCAAAGCCAGCCAGGTTAGCACAGACTGCCTTCAACCATCGGTTTACACTTAGCTCCCAGGTTCTGCACTAACCTCTGTGAAGGACATTCCCGCAGCCCCCTCTACCAACTGCTGCCCTGAGGGCAGTCATCTCCAGCGAGAAGGCAGGAGTGACTTGGCCTCTGCCACCTGCCGAGCAAGCACCACCGAGTGGCCTTCCACAAACCAGGAAGGCTTGCTGCCGCTGAAACTGCGAAGCTCGCCTCCCTTCTGCCTTTCGCCTCGCTGCTACTCCAGGTTATGTTTGATCCTAGCGAGCCAATTCAACGCTCCAAGACAACAGAAAGTTATACTCCTTCCCTTCCCCCCTTTTTTCTCTGATTAGCTTTCCACTGGTTTAGTGATCTGAATCACCTTACTGGTAGGTCGGACAAGCACCAAYGCCTTGCGAGACAGTGCAATGCTGCAAGCTTCCACAATGGCTCAAGCCTAAACTTTACCCTAATTCTTCAGTTTTTATATCAATGCTTTAGATAGGTCATAGAGAAGTAAACTATGCTGGAAAGGGGTAAAAAAGAAAAAAAAAAGATTCTTCTGCATCTGTTCAAGATGAGCAATTCACTTGTCAGCTTTTTTCGCTGTCAGCATGCATGAGAGTAGTAACGGTGTGCATGGAACTGGCAACATGCCGGCTAAACTAACACTGCATGCACACACATCTATCATGTTTCTGGGCTATGGATTATCAGCTTGTGTTTTTGTGCTTGATGCAGTTATTTCTTTGAGAGGGCAGAACAGAGTGAATGGGGATAAGCCAGAGATATAAACAGGAGCCAAAATCCCTTGCTGTCTACAACAGAAACACGTCACTAGCAACCACAAAGGATATTAAAATCAACAGATAAAGGTCAGATAAAGCACGAGATAAGGTAGTGCGTACATTAATATCTCAAAGATGCTATTACAAGGTTAATCAGTTATGCTGTCAAGATTTAATTTTCAGTTATTTAATGTTTAAGAAAAATCAAAATAGTTTCTTTTTACTTTATAACCACAACATAAATCAACCATGAAATTAGTACTTACATAACCAAATGTATATAACAGAACAAATTCTAAGCCTTAAGGGCACAGCTATCCCTAAGGATTTTTACAGTAGTATACCTACAGCCAGCTTAATTAAGGGTGCTCGGCCTTAATTTAGCCCAGGTTCCGCCACTGCTCTGCCTTTTTTAAAACCACGGGAAGTCAAACAGTGGGGCTGCATCATGGTTCAGCTGCTCCAACACAAAAAAGAAACCCAAACTTTTAACACAGATAAGCCCTGAACTGGCCGACAGCAAACAGAAGAGTGCTTGGTTCACTACGTGTTTGCCCTTGTTTAGTTCCCTGCCACATAGTCTTTGCTTGTCTTCTTCCAGCAATGCTCCCAAATACCATGATTCATAGATTTATTGTTTGACACAAAAATCAGAAGTTCAGGATTTTTATTATGGCTATTTCTGCAATTTCCCTTTGTTTTTGATCCTTTTGCGTAACAGATTTCTGGTTCACCTAGAGATTTATAATAATGGCTCCAGGTTCTCATAGACAATTTAACACAAGGGTGCCCGATTCTTGAAATGAGGGTGAATTATTTAGGTTCATACCATTATAACAATAAAGAAGAAAAGCAATTGGCAATATTTGTTCACACGATTTATTCTTATTTTTTAAATTGCAGTTTTCCCAAAAACAAATTTTGAGAAAGATATGCAGCCACAAACCAAAATGCAGTGAGCGCTTTTCCCATGGCCTACTTCACACCTTTTAAGCGTTCTTTCTTGAACCCTCTCAGTTCTGCGAAAAGCTAAGTCACAAAAGATGGGTTTAAGACTTAGTCTTAAGGCAGACACATCCAAGGGAAGATTACCATGAGTTCCATATAAGTCATATTCTAGCATTTAAGGGCCCAGTATACAGCTTAAGGAGAATTTTAACTCCACCTTTATCAAACTATTACCTCTTTTATGTATTACCCCACATAACAAAAATCTTAACTGCCCAGATGCTCTACCAAGTCTGTCTCCTCCCAGTAGAAACAAAGCATGCAGATCTGTCTAAAAGGGATATTTTCAAGAGAAGTCTACTAAAATTCCCACTACAACTGTTAGTTGCCAAGTGTTAAGTGTGAAGTTTCACATTTCACTAATTATACATTTATATGGTAACCAGCCTGTCTTGGAGCAGATTCAGGAACAAGAATATCAATCCCTTCCTTCCCAGCCTTCGAGAGAGACACCTTAGACAGTTCATAGCTTCGTTGTTTGCTTCTCTGTGTATGTGGGTGTATTGGCCTTTATCAGACAAAGAAAGTGCATGAGGAAATTGAGGTGAAGCTAAACTGAAATAAAGACTTTTGAATTTAGGACGGAAAGTACATATTAGCTCCATGCTTTCACTTAACTCCTGGTATTAAAACGCTGCAGTGCAGCTCAGGACTTGCATCGCCAAAGTGCAAGGATCTTTATTGTAGCCATTTGCTTTGCAACAATGTTGTAAGAAGGTAAAGATGAGTTTAACTGGTATCTGATGCTATTAAACAATTTTTGGGGTGTGGTTTTTTTTTTTTTTTTTTGCTCACCAGTTTTACTGGTCTATTGTAGCAAATAGGCCACAGAAAATCAAGGAACAAAAGCTTGTTTCAGGACAGTCCTACAGACTTTAAGAGAGAAATCATATTTAGTGTAGATTCAAAACAGAAAGGAGAACACTAGTGAATTCACTAAACTTCTACTTAACAGGTATGTCTGCTTTACGCAGAACCAACAGCTTCAGTCCTCAGAACAGTAATGAGCTACTGTCATAAAGATAGGAAACTTGGCATGGTTAGCTCTGTGTCGAAGAGTGCAGAATGCATCCTTGATTTTTTTCTAAATGAAATTAAAATTGTTATTGCATGAACAGCCAAACATGCAAGTGTTTAGACAGTTAAAGCAGCTGGATGAAAGCACTAACTAGTTCTTAAATAGTATCTTTCCCTTGAAGATCTCAGAGCATTGCACAAAAATTAAAAGCTCACACAACAGTTTTAATAAATAGGTGTCTCACAACCCCTGTTTAATTATTTCTCTCCTCATCTCACAAAATCAGAAATGAAGGTAGAGAGGATGAGTAACTTGTCTAAAGTCACACAGTAAAGGCTCTGGTTTCACAAAACATTAGTTAGTTTGTTTGTTATGCCAGTTAAAGATATTCCTACACTCAGCCTGTGGGCCACCACCTCCTTCCCCTCTTTAATGCTGACGTGTTTGTTGGGTTGTGCTGCAAACCAGATCAGGGACTCATCCAATTTAAAAAGCAAACAAAAACCTCTGCCTTCAAAAAAAGAAAAATCTTATAGCTGGCCTGGTCCCCTTGCTCTGATCCGGTCGCTGGCAGAGCCCCGGTTACGCCAGCTGCAGTGCGGAGCAAGGGGGAAGAGCGGGGAAGCCAGCAGCAGCTGCAGCCAGGACCACTGCTCTCAAACTCGGTGTTTCGCAAGGCCTTGGCCTGGGGCGCCAGAGCTCCTCATTCCCCATCCAGCACTCTCATGGAGAACTGGCTACCTCATTCTGTACTGCCTTAAAAAAAAGCACACTAATGAATACCTTCAAAAGATCACTTCCAAGGGAAATGAAGTCAACGATGTCAATGCTTAGGCTAATTGTAACTTGTTCCTTTACAGTTGTGGTAGACAGCCAGGAACTACCCAAGTGTGTGAGAGGTGTTTTCATAATTCTTCTTTTAATGGTACCCCAAATGTAACCTAGTTCACATTAAAACTGACGTGCCAAACGGTCCAAATCCCAAGTTAGTAAAAATAAAAGAAATAAGATGGGCTAAACACTAAAAATGCAATCTAAATACTTCTCTCATAATGTTCTACCTAATTTCAGCTCACTATGAATCATTCACATTTCATTTCTGAAGAGTTAATTTTAGTCTTTTTACAGTGAGAATTTACACTCTCTCTTCCTTAAAATAATGCTCTGTGTAAGGATGCTCTTTATTACACTTAAGCCAGACAGTGCTCTGAACCTTTCAGAAACTGCTTTCAAGTGGCACTTAGAGAAGCTGCTACCCCGTGGTAAAATGCGAGTGATCATTTTAAGAGCCTGATGGCCTCTGAGTAGATCATGTTCAGGGTCTTTGGAAAAAAAAGACAACAGAAACCTTTGACACAGACAACTGACGTCATTTCTGATACTGGTGGTATGACACCAGTCAGAGCAGAGACGTGTAAGCAAAGCCTTGCCGTTTGCTCTAATAGTCAGCGAGAGTCTTATGCAGGTAGCTAGTTGTGAATTAGTTGGCTACAGATCTGTGAGCTGTAATAAAAACAAACAGTCCCAATTACAGTATGGAATATAGACCACAAAGAGGAAAAAAAAGAAGAAAAAAAACACACTTTAAATCACAAAAGAATAAAGTACATGAAACATTCAACTACTAATGCATTACAAAACGTAAGAGGATGGTGCTGTCCAGAGAAATGCTTCTCAACTCCTCTTCTACATGGCAGGTAGGAAAAACGGCTTACAAGAAATCCAGAAATCAAGATAATAATTTTCAAAAAGTAAAACATTATAAAATTGAAACTGAGTACTTGTATAAAAATGATTCTGCATGTCCTTAAGATGCTCCCTTAAATCATTTACAGAATTTAGTGCACACTGATGGAATCCGTTAACTGCATCAATGTATATAGTATGTTACCGGAATGTTTTACAGGATCCCATTTATTCTTGCTTTAAAGAATCCTTTGTAAAAACAAAAAGCCCAAATGCAAGGAGGCCAAATGAGCTTGCAGGCAGGAAGTGACAGGTTTTTTTTTTTTTCCGTAAACTTCCATGACAGTCATCTACCCAGAATTACACCAGTGCATCTCTATTAACAGTAGAGATAGAAACATAACGTGAGCAAGGGCTTTTGAATCTCATTTTATGAAATAAATGCTGAATCCTCCCCTTGCTACGTGCTTTACCACTGCTAATGTAAATGGTGCTGAACTACCAGTTAATGGCAAATCCTAAGTTTTCCAAGTGGAGACAAAACCTCATGAAACCTCCTTTCATTATGGGAAGTCAGAACCGATTAGAAATTAGTATAACAAGATATATTATCTGGAGTGCAAGGAGATCAAAGTAGCTGAAGTTTTTCATATAATCTAAAACTTGAGTTTTGTGGGGAAGGTGGACTGACATACACATCTTGGAGCCAGCAAACTGCCTTCATTTAACTTTCRAAAAAAAGTCAAGGTTTATCTGCTGAGACACCGCCTTTTTTATTTAACACACCGAATTAACTAGTAATTACATTACCTTTACAAATTTATGAGCTATGGGTTGCCTTTTGTTAAGGGTACTAGTTCCTTTAGTCCCATCCTTAATCTAATCAAACAAGCAGGCAATGAACAAAGTCCAAAGGGATGTGGCAGCCCAAGGAAGAAGCTGCAAGGAAAACACCGTGGGTGGCAGCCCGCTCCTCACACTAACTGGGAAGGCAGGCACGAAGCAATTGATCAAATCCAGCAGAAACAGTACAGTAAAGGGAGCAAGACAAATGCTGCTGATCCATATTCGAAGTTGCAATAGTATAACTTACATTGTTGTGGTTAAATCAACATGTAGCAATCACACGCATTTGCACTAAAATAACTACACCATGTATAGGTATGGTCATATATCCTTCTAAGCTTATACTCAAGGGTTTAAACACATCCATTTATGGTAACACAATGCCTCAAGCTCCAGTATCAAGCAGCAAGATGCATCTACAAAGTATGTATCTATTTGAACCAAAGAAAATGCCTTATTTATTTTTTAAAAGAACTGAGAGCCCTTAGTTGTCATTGGAATTGATCTTACAGTTTTAGAAGTTTGGGTGTCCTTTTGGAGCCAAGTGCTCAATAAACACTGAAAAAATTCCAAAATGTTTGGGGCCAGAAAAAAAATAAATCACTCCCTCACCAATAAGAGGAAAAAAGAGAGAACTGTGAAATCTTTTAAGTAGCTTCCTATTGCAAGTGTTTCAGTTCTGGATACTGAGCGTGGTTTCCAAGAACTGTCAGCCAGCACCATCAGGACAGGGCACAACCCCACCTCTCTCTGAGCAAGCACCCTTTGACTCTGCTAGTGTTGGCAACCAGTCTAGATTAGGGCTTACTAAAGCTGGGAAGGATTTCAGATTATTTTTTCCCCTTAGCAGAACATTTATTTGCCTAGGCCAAAATGACACACAGCAAGAGCAAGCCTTGACAACTACTGTTTCTGAGCTTTTCTACTTGAACCCAAACTGAGCATTGCATTTTTTCATATAAAACTCCTGAGACACAGACTAAACTCAAATGCAACACTTTGTTAATCAGAAAGGTTTATCTTTACTTCATTTAATTGTCAGTCACCAGCTTTGAACTTCTTAGTGCAAAACAAAGATGTTAAGGAAGGGAGTGTGTTTCAATCATTACATAGAAACAGTGAAAAATCCAGTAAGAGAAAAAACTGCTAGGCATTTGTTTGGTTGGTAGCAGGCAACAGGAACTTTAACAGATAAGTATTGTTTTAAAATTTTCAATAAAAATGAAGATAAACATAGTGTCAGTATTATAGTAATTCATCATGCAAGATTCCCGGAAATTCGAGTGATATTTTGCTTTAATGGTGACCATAAAACAAACAAAAAATTCCAAGATTCTGTGATCAGCCTACACAGACTCTTTCTTTCTTACTGTATTTTACTATACTAAGATTAAGCTTTTTTCTTTAAGTCTTGATCTTTGTGATGTGCTCTTATTCCTACATAAACTTAAACGTAGTTTCCCAAACACGAGAAAAAATTTCAGCTTGTCAACAAGCAGAAACAAAAAAAATCCATCTGTTGGCATACAAGCTACTAAATCACTTATTTAAAAGTAGAGACCACAAAGAAACAATTGGTGATTAAATTCCATTCTTCACTCAGTAGTTACAAAGTAGAGAAACTTATAAGTTCTTCAGTTAAATTTTAACACTTTGGCAGAAAACAAGCATTTTTTTGTGTGCAAAAGGAAACACTGCTTCTAAGGAAAAAGTGGTGGTAAAAATTATTTATGGGCTCCATTTTACCTGGACTCTAGTAACTAGAGTGCTGAGTCATAAATTAAACTTGTGCTTTGATCTTCATAGAACAACTGAGATCATAATAAACACGTCTTGTATTTTTAGTTGAATCCCAGCAGACAGAAGCCCCACAGCACTTCGAAAAGTCTCAGGAGATGCAGTTTCTTAAAGCACATGTAAAATCTATTAGCATTCAAAGTAACTAAAAACATGTGAAGATGCGAGGAAGAGAACAGTCTCCTAATTCACTTTGAATTTTCACTCTTCCCTCCTTACATATACTTCAAATTAGAAAACAAAAGAACAGAGACTGAAAATTATGCACACATACATAGAGAGCCAGACAAAAATATGTAAAACAACCTAAGAGTAGACCAGACAGTACAATAGTTATGAGACCTAGAACTTATTATTATTATTATTACTTTTTAGAGAAACTATAGAGATTTCTTACCCAGAATCAACCGTTTTAGTGATGTATGTCTCCTAAAGTTATCTTTGAACGTAAAGAATTATGAGAACAGGAAAGTTAGGAACTATCTCACTATACCAAATTCACATATGGAAATATTTTCCCACCATGTGTCACATTGCTGTTTCTTCCTCTCAGCTCCATCTTCCCTCAGCCCAAACAAAATTAACCTCTTTCTCCAGAAATCCCTCAAACCCACTATGGTCCTCCTAACATCTGAGTACACGAACAAGTGCTATATCTATACTGAGGCCCAACATACCTGTATAGGAGCCTGTGTTCATGCATGTCTTTCGGCCCCTTATCTGTCAACATGAAGTTAACGTACCACTACAGGGACACAGCTGTAGCAGTGTAAGTATGCCTATTACACTAGTGCAACTTATTCCTAAAGAGGGTAGACTATAAGCTGCAGTATTCCTCAGTATAAGGCTGCTATACTATTAAACAACAGTATGCAGTATATAAAAAGGTCTCCTAGTCTGGTTTGGTTGACGTTAAGCCATGTTAAGAGGTTACTGCTCCACCTGTGTGTCACCAAGTTGTGACAGGCTACAATCAACTTAGCTTAAATTCCAGGCAAAAGTTAATTCTGGAAAGAAGATACAGATGTTTCCTAGAGATCTTTTCCCCACCCTGAAAAAAAGCCTTAGTGAAGACAACACATACGGCTAGATGACTCAGCTGAACACCTCTAAGGGCTGGTCAACACTACAAAGGTGGGGAGCAGGTCTTGAGCCTCCCCCCTCGCCTGCGACCAGGTTCAGCTCCCTACCCCAGGAGACGCTGCAGAGCTCCCTTGATGGCACCTGCTCCCAGGGGGCTCTGAGGTGTGCTAGAGACAGCGCGAGTGCAACGGCAGGGCCACACGCTCCATCCTGGGGCAGCAGCAAGGCCTCTTTGCTCAGAAATGTAAGCAGCACAACGCTTAAAAAAAATCCATTTCAAAGACGAAAAAATATCTAGGCAGATGCCACAGCACAAGATGAGCACCCATGCAGCTCATTTTAGGTGCTTTTCACTGCCCCTTCCACATAGCTAAGCTGTCAGTTAGACCTAAGCCTCCTAGGAACACAGATATTTAACACAGGAAAGAGAGTAAATATCAAATACTTCAAACGTTAATAATAACAGTAACAACAGCAGCAGCAAACAAATGATAAACATCAACTATTGTCACAGCCTTCTGTCTTACTAAATACAAAATGTGTTATTCATGTTACGTAATTAAGTTATAAAGCCCTTTCACTCTTGCTTGCAAATAAGAAATTTCAACGTTAGATCTACGCAGCTCAAAATGCCTCTCAATGGCTTTAGCAAGGTCAGCAAAAAGGTTTGCTACTATATCACGTGAGGAACTGTGCGCTGGCCCTGGCCTGATATGTGAACGAATTCGCTCACCTCCTTGGGTTTTCCCCTTTCTTTTCCCTGATCCTTAAGGAGGATATCGAGCTCACAGGGAGCAGCAGGCTAGAGTTTGCTCTGTACTTTTGGAGTGGGAAAGAAGCCAAGCTACAGACACAATGACTGGATTCAGCTTTTTAGGCAAACACACCAGAATGGCATGCACCCTCCTCCGGGAAGAATGCTTTCCACAACTCTAACAGGAAACCTAATTCAAAAGCGAGAGTGGGTTATTCCCTCATTCACTGTTCACACCTGACTGCTCAAGCTCTTCTCCCACACGAAAGGCCTTCCTGTTACAGAAGCATCAAAAATTGCTTAAGACCTATTTATTTTGTTTCAGTATGATGACCTTAAGCAGTAAGAGTCTGAATATTACATGTAGTCTCTGGCTTTTATATTAAGATTTCAGTAAAAATATGGTTAACAGTTACATACTTGAGAAATATTAGAGAGAGAAAGAATGTGTAGCATTAGCCAGTAAAACATATATTCGTACATGAAAATGTCTCGTTTACTGTATATTCATTTTCTGCTGTTAAAAGCGATTCCACTGGACACTGACCGTACATGCTAAATTCCAGTTTTCATTACGCTCCACCTACCCTTTCCTTCATTATTCTCTCTTCAACTGCTCATGACATGGACAAATTAATTTGTTTGAGCTGAAATTCCCCATTTGTCATCTCAAATCCAAAGTGAATTTCTCTGTCTTGTTGGCAGCAAATAAGTTTAGGTAAGTTCTCACATTTCATATGAATGAATACATCCTAAGGAAGAGTCTGCACATGCCTCGAAGGGAAGCAGCACTACATTCAGAGCTCAATTCAGAGTGGCCAGAAGCATCTTTAAATCCCTCTCAATGTGTTGCTGCTCTTCCAGACTAAAACAGTCTCTCATACAGCTCCTCCAAACACCTTAGCAAAAGGAGATTTTTTTCCCCCTTTTGGCTTCCCAYACACCCAGTATGCCAGTGGTTCAGTAACATTAATTTTATTTACTAATATAAAACTGTAAAACTAAGAAGCACCATTATTTTCCTTTCTCATATGCAGATTTAAGGCTCACACAGAAGACTTGCTGAAGGGTTTACAGGAAGCCTGTGACATAAATCAAACTGGGAATTTAAAGAGTATTTTCAATACAAAGTTTATCTTTCCTCATTTAGTAGTCTTTGATTACACTCCTTCATTACATTGCAAGACATGCAAGTGCGTGTCAGGTCAAGAGCCGGGAGGGAAGGGGATAGTATTTTGATCACGTGACTGGCATACGTCCAGCTGCATGACACGACCAGGGTTGTGGCGTATGAGGTCAGAGCGCATGATCCTCCTCTGTCCCCATATAAACCACGAAAGTGATCCCAGAGGTTCAGCAGAGTTAAGGTTACCTGTATGGACTTATATTTAGATTTGCCTAAACAGTAAATTCTGAACCTGTGCTGTGACTGTTTGATAACTGAACTAGCCTAAGCAGCAATAAGCATCCCCTTTCTCCACCCCAAAATTAAGTTTACAGTATCATATAAAATTTTATGTATATTTATTTGCTAGAAGAGGGAAATGTCCATTTATAAAATTACATCATTAAGAAATTTGAAATTAATCTCCTGAAATCTTTATTCTAGGCCCCAGTCTCTTTCTTACCAGTTCAGAAAGGTTACAGAAAAAGTATATCAATTCAGATAGTAATTATTTCCAAGCAGGCTAAAAAAAGAAGGAAAGTAAAAATGAACTAAGTTTAAGACAAAAGTGACATTTTTCCTTACAGAAACTAACAGTCCTTGGTTTAAAAAGAATAAGCTTGGATATTAATACTGCTCCTCAAAACAGGGAGAGGGAAAGAAGAGATGGAGAACAGAGAAATGAATAATCAGTATAAGTTTTCCTGCTGTTTCTATTCTGAAAGAAAGGGAAATAAAAATGAGAAGTGTATTTTATGACTATGGATATAGGAAGTAAATTGCTGCATAGCAGAATTACTGGAGCCATATCCCAACTGTAAGAGATGTGGACACAAACAGAGAAATTATTTTAAATGAGATTATTAGCATTTCACTATTTGGGAAATGGGGGTGGCTAGGAAGGAAGGAAGAAAAAGTCAAAACATTTTTTGTTTCTGGAAGATACTATATTTTGGCCAGTCTGAGAGAAAGCTGTCAAAAGAGGAAAGCTGTATATCCTGATAATAATTGACTCTACAAATACTCCTTACAAACAAGCAGATTCTGATCATGTTGTTTATTTTAATATGAGGCAAAACTAATTTGCTSTGCCTAATGACCTGGTTCAACATTGCTTCTATAAAAACAAATATGACACAATAAAAAACTACTAAAAGATTCACTTAGCTATGGAATGTCCTTCCTGCTCACTCTGGCTCACTTTTCACTTCGAAACGTAAAAGGAATGTCATGCATTTCTCAACTATGTCTGAGAGCAAAGCCTCAAATATCATGAATAAAAACACTGACGTTCTTCACTATACCAATAAAAATTCTGCGTGACTTGTACTTAAGTGCAAGCTAAGATGTTTCTAAATACAGACAATATTCACCACCCAAAGGAAGAGCATTAATTATTATATCTGACATCTTTCTTGTGAACTGCACCCCTCCTCACTGACCAGAACAAAGTCTCTGACATACTATAAGTTGCCAAGGCTTTCTATTTCTCTGTCTTCAACACATTGTGTATTCTCTACAAAAAGAGGAAAACAGGAAAAGGAAAAATCCATAAAGCAACCATCCATTCTATATGGGACATTAATTACCTCAGCCTAATTTTTTTATTACCTAAGCTTACTGCAACATAATCTCCAGGCAATTACATTCTGGCATATATATTGACAGCTTAGTGTTTTGCCTGTATAAAAAAATTTTGTAAAAACTTGCTACTTGCATGTTTGCCATTTGCAGCTTCTATTCAGAAGAGCAAGCTGCAACAGCATGATCAAAAATGCCCAGATTACATGCAAACACAAAGAGAGCCCTTAAGCAGACATCGTTCTCTTTGATCACATCTAATCTGATTGACCCAATGCTCTGGCCTGCCTCTGCTTCCTGCCTCTAACCTGACCCTGTACAGGAATAAGATAAAAGTGCACATCAACATGCTTACTTCTGCTGGAAGGAAAGCTCAGCACCTAAGCTGGACGCTAGGGAGATCAAGAGTCCATCACTGCTGTGGTGTGCACACTTTAACCAACCCAGACGATACCTCTGTCCTATCACTTCACCAAAATTTGGCCTCAAAGTACCAGAAATTCTTTATATTAACAGGGGAAAGGATCACCACCTTACTTTCCTTAGCTAACACATACAAGTCTCTTCTAAGTGTTTATGTCATAGTAAATTCTGAACTGGTTTCTTTTCAAAATTGTGTTTAAGACTGTTTTCCCCATTTAGCATTCCAAGTATCTGTTTGCATATGGTACAGCACAAATTGTCAGTGATTTCTATGCTAGCCATGGGAATGAAAATTTACCTCTTTCAAGTCACTGCATTCATGCTACAATGGAACAATTCTAGCATGTTAGCATAATTTCAGATACTCCAGAAGGAGAAGGGATGAAATAAGATAAGCTTCTGTACTTTATCAATTGCAAAGATAACTAAACAGTTATCATCACCAGACTAACTCCCAGGTATTTAAAAACTGAACTAACCAACCTCTTTTTTCCTTCTTCTTAGTGTATGAAAAAGCAGCTTATTGTCTGGGTTTTATTTGTTTATGGCTGTGCATCTGTGTATATGCATGACAATAGGAATTCTCAGAGCAAGCCAGACTAAAAAAGATATATTGGTCTGATCCCTGGTGAACTGTGGGTGTGTCCACATGAGCACCGTAGTCCAGATCAGTGGTGTGCTTTTGAAGCAAATCTCCCCATCTTCCCCGTGCTTTCGTTTGAATTGTGGAGCAGCCTTCTGAGCACACAAACCAGATTCCTTCTGGATGAAAATAAACCAGAAAATGTACTCCAACTGCTAACAGGCATTCAGAATACCAGGACCAGACTAGATCTAATCTTATGTAAAACCCCACAATGCACACAGGGGGATACTGAATCTCTGACACCAACTATTTTACTGAGCTGCTCCTACTGCATCACACTACTTGCTTAGCCTTCACCTGTGGTGACACCAGGTTCCTGTTCCTTGGCAAGTTTTGTCTTCTGTACACATGATCACACCTGTATCTTGATAGTTTCAGAAGAACATACTACTGTGGAAGGCCAGGAACACAGAAACACTGACAAACTTTTCCAGCCATACATCAGCACAGACATTTTGAAATGGAAGCTGAAATCAATAGCACAGCAAAGAAATCACTACACTAGCATGTTCAGGGTATCCAGGAGTGCTAGGCAAATGGATGATTAGATTTTTGTATGCACTGAAGCTCCATACTCCACAAAGCACTAGGACTGAATGCTGGGTCAATAACGAAGCCCTGACCAGGCCTACATCCAGCAACGTATAATAAGCCTTCTCGCGAACTGTAGGTGTAATTATTTCTGACATATTGATTAYTGGGGCCACAACAACTGTCTGGGAATCCCAAAGCACACTGACACCACATTTGAGCCACCACTACCTTGGAAAAGACAAACCTTGATTTAGATTAAGTTTTAAATGAGGGTTTGTGATCCAGCTGCTAATTTTGATTACATCTTGGAATTCTGATGGCAATCAAAAGAAAGCAAAGAAAAAAAAGTTAAAATTCAGAAAGAAGACTTAAAAATGGGAGAATTGAAAGGACAATTGAAAAAGCTTAAGAGGAGTTAAAATGAGGCTATAAGAGCTCAAGACCCTTACAAAATAATGGTAAGCTACTTTTTCCTTAATCCTCTGGTTCCATCTTCCTATCCTTGTTCTCCTCATTAAAAAACAAAATAGCTATCATGGATTTCTTGATTGGTTCCCAAAAAAATGTGACTGATTTCATTCCAAACTGCTTATAAGTAATAGTCTATATTTCTGAAATTTATCATTCGTGTATTCAGACACATGCACACCTGTGTCTACTGTTCCTGTTCTTTACATTTCCTCAGAATGGGCTCTACTAGAGTTCACTGAAACAATTGGACTGGCACTACTTAGGATACTCAAATTCTGATTATTAACCTTTAAAGCGTCTTATTTTTACCAACCACAATTTCTTCTTTAATTAGACATCAACATATAATCCACTGCCTGACCCTTTTGTCCTACACAGCCAACAGGAAAGCTATATGCAGTGCAGTGCTTGAACTGAGCTGTTCTAAACATCAGCACAGGATACCAGGGAGATACAGAGCAAGAGACAATTAATGATAATGCTATCACATTGGTGATGATGATGATAAAGCAGCAGATGACTCAAGGTTTATCATTAATCTGGCTTTCTTGCTCTTCTTGGGCACTCATTACAACCACAAAGAAACAGTTTACCGGGACGACCCTAAGTGAAGGTACAAAAAGGGCAAAATAAATTCCTCAAGATTGACAGTAAATGTGATTTGTGTAAGACGATGATAAAGTAACAAAAAGTAGCATGACAACTGGAGCACAGACATCATGGATCACTGAGATTTCACATGGATAGCAAGACTGTAGTGCAACTAGCAGAAAAACAAATCAAATAGCGGAGAGATCAGAAAACTATGCACGCACAGGTAGCAAGAGGCAATCAAGACATCTGAGAAGTCATGAGCTTACACTGTCACAAGCAACAAGCTCTTTGGAGGGTAAGTCTGTATTAAAGACAGGAACCAGACTGCAAAGTATGATATTACTAGAAAGAACTCCTGGATTCTACTAGGGCAGATTCAATTACAAAAAGCTGACTGTAAAATGAGTAGGTGTTCTTACTAAATTGATACATGTCGTACCAATATTTTTCCTGGAAAGCTGGACAACATTCATGCTTTTCTTTTTTTTGGAAGTTTGGGATAGAAGCTTTGCAAAAAGGTACACTCTGTGCCTCATCCAAACTAGAAAAGGGCCAAGCAGCAACAGATTGTAGTACGGGTTATCTGGAGTCAGCCTATCCAGTTGAGGTATGTCCACCCAGGTCAGATGACACATCCAACTAAAGGGGACACAAGCAAGGCTTTTAGGTCCTGGCTCTTGGCCTGAATTTTACTGACAGGTGGCTAGAAATAATGTAAGACCTATATTATTTTTCCAAGTTTAGCAGTGAGTGCCAGGACACAACGAAAGAAAAGATGCTTATGCAAGACTTAAAAGAGAGACTTTGCAGCTGCTATAAAATCTTTCAGGGAACTGGCAGATACTGTCAGGAGAACGGCTTTCTCCTAGAGACTGGTAGATGGCAGAGTTAGATTCATTAATGTGGATTTGATTGGAAAATTCTGCGATACGTGTACAGCTTGCAATGATTTCTGTTGGCAAAAATCAGCAGCAGCTCACATCCAAGAACTGTATTTCCATTAAAACGGGTAAGACTGGAACCTTTTCACAGTGGTGAGCTAATAAATAAGCTCACTGCATCTTCTGGGAACAGTCTAAGGTTCCAAACAGTCTAGGCCAATCTCACYGCTGGCTACTTTGATGTTGTCCTGCCTGCCTATGCTGTTCACCGTATCCATGATTTATCTCTTCTTCCTCTGGCAGCACCAGCGTATCTGGACCCTCCACAAAATTGTTTTACAAGAGGAACCCAGCAGAGAAGTATTCTTGCTCTTTGTTGTTGACAAATCAGTGTCCTGCTGAATAGGTATTTGTTCAGTTCCAGGGCAAAAAACAAGGAGAGCACTTAAACACCTTCCATTTACATGAGGGAAATCAATTTCCTCAGGGAAACTGCACTTCAGTTATTCTCAAGCCACACGCTTGCTATAGGATGTGTGGGGTCTGGGGGCTGGGTTTTTCTCCTTCTGGCAAAATCTGCTGCTTTATGCTATAGGTTCAAAAATTATTGGCATTGTGGTTAGAACAACTCTGCAGATCAGTTGGTGTTACATAATTCACTAATAAGATGTAAAAATGGCTTGAAAATGTTATACGTGCAGATGTACAGAGTTGTGAATGAAGAAATGCTGACAGTCAATTTTAGAAGTTAGACATATAAAAGTTTTTACAAATTAGTATTCCATTTATGATACTCTGTAGGACAGCATACACATAGATCATTCCAAAATACTCAGTGTTTGTTCAGCAGAAAAATAATACATGTACATATGTTAAAAAAATTGAAGCGTGCCCCTACAGTTTAATCAGCAAAATCGTATTTTGAGAGGTGGTACAAATCAAAATTAGTCCTCCCTCACTCTGTTTTCTGGCCAACATTAGCAGAAAACAGTAGGCAGCATTTTCTGTTCAGAAAGAAAAAAAGAATCTGCACAGGCAACTACTCGTGAAGTGACTGCTAAAAACACGGGAGGAAGAAACCAAAGTAGCAAGCTTTTACAACAACTTTGTAATAGCAGCAATCAAGCACCTGCTACACTTCAACAATCGGAGCCGCAGTCCCACCTCAGCAAGAGGCAGAAATACATGCAAGCGGGTACCAACTCAGTTTCAATCCCAAATGCATCAGTATCTTCTGGCCTGAAAGGCATTTTGAACCGCGGTAGTGGTAAAAGCCTTCCTGCATGAACTCCTTAAGGTACCTTTACAACAACTCATCTACTGGGGAAACAGAGAAGCGTCTGCATTTTAGCAAAACAACCTGTTTTCCAAATTCTAAAAACAGAAAAGAAAAAAATTAAAAGTGTCTGTCATTTTGAAACCACTAGCAAGCATCTCATCCTAAGCAACACAGCCTCCCCCCCTTGCTAAAAATAAAACAGTACATTACAGCAACATTTTTTGCTTGCTTCAGCCAAGAACTTGAAAACCTCCCTTCAGCCCAGCCTGCGCTGGATCACTTGACTGAATACTATGAGTCAGCACTTCTCAACAGTTCTGGAAATTCCTCGGCAAAGTATCCGCCCTGTAACAGGAAGCGGCCTCTCCATTTCAGGCTGTACCAGGAAACACACAGGGCTTCCCAGGCCTCACCTGAGCAGCAGAGACTAGTCACCAATATTTGGCTTAGCTACTAAATGCTCCCTTATAACAACCTTCCCATACCACTCCCCATACAATATACTCCCTGGATAATAAGCTCAGCTAACTCCTCATTCTGAAGATAAATAAAACTTCCTGAAATTATGATGAATAAGAAAAGGTCAGATTAAAACAATCATGCCACGTGAGGATGCTGACAAGGCTCGACACTGTCTAAATCATATTAGTTCTCCTAACCAGAGATAACAGCAAAGCCAGAGGTAGTTCTGCTACATGAACTACGGGGCAGGATCCGGCCTGTCTGTGGAAGGCTCAGTTCTTGAAACACAGACCCACGCCCTGCCAGGTAACTAGCGGGGGCTCTCCAAAGAGGTAAAAAGAAAGGGATTGCTTCCCCCTCTCAAGGCTGCAAAGCAGCCGTGGATTCACAACACAGCCGTTTCTGCAAGTAGAAGGGAGACATGACCTCAACTTCCTCCCTCCAGCAGTCCTTGCTTTACACAGAAAATTTTACAAACCATGTAACCGAGGTTTGGTGTTTGGAAAAGGATGTGCTCCTTTCTGGGAGACGCCCCAGATCTGCCTGTTCCTGTCAAGGCTACAGTGTCATCAGGTGTCTTGTGCCCACTGAAATACAAAGCAGAACTCATTACTACAGCTTTTGGTGTTTGCTGTTCACCAGCGTATATAATCTTCAAGGTGGAAACACTGTTCTTGAAATTTAAAAATTATCTTGCACTTRCGTCTGTCTTTAGATATAAAGCAGTTATTTTAGAAGTACGACCTGCGCTGAATGCAATTCCTACTTCACTGATGTCATAAGGAGAATTACTATTGTTTTGCTCTAAATACACGCTTTGACAGGGACAAAGAGAGAGTTAAGAGAAAAGGAAGTACTTTGTGAACAAGAGTAATTACATGTTCTAACCTCTCCAGCTCATACCGCATATATTATCCAACCACCACAAATCAAGAAGCAAACTGAATTTAAAGATGTTAATTTCCAGAACAAAACAAAACTAACAGAAGTACAAGACAAACACCGACTATTTTCTCGCTTGTTTCTTGCTTTAATATACTAATTATCCCAGAAGAATGTTGTCTTTTTTTGAAAAAACATTGTATAAAGGAAACTGCCTAAAGTCGGGTACAAAAATCTGTTTTTCTCAACTGTTTTTAAATACAGAGCAATGAGATTAAAGTGAGGCAGATAGCCAAATACCACAGCCATCATAGTCATTAATAGACGCATTTAACATTCGTGCAGCTTTCGAATGCAAAACATCTGGGTCTAATTTCCAATCTGGCTTTTAATAAAAGTGCCTCCCCCACAATACTTTTATTATAAAGTGTTCTTTTCCTCCTTGCGCGCTCGCTCGCTTTTTTTCTCTCTCTCCTTTTTGGAAGCGGCTGTTCCTTCCTTCTTGCTGGAAGCCACCTGACCATTGCCAGGAACAGGAATGCAAAACATTCCCAGGAGCAGCTGCTGACGTCAGCGCAGCATTCCACCTCCCCGCGGTCAGCGTTGTCTGGAAATTCCAGTCCCCAGCACAACGAAGGCAACATGATAACAGCTGGAGCCTGCGCTGAATCACCCTCAAAACTCCTTCATGTTAAAGCCAGAGGCAGCRACGGTGTCTGCTTACCGAGGAAGGACTGAGCCACTTTGCTGTCCTACAAAGTCGCATTTGCTGTCATTCACTGCTTGTTTTTGTTTTTTTGATGTTGGGGAAGTAACATAAAAAAAAAAAAAAGCTCAAATTAGAGATGATGGCAACTTGCTCAAGTTGTTTGGGGTTTTGTTTGTTTTTAAGGGATTGCATATCATTTCTGTGTGTTTACTGCTTTCCTCGCTTCCCCACAAAGGACAGAGCTTATATAAACCTCGAAAGGGGTAATTGTGACTCGGCCAGAATGCCTTATGTGGGCTCAAGCTACTTCAGGACCATTCCACAGATCTTTTCTTCTTGCCCTTAAATAGGAGTTTCTACTTCAAATAAATTTTGGGTCTCTGGTAGGTTTAAATCAGCTTAGACACTAACTCTTATGATACTTTCATTTGACTTCTCATTTCTTAATACGAAGGCACTCTGCAGAAGCATGTGAAGGAAAACAGTTATGCATTGTTGGTGCACTGTTTGGTTTTTTACTTTTAAGAAATTCCAGAGAGATCAAGACATGATAACGATACCTAGATAAAACTAATGTCTGTAAGGGCAGAGCTGCTTATTAAATGTGATAAAACTTGAGATCTGTATATGGAAAACAGATACAAGCAAGCACTAATTTGTTTTGGGGAATGGAACTTTCTTCCTCCTCCAATCATGTGTATTTGCACAAAGGACATACCTGACCTTCCTCCTTTCAAATTATCAGCGAAATTGCCTTCTGAGGAAGGGAGAAAGTGGTAAACAGCCTTCATAAAACATGTTTTGGAACATAAATCTTACTAAATCTTTTTCTTTCCATAAAATATCCATCTTCCAATGTATGACAAAATTAGAAATAGATAAAGAAATACACAGAATTGAAATTCATTTTAATTTCATGCACATTAATATCCAAAGTGACATTTATCAGAACACTTCAACAGTAAGCACCATGATTTTATTCTCTTCTCAAAGGAAGTGTTGGCTAAAATTATACAAGTGATATTTTTGATTTAGGTGCTACCAGTAAGTTTACTTCTTTCAGAATGTTTAGTTCAGCTAGTCTAATATTTTGAGGACATAAAGTTTTAAAATTCTATAAAATGTCCCATGTGAAAAAAGTTACTCCATATATTTTAATGAAATACTGTAGCAAGAAGTGTGAAAAGGAAAAGAAGCAGTAGCTGTTATCAAATTCATGATGAAGCCAAAGGAGAACTCCCTAATTCCACCAAACCAAGGATGCAGGAAGGTAGATTAGGGAAGACCCAAAGAGCTTATGAAAAAAGCTCATTTTTAGAGGATATGAAGAAAGAGTTCTTCAAGAAACACTTTTCTATTTCATGTGTCACTAGTTGTATAATAAAAAGTTTAAAATACATCTTTTTTCACTCCAAAAACAACAAAAACCTTAATGCTTGGATTTTAGTTTAATCATTATTTTCCAGGAAATACAAAGAAGCCAAAACCCTTCCTGAATAGCCAAGAAATATGACTGGTGGTAGTAAAGTGTTCGCTTATATCACTTTTTTCCAGATACTTACATATTAAATAAAAATTTCTCAGTGTTGACTCACCACACTGAAAAAATAAAGTTCTGGAAACCCTAAGCAAGGCAGATGCATCATCTTTAATACTAATTGTAAAGAGCTATGTACTGTTTAGGGTTATTCTACCTGTGTAACTATAGTTCTGTATGCCAAAATCCAGATTGTTCCCAAACCTGCACATAGTTTATCAATCCCAGTTTACTCACTTCTCATTCAATTCATGGCAATTTAAAGAAAAACAAAATATTTGTTTTTTCTCCAAATGTAATGACTTGATATTATAGGGTCAAATGAATGTCTACCTGCTAACCAACCTCATGTTATCTATGACTTCTTTTTAAGGAAATCTCCTCTCTGAAAGAACCACAAAGTAGATAAAGACATTGCTTTCCTGGTAAGAAACCTGCATGTGCTGGTTACACCAGCTGGCCACATCTAAACAGCTAGAAAACCCTAATCCACCTTTTTTCCCTCCTCTCAAGAGGTCACAAATACTGAAATGATGTATTGTGTACAAATTGCTATTGTTGGCAAAGGTGACAACAATAATATTCATTCATTTTATTTTATAAAACTTGAAGAGGACCTAGAAAAGCATTAGCCTACTTCCTGTAGCCATCATAGCCACCAATGATGTATCCTACTGAAAAAAACAGTTGATCTGTGCTTTTACATATATAAAWATAAATGATTGAAATTTGCTGATGTCAGCAAACAGCCATTGTTGTGCAAGACTATGAGAAAATAATTCATTATTTTTAACGCATATTTTGCAAAAAGGTGAAAGAAAAGGAAAGTACAAGAAGTTTCTACCACTGAAAAACAGAAGTAGGAGGAAATACAAGAAAAATAGGCAATTAGCTGAATAAAAGTACAGGCATATCTCGGAGATACTGCAGGTTCGGTTCCAGACCACCACAATAAAGTGAGTCACACTAATTTTTTTGACTTCCCAGGGCATGTAAAAGTTATGTTTACACTATACTGTAGTCTACTAAGTGTGCAATAGCATTATGTCTAAAAAAAATGTACATACCTTAATTAAAAAATACTTTATTGCTAAAAGAATGCTAACCATCATCTGAGCCTTCAGCGAGTCGTCACCTTTTTGGTGATGGAGGGTCTTGCCTCGATGTTGATGGCTGCTGACTGATCACAGTGGTGGTTGCTGAAGGTTGCGGTGGCTGTGGCAATTTCTTAAAAATAAGACAGCAATGAAGTTTGCCGCATCCATTGACTCTTCCTTTCATGAAGGATTGCTCTGTAGCATGCGATGCTGTTTGATAGCATTTTACCCACAATGGAACTTCCTTCAAAATTGGAGTCAATCCTCTCAAACCCTGCTGCTGCTGCTTTATCAGCTAAGTTTGTGTAATATTCTAAATCCTTTGTTGTCATTTCAACAATGTTCCCAGCATCTTCACCAGGAGTAGATTCCATCTCAAGAAACCACTTTCTCTGATCACCCATAAGAAGCAACTCCTCATCCGTTAAAGTTTTATCATGAGATTGCAGCGATTCAGTCACATCTTCAGGCTCCCCTTCTAATTCTAGTTCTCTTGCTATTTCCACCACATCTGCAGTTACTTCCTCCACTGAAGTCTTGAAGCCCTCAAAGTCATCCATGAGGGTTGGAATCAACTTCTTCCAAATTCCTCTTAATGTTGATATTCTGACCTCCTCCCATGAATCATGAATGTTCTTAATGGCATCTAGAATGGTGAATCCTTTCCAGAAGGTTTTCAATTTACTTTGCCCAGAACCATCAGAGGAGTCACTATCTATGGCAGCTATAGTCTTACGAAATTTACTTCTTAAATAATAAGACTTGAAAGTCAAAATTGCTTCTTGATCCATGGGCTGCATAATGGATGTGGTGTTAGCAGGCACGAAAACAACATGAATCTCGTTGTACATCTCCATCAGAGCTCTTGGGTGATCAGGTGCATTGTCAATGAGCAGTAATATTTTGAAAGGAATCTTTTTTTCTGAGCAGCAGGTCTCAACAGTGGGCTTAAAATATTCAGTAAACCATGTTGTAAACAGATGTGCTGTCATCCAGGCTTTGTTGTTCCATTTATAGAGCACAGGCAGAGTAGATTTAGCATACTTCTTAAGGGCCCTAGGATTTTTGGAATGGTAAATGAGCATTGGCTTCAACTTGAAGTCACCAGCTGCACTAGCCCCCAACAAGAGAGTCAGCCTGTCCTTTGAAGCTTTGAAACCAGGCACTGACTTCTCCTCTCTAGCTAGGAAAGTCCTAGATGGCATCTTCTTTCAACAGAAGGCTGTTTCACCTACCTTGAAAATCTGTTGTTTAGTGTAGCCACCTTCATCAATTCTCTTAGCTAAGATCTTGTGGATGACTTGCTGCAGCTTCTGCATCAGCACTTGCTGCTTCACCTTGCGCTTTTATGTTATGGAGACGGCTTCTTTCCTTAAACCTCATGAACCAACCGCTGCTACCTTCCAACTTTTCTTCTGCAGCTTCCTCACCCCTCTCAGCCTTCACAGAATTGAAGAGAGTCAGGGCCTTGCTCTGGATTAGGCTTGGCCTTAAGGGAATGTTGTGGCTGGTTTGATCTTCTCTCCAGGCCACTAAAGCTTTCCCCATATCAGCAAGAAGGCTGTTTCGCTTTCTTATCATTCGTGTGTTCACTGGAGTAGCACTCTGAATTTCCTTCAAGACCTTTTCCTTTGCATTCACAACTTGGCTAYCTGTTTGGCGCAGGAGGCCCAGCTTTCAGCCTGTCTCGGCTTTCGACATGCCTTCCTCACTGAGCTTCATCATTTCTAGCTTTTGATTTCAAGTGAGAGACGTGCAACTCTTCCTTTCCCTTGAACTCTTAGAGGCCATTGTAGGGTTATTAGATGCCCTAACTTCAATATTGTTGTGTCTCAGGGAATAGGGAGGCCCGAGGAGAGGAAGAGAGACAGGGGAATGGCTGGTTGGTGGAGCAGTCACAACACACAACATTTATCGATTAAGATCGCTGACTTATATGGGCATGGTTCATGGCGCCCCAAAACAATTACAATAGTAACATCAAAGATCACTGATCACAGATCACCATAACAAATATAATAATAATGAAAAAGTTTGAAATATTGCAAGAATTACCAAAATGCGACACAGAGACACAAAGTGAGCACATGCTGTTGGGAAAAAACGGTGCTGATAGACTTGCTCGACGCAGGGTTGCCACAAACCTTCAATTTGTAAAAAACGCAATATCTGCAAAGCTCAGTAAAGTGAAGTGCAATAAAACAAGGTATTCCTGTAGTAGAAATTATTCAGGTCTCAGTAGAACAGGCTGATACTCTGAGCTATAATGCAAAGAAAATGTAATAGGCCCTCTCAGTATTGCCTAAAATTAAATACAACCTAAGAAGGCCTGCAGCCACTGAAGAATACCATACGCTTCTCAGTTCTTGACATTTTTCCTTCTTTGTTTTCTCCTTTTTATTTTATACTATATGCACAGAAATAAGTATACTCTGTTTTGCAATACTACAGCTACATATTAGAGATTTAAAAATTCCCTCCCTCCCTTTTTTTCCAGACAGGAAAATATTTTATAAACTTCACCTTATAAAAAATGTAAATACATGCAAATTATATAATAGGCCACTACTAAAAGGCATACTTTTAGAATTTCTGGAAAATGAACATTGAAAAATGTCTGAATTCTTAATACACTATATTTAAGTCTGGATGGGGATTAGAATAGGCACAAAGTAAACAAGAGATTAGAACTGGGGTGTGTTCTAAGCTTCCCTGAAGCTTAAATTCATTTTTCACTTCTGTGTTTCAGTTGTTTATTCCTTCTATTATTCTTTTATCACCAGTAATAAGTTTGGGATGCTAAAAGCATGAATGAAGTCACAGGCAAGAACTTCCTTCTGTGTGTGGTACACAGATTTAAGCTTCAGGTATGTTTCGGGAGGCTGCCTCAACAAACTGTGACTCACAAGTCTTGTACCAAGCAATCACTGCCATACAGTCACAGCCGACTTTCCCTGGCCTGCTAAGTGATTTGATCTCCATCTCTCAGCAACACAAGAAATGGACACTAGATTGCAAATTCAATCTCAGAAGACTAAAGATACTTTCATGAAAAGATTATTTTCATCAAAAGAGTAATACAACTCATTTGCTATCAATCAGCAAAACCACAGCAGCTGACTTCTTCCAGGGGAAGAGGTACCTTTCTTTTCTGGAACTTACAAAAAAAGGATTACTTCCTGAGTAGCAAGAGTTAGAAAACAAAGAGTTCAGAGAAAAAGCGATTGGAAAACTGAGTAAAATCCAGAGATCAGTGAGAAAGATATGCCAAATTCTTTCTCCTGGATATTTGTCTATGCATTTTTTGCTTACACTGTCAGCTGCTTGACTGGACAACTGTTCTTCTCCAAGATTAGAATTTCTATCAACACCATTGTGCGTTGTAACACCTGACATACTTCTAACTGCAAAGAAACAGAAGGAGGGGAAAAAAAACCCTTAATTTTGTGGGTTTACTCTTACATCTGGTAAGTGAAACAGTCCAGACAGCAACTAATAACACTGCACAGCCCTGTTTGCATAGGGCTAAGGGCAGAGCCCCCAGCAGCCTTCAGACTCCACACTCCTATTGTGGCTTAAGAACACTGGTACCAGGAGAACACGGTTATCTCTTAACAATTCTTCACCTTTGCAGACAACCTACACAAATTCTTTTTTGAAGTTTGCTCATACATTTTTGGAGTACATTCCTTCTTCTTCCATCTAGTTATTTTCACGCATCTTTGTTTTCTGCTTCTGGCCAGAACTGGCAGTGGAGTTGCTGAACAACAGCAGTCAACACATCTGTATTGCTGACTCAATTCTGAGAGCCTGTTCTCATCAGATTTCATTTCAGCATTCCAGATTTCAGTACCCAAAAAACTCAGATACTTATCTAAACCAAACTTCCTGAGGGTGAACTATCCTTAGTACTAAGACGCTAAGAGGGCCGACACACACTTGAGGAAGATTCCATCAGAGCACAGGAGACAGCATGCCAACTACGCTTAAAGCAATACCTACCTATATAATTTCAACTCAGTCTGACTTGGTAAATTACTGAGTTAATTGCCTTGGTATTCATATTTACATTCAAAAAAGGATACAGAGCTCTGAGGACAAATCATTAAGCTGTTTCATTAAAAACTTTGTTTTAGGCAAACAGACTTCAGAAAATATCTTTTATAATGTAAAATGGAACCATCTGTACATAAATTCTGGGACTTCAATTCTGATGTTAGGTTTATTGATATAATTATGGAGTTACTAAGCTGTTTACTGCTTTAGGCCCCTAATAGCTATGAGGGCTTGTTAACAATACTCTGAAATCACAGGGAGGTCTCTTCTTGCCCTTCGGTTTGGAAAGAGAAAACAAAAGTTCTCAATGTTTTTATTTCCATGCTTTATATTTGCACATAGCATCTACTTCTTTTAATGCAAAGATTTTACAATGATAATGCTTTTGTCTCAATTTGTTCAGCTTTACTGCTTGGAAAGCCATATTACTATTATTACAACAGTGTATATTATTTCTAATCTCATGAAACATTTTATCCAGCAATTTTAAAGAAAGAGAAGTCCAATGGATAGTCCCAAGATGAAGTATTTGTTCATATTCACTTTACTCTTATAGCAATAAGAAGACTGATATTACAGTTACTACAAAAAGTAATAATTATGAAAAGTCAATACTGTGATAAAACCCACCATATCTTAAATTGTTCGCTGTTTGGAACTGGAGAACTGCTGGTCCATTCCCACAACAGACTGAAGGGTGGTGGTGGGTAAAGTGTCCATACAGTAACAGATTTTGCTACCCAGCAACCCCTATCTGTTTACCAGAGACTGAAACAGCAGCAGAAGCCTTCAGCATATATTCAATGCAATGAGTATCCCCAAGAAATATGCTAGTCTGAAGGGGGGGTGAGAGGGGGAGTGACAAGACTTTAGAGATTGACTATTGAGACTGTTGGAAATTGTCCCCCTATTATAAAAAACAAGTAACTAATCAAAAATTCCAACAAGATTTTTCAATCTATGTTGGAAATACATGTAAGTAGGAGAATGAGTGATTACAAATGTAATGTCACCAAATTTGCTCTCTGCTTATCGTAAAGTACATCAAGAATCTGTATTTTTGTTCTATTTGACCTCCTAAATGGATGAAATCCATTAAATCTTGTCAGAGAGCCTTGATAAGAAACACTGAATCAGAGGTAAATCCAGGAATTAAATAAAGGTTTCAATTAAATAAGGTTCCATGATAATTTAAAATCAATGATGGATTTACCACAGCAGAATCAAGAGACAAGTGAGTCAAAAGGAATGGAATGGAATAACATAAAGCAAAAAAAAAAACTTGTGTACTTTCCCCTGAGGTTGGAAAATTAGTGTTAGACTGAATAAAATGTTAACAGTCACAAGACACAGAAGTCTTACAAAGGATCATTTGAATTAGGTAAAAAGATTTAAAGAGTTAGTTGTAATATGAAAAGAGAAAAAAAAACCCACTAACAGGTCTGTGAGGCTTTCAACAGGTTAAAAGCACGTCATAGCTAAGAAGTAGCTCTTAACAAAACCCATGGCATGCAGGAAAGTTCTCAATTTCTCCTCTGCCAAAAGCTTGCTTCAAAGTAGACGTTTGTAAGCATCTTTCTCGGGGGAGGGGGGGGCGGAGAACATTACAGTGCACTTCAGAAACACTTTCAAGTGTTTTGAACATATCAAAGTTGAACTTACCAGGTAACTTTTGTTTTTAGTGATCAAGGAGTATTAGTCAGTATGCAAAATCAATAAGAACCAGTAGGAAAAAAATCTTTAAAAAAGTAAGTGTTGAGCAGAATGGCACATGGCCTTCTTTAGTGTTATCGCATATAAAAAGAATGGAGGAGGAAGTTATGTAGACAGTGTTGTGACTGCCTAATGCTCATCCAAAACAGATAACGTACTAGGTTATTCAACATAGCACAAAAAATAATGGCATATGAAATTTAACAAATCTCTCATTTAGAGACTATTTTCTAATGGACAYGAAGCTTTGATTAAGAAAAAGGTCTTAGACATATAAGTGCTGACGCTATAGTCAACACAGTGTTGGCAGAACTATTTTACCTGGGCTTATGCTGACAACATTGCCACCTTCAGCAGCAAGTAGGAAGAACATAAGGAATATATGCAAGTCATGTTAAGTTTAGGAGAGGTGTGCTCACTGACTGAAGTAGCTGACAGTAAAAATGGAGTACCAAAGTCAGCTACCTGGCTTACCTTAGGGTGATAAATAACTCTATTAAGAGAAGAACATTACAGAGTTATCTGTAACTGAGAAATAAATTCAGTCTTTYACTGGATTTGGAAATTATAATTGAAATAGTATTAAAAACTAGTATTTCCCTACCCCTGAACTCTATAAAATTGTTTATGTGGCTAGGGATTTCTCAAAGAGCTTTAAACACACAAAAAGATACCTAGCATATATAATACATCTTTAGACAATTTTTACTAGCACTGTCTGAAACGTTCCCATTTTTCGATGATCAATCCTAACCTATGCCACAGTTCAAAGCCTGCTCTGTTAGGTCTACAGTACAATTTGCAAGACCACATTGTAAAACAGATTGCTGAAGAACCCTAACTTAAAATACATTATTTAGGTTTCTTTGTGAATGATTTAATTGATTTGGTTTAAAGCAAGGTCACAAGAACAACTGCTCAGGAACAACTGAGGGACAATTAACGCAGCRCACAGAAGGGAAATAAAAAAAAGGGAAAGGATTCTTTACCAAGTAGTAAAATAAATGCAGCATTGAACATACCACCAATGTAACTGCTTGTATCACTTCCAAAGTAACTTACAAAACTAAAGAAAGCCAAAGCAGAAATTAAAGGGAGGATATTACCACTTCGCTCAATGCCCAGACTGCAATTCCAGACTACAGCTCCAACACATTTGATTACAGTCATGTCCAGGTTCAGTCAAGAGCGATAACAATCCACATGTGTTATTCCRGCTTACAGATTTTCATAACATAGGATTTATGTATGTCAATATATGCATTTTATGTAAGCTTTAGCCTCTGAAGCAGTTACACAACATAGCTTGATTCTGTCCTGCTGGCTTACAGGGGATATTTTCCTCCAAAGTATCAGCAATATGTGTACGGTTAATTAAGCAGTAGCATTATGATAGCAGTTAACAAATTTAGTTCACTCTCTGTATAGAAAATGGTTCTACCTACACATACCCAAAGTACATCAGCACAGCTGACAGCTTGGAATAGGAAATTACTTTTACAGAAAAACTTAAAATTTGATATCATAACAGAGTAATACCTGTATTAATTTAGACAATGGATGCTGAGAGTATAATCTAAAACACAGAGGGGATTTTTAAGGAAGAGTTGCACACATTTCCAAATCGGAGACCTCTTCCATGAAGGCAATCTTAAGTGTTTAGGGTTTGCCTAAGAAGATCTATAGTCACATGCTGATAAGCATCTTGACCAATTAATAACTAGAAGATGTGGGAAGAGAATACTTTTATATAAAGGTATTTTTCCATCCCTCTCTGAAATGTGTCTAAATTTAGGTTGTATAGGCAATTTTCCCTTCATTTTTACTTCTAACCTGAGTTGGTGCTAAGGGGCAGTTTCAGGGTACCTAGTAAACCCCAAGGGATTCCATTCCTTCCTGAGTGGCAGTCCTCAAAAATCAGGAAATTACAGCCTTATCTGAAGAGACTGACACCCAAAGGCAATTCTCAAGGGTTAGGCAGACTCTCCTGAAAGTTGATAATGTGATATGTTGATGTTTGTTTATTTGTTTAAAAAACAGGTTTGTTTTTGAGTAGGGCAGGCAAATGGCTCCCTGCTATATAGCAAGATAGGAGGGTTAACTCTTGGAGTCTAAGAATCTCCCAGCAAAATTAAACAATCACCTTGGCACAATTTCTCCAACTGTAAACCATGAGTGTCAACCAAAGGAGGCTGCAGAGAGACAAAGAAAACACTGGGCTTTTTGTTTATTTATTTTTGTGTGAGAAATGGAGGGAGGAATTGTTTGGGAAGATAATACAAAAGTATCCTAATTTATACAAGAACTTTTCAAATAATTTCAAGAATAACTATGAGATACACACACTTTAAATCTGGGCTCCTTTAAGGCTACAATGCCTCTAAGTTCCAGCAATAGTCTATGTCAATAAAATTCATCTCTTCTTCAGTCTGTACATTCACAATACATAAAATAGTACTAGCCCTATTAAATTAATATTTTTGACAAACTAAGGGAACTAGACAACAAGCAGTAATTGCTAAGACACAAATGCATACACAAGTCTCATGTAATTACATTGTCCAAGTTTCTCACCTCTGTGAAGTGATTTGATTCAGGGAAACACACAAGGCAGAGATGCTGTGTCATCTTACAAAGACAAATGAAAACACAAATATGTAATTTATGGTTTTATACCGAATCTATAAAAAGTGTGTTCTTAAGGTCAGTGCCCTCAGTTTGTTGTAGCATGCAGCATTCTAGTAGATATACTGACAAATTTTTTTTTGAGTAGTTGAAACAGTTATGATCTACAACGTCCATCCCAACAACATTTCAGAGATGGCAGAAGGTGCTATTTCTTTACAGCCTCAGTTCACAGTTACAGGGTATTAGCTGAAGATGCTAACAGACTCAGGTTTGCACTAACAGATCAGGCTGTGAACAGCAGCAGCTTCAAGCTGGACACAGTGGACTTTCTCTTACTCCAGCAGAGGACCAGGGAGGATGACTACAGACGACGATCCCCCAGGAGGACTATGCAAGGTCCATCTGCATGATCTGCTTTACGACAAACACCTACCATTTATAAAGAAATCCAAGACTCGAAAAAGGGGGAGATAAAGAACCAGCAAAAATAGAAATGTCCACAGAAACATTCACTAGGCATTGTAACCTTGTTACCAATGAGAAAGAGAGACAACAGACATCATTTCAGGAGCCTCAAAAACATTAAAGCAACCCACACACATACACACACACAGCCAAATATTTTTTGTGCCACATCAGTGATTTGGTTTTCAAAACACACAGTGACTCCCTCAAAGGTAACATTAACAGCTGTACACCTCTAATGTCATGGATATTGTCTCTGAAACTGCTGTTGGGAGAGACCTGGCCTGCCAGAAAGTTGTGCTGGGACAGTAACAAGAGGAATACTTCTTCCAGACATCTCAGGAACCTGCCAAAGGCATCCACCACTCAGGCAGAGGTAGTATATTGCCATCTGCATGGCTAATGCTGAATCAGAAAACTGGTAGGAAGAAAAGTGTCATCAAACATGCCAAAGACGGCACTGAATATTTCACAGCTGAACTGTTTTATATACCAACCAAATTCTTGCTGCCAAAAATACATAAGAACAGTGTCATCTTTTCCATGAACTGTTACTGTGAGGAAGGCAATCTTCCTGATAGAAATAATAGCAAAATATATATATTTTTCTGAGATTGCAGAGATCTTTTAAATACTGCATTTTTGGTAGCAAATTCCAAAAGTTCCAGAAATTATTCCGAAAGTTAATTTTTTAAATTATTGCTTTTTAATCATTATTATTTCTGCTATGACTATAGTCATTAACTTTTGCTTACCTACACTTAAATATGACACTTGGGAGGAGGAGCCTGAGAAAACATACTTTCACATTGAAGGGAATCACCAGATGTGAAAAAATGGGAAACCCAGACTTTAAACATTTCTTTGCCCATACAGAATTGCATAAAGACACATGCCTACTTAGTGGGAAAACTCACTGTGGTATAAAATATCCAGCATATTCAAAATCCAACAGAACTGCATACACACCTGCATGTAAAAATCTTTTTGTGACCACCCACCTACCATTACACTATCAAATCATATCAGCTCTGTAAAGAGAATAGTACTTAACTCTTAAATTTTCTTCTCCACAATGAAGCGCTGGAAATATATTGTATTCCACAAAGTTAACATAGCAGTGCTGGACAGCAATTCAAAAAGAAATCATCACTTTTCAAAATGTAAAATGTAAATTTTGAAAAAGATTAGTTGATTACTGATAATCTTAAACATTTACACAAAACTCATTCACACAGTCAAAACTTGTTCTTTAGTGGTTAAATTACTGCAGGAATTTTGGTACATAAACTTTTTACAAATTAAGTATTGTTTTACGCATCCCAAATGTGTTAGTCATAAACATTAGCAGAGGAATACAAATCACAACTTTTTAATAACACTGCAGTAATACTGAACTTGTTCATCTGAACTTATTTAGCTTGTTTTTCCTTCATGACTGGATAAAGCAGACTGCAGAATTGTGTGCAGTGCCAGGTCTTGGCTCCATCAGTCGCTCATTAAACAAGATCTGGAATTTAGCATTGGATTGAATGCACAAGGGAACTCATGTGAAGCTGCTCATATATCATTGATAGCCCTGCTGCTAACACAGAGTTTATCCAAGACTGTACATTTTTCATTGACATGAACAAAGCTGTTCTCCATCGTCTGTTTTTGACGTCAGTGGACAACTACCCACTAACAGTATCTGTCATTGCAAAATGCTTGGAATTTCCTCACTTATAAAAGCTGGAAAGTTTCAAGTACCGACCTTTTACTTAAAAAAAKGGTACATATTATTAGACTTTAAGAATTAGAATATTTTGTGATAATTAAATTAGGACATTTTCATTCTCACTGAATATTTTTCTCTAATAACTTAAGAATTCAAACATAAACAGCATCACTGACTGTAAGGAATGGATGTTCAAAAATCTCATTTTTCTTTTCTGTTTCTAAAAAATATGGTCTCAAATGCATGCAAAATCCTTAACATATAAGCACCACAGTGAAGTACTTAGATTTTTCACATTAAGTGGATACTACAATCATGCAAGTAGGATAAATATTGAGTGATACCTAGTATTTAGTAAAAATGTCTCAACCCTCTAGCATAAGACTGGCTATTTACATTCACTGCCTCTTTCCTACGCTTCCTTTATTCTTACAACTGAAATGCCCCATACTGAATAAAGTCACTCTGGTTGAGGCTCCCTCTGGAGCTCAGAATTATCTCCTAAGAACATGCAATGCTGCTTCTAAGCAAGGTCTCCACAAGCTACTTGGGTAGCCTTCATAGCTCTTGTGAGCCTAGGAACATAATAACCGATTGGATATAYACAATTCAGACATTCATCTGGACAAACATAAGTATTCTACTCAAATCCTCCATCCAAGTTATCAGAAGCATGGGCTTCTGGAGACTTTCATACTGATAATGATGCATTTAGACCTTGCTCTWAAAACCAAGCTGTTGCTTCACTAACACATCACTTGCTTCTGACCCCTCTGATTGGGTTGAAAGCAAACAAATACATCAACAGAAAAACAGCACAACATTAGTACAATAGAATGGAAAGTCCCCTTGTCCAGTGCATTAAGACAGTATCAGCTATTACCCCAGAGATAGATACTCATGTTTAAAAATCCACTTTTAATCTACAGATCTCTGGATCTACTAACTCGAGCCTCCCAACTTCTAACATGTTTTCATTCTCCTTCTCATGGAAACCCCCTTTCACAGAGAACAGCTCTTTCAGCTTTGTTTTTCAGGATATGAATTGATGTATTACTTCCATACAATACATCTATGTCAGTCATAAAAATAAACACATTTATCTTACTGTAAAAGACAGATCACGTTACTGTGTTTATCAGATATACCCCACATCCAAAATATCAAATATCTATTGCTTCAGGTGGTTGTGATGTATCACAGAAAGGGCACAAATGGATTGTTCTCCTCTTGGAATCAAAGCTTCTTAAGTCTGTATTTTTCCAATTATGTCCTAATAACTTACAGAATGTATCTACCTATTAATAATTATTCATTGATTCAATTATTCCTTTGATTACAAGTAAGTGGTATTATTTTGATTTTCTATATCCTAGATGAAAGAACACAAATAATACTAATGGCTTAATCTCCTTAGTTCCATAGATATATAATAGGATACATTGAGCAGCTCTAAAGATACAATTTTCTTTCTTCATATGAGATGAAAAACTTCAAAAAAAATTTTCTTAATCAGAAAAATGAACAAAATCCTTATTAGCAGTCTGTTAAAATGGATAAAGCAATAACAGCATTAAGGAAATAATATAAAAAACTTGTTAGAGACAACTTTCCATTCACAAAAAATACACGTATTCTTGTTCTTCAGAACTCATGGTTTTTGAAGGCATTGTACTAGGAAAGGAATATTCTAAYAAAAAATATAAACAGTTGCAAGAAATGTGCAACTGCTTCAGCTTCTTCTGAAAAGAACTTCAATTTTCACAACTGCATGATCTCTGAGAAGCAATTCCAAGCAGACGATCTGATCTGATCTGTGGCTCCAAGGCTGTTCCCATATGTACTTTAGAAATAGCGACCACACTGGCTTTACAACTCTTAAGTTTTGCAGAATTTTATCTTCTGACCGAGCCTCTTCCCTCTTATCAGGATTCTTCCACTCTGCTATTATAACATCTTCAAAGAAAGAATGTAAAAACAGAGCTAACTTCCTTTCGATGGGAGGGATTTGCCTGCTGATTTCTTTCCCATCTATTTTTTTTTTTTAACACACACACACACATATAAAATGTATGTATGTATATATATGTATAAATACTTACGTTTAACAAAGGAAGATGGCAAGTATAAATTGGTTTTGTCCAACTGATCAATCCGCTGTTCAGAGAAGCTGCCTCTCTCAGTGGAACAAGTAGCGAAACTGACTTTATGCAGAAGATACTTCTCCCATGTCTTTTAATTTGTGCTTGTATTTTACTTTTATGGAATGAGAAAATTTGAAAGAATATAGGTTCTTTCCCTCTTACCCAGCAGCAGTAGGTCATTTCTGCATTTCATTAATATATGGATCCCAAGGTACTACTTTGACACGATCTTTTTTGTGACAGTGAGGTATTCTGTAACAGTGTTCTTAAATGCCTCCCTTGACTGGTGAGAGCAACAGCAATAAAAACTCTGAATCCTCATCAAATGGAGGACAAACCTTTTTAACACCACTCACACTAGTTCAAAACATCTCTTTTGTGTTAGCTCCCTGTGTTGGTATTCTTACTGCTCACCAAGATTATGTAAAATCATGGTGCAATGCAAAACTCACAGTAACACTTTTATCGTAAGTCCTGTTGATGAGCCAACAAAACAGCCTAAGGCATATCCAGGATAATTCTAAATGAGCAGAGTACATAAGTCCACAAAGCTAGATTGCTTCCCATAAACAAGCATGTTTAGAGCTTGCTTGGGTATTTCTACACCAAAAAGGTCCACCTTAAAGGACTTAAGGCACAAGGTTTCATTACTGCACATCAGCTATCTGTAGTAATGTTTTGTCTGTGCTCTTACTTGGCAGTAAATGTACAATAGTTTGAGCTCATTTAAATTTCTTTCACTGAGGAAAGACTGAATCTGGTGTAAGACAGGCATAAATCGAAAACTCCACACGAAATACTTTCACGAGGCACTGGAAAACTTTCAAAGCTAAGTCATTATGATTCTCACTGTTTCACAGGTAAGAGAAACCAAAGCACAGCTTTCAGATTGCTTTCTGATGTCACAGAGTTAAAAGTGTTTTATGTACTAACCATACTGCGTTCCTAAAATTAACATTTTGTACTCAGAGAAGTTGCACTAATAGTGGCTACCCAGTCAAGGACCTTGTCTTCTGCAGCGCTCTATGGCCACTATGTCTGCAGATAATATAAGCATAGAACATAAACAAAGTGTTTTTTTTCCCCCTGCATACTGCCCTAGTCCTTCAGCTATGAGCAGCTTGGGAACCTTCTGAAAGACAGATTTCATACCAGCCCATCATGTTTAATAGCTATGGATGGACCTATGAGCCTGTCCAAACCAACGATTCCCAAATTGTGATCTGCAGTTTGCATGGCTACTGCCAATAACTATATGAATATCAACACGCTTTAACTGAAGAAATACATATAAAATGCTTTGAAGTTGCTAGGTATAGTGGCAAGGGAAAAGAATTCTAGTCTTCACCATTTTCCAGCCCTGTTGTCAGCTGTTAAGAATCCTGAAGTCTTTAAAATACCAAGTCTTATCACTCTCTGTTAGGTATAATAAATTATATGCTATCATTTTTACAATCAAACAAACAAAATAAAACAACAGGCAAGTTGAAGCCATAGAATGGCCCCCAGTGGAACAGAGAGACCTTTGCTCTCTGTCTTTCACACATCTTTGAAGTATCACACAGACTTCATTTTTTGCTGGATACATATTTGTGCAAAGTGAATAGAGTTAGTAATCGATTTAATTACACTCAGTAATAAGCTTTTCCTTTTCCTGCTGTTAAAAACACTTAACGATCCAGAAGAAGTTTGTAAAAATTACTAGGCGTTCATTTAAAATCTTAAGCCAAGAAATTGCTCAGGTGTTGCAAAGACAACAAAAAGCAAGCCTGTACAGGCAGGAGCAGGCAGCGCTGAGTTCTTTTGCCTCCTGGGTTCCAAGCTGGCCAGACACAAGCCAGTTCCAGCCCAAAATGTGCAACTGCTTTAGCGTGACCAAGCCTTTATTTAGGTACATTCAGGTATTTAGGCTTTATTTAGGTACACCGCTGCAATAATACATCTATACAGCTTCAAGATCAGAGCAGGCTTGCAGCAGACCGCTCTGAGGATAGGAAGCTGARGTCTTTCCTCCACTGGACAGGATGGTTTGAAAATGTTAATCAGCCTATCCAAGTCATTTTCCTTATAGCCAAGGAAAATGAAATCCYTTTCATTCAAGAATGTAAATATGTACCCCAGACACTATACACTGATCTAAAGAAAAACATCCAATTACAGGGCTCAGTCCTGCATATTCTTATTCAAACATTCAAGCTCCTCAGAAGTCACTGGGACCAGTCTCAGGGGGAATGTCCACGCTGATAAGATTCTTATAACTGGCTTCCTAACACTATTCAAAAAAAATTTTTTTACTTAAGTAAATTACTATTGTGTTCAAATGCTGAAGTAGCATGAGATTCTGTATGTAAAATATATGAACAAATTGCTAAACACTGCTTCCCAAAGTATTTAAGAAAGTATATTCTGCCAGAGACATTTCACATACCAAGTTATACACTGAGTTCACAACACATACAGATGTAAATTCAAAAGCAGAGTCTGATATTACAAAGGCTCCAAATGATGCGCTCAAACTTTGCTCATTAATGCTGTCGCATACCGAAGCCAGCAACCTGCATATCTGCTACCTTACTTGCTTGTTCAACAGCCTGGTCAGAAAGCCCAAAGCACATACCTACAGAACATCATTCTAGAGTGTAATTTGGAAGATATCTGAAAATTCTACCYTACGGATGTGAGTTGACAGCAGCAGAAGCAGTCCACCTTCAACTCACCCCATCTCACCCCACTGTGCCTCACGCCACAGGTTTCTCAAAATAGACAATGATGATGTGTGTCCCAAGTACACTCGGGTGATTTAAGGATTAAGTATCTGCTCTTGCATCTACTTCTTTTTTTGTTCTCCTTTTTTTTCTACGATTGATGGTATAAATAAGATATGTAAAAGTGCTTATTTTACCAGAAGTTCTATCTAAATAGCTTTTGATGTTTACAGACACTTCTTTGACCTATTCACTAGTTGAAACTGGGCAAGGCAGGGGGTGTTTATTAAGAAATTACCAACTTTCCCTACAAGCCACAGCTTTCCTCTATCATGACAATTCTGCCTTAAAAAAAACACCAAACAAACCAAAAGGCACAAATGTACTTGGGTCAATGTCCACAGACTTGCCAGTTGCCTATCTTCTAACAAGCTGAGTCCGAAAGCTGCTGTGCTGGAAATCCTTACTAGCATTGCAGAAGTGACTGTCACAATTCAAGCAGTAATTCTAGTATCGTTTCAAGAACTTCTTATAATGGCCACGTGCATTGTTAAAGACAAAGTTAAATAACTTTAATATTTCCCCTTCATTTTAAGAAGTACTATGTTTGAAAAATACATATTTACATTATTTTTTCCAATTTACCAGATGTGCATATTGAAATATAGCACAATATTGTTTATTATAAGACACAACCAAATAAGTCTTATCACAGCTCCACCGATTATAGTCATCCTACGTCCCGGTTAGATTTGGTTCATTTGTTTTTATAGTAGTCACAAGCTTAATTTGACAGGAAAACATTCTATCATAAACAGTATTTGTTTTTAACGACAGAAGTGCAAATTCAATACAGAGTAACAGAAATTACATTTCAGCAACTCAGAACTCTCAAGTAAACGTTTAACAGAATAGAACCTTGGAAATTCAATAGAGGAAACTTCCACTAAGTATACAAGTCAAATTTCTAATTACTGTAAACTGAAAGTGCCAAATAATAATCTAAAACCAACTAAAAAAAATCCCAACAGGTTTAATGTAAAATGAAGTTGGGCTGGATATTGTTAATTTTGTCAAGTGAGCAAAGAGACAATTGGCATCAAGATAATTCCAAAATGATAGAAAATGGGACTAGAGATGAGATATAATGAAATTTTGCTATTTTTCACTAACGTCTTCATAAAGCAGCCTTGAGAGCCACACAGATCAGGAGAGCAACACTGACAGCTCGGACATGTCCCATGCAGAAACATTCTGGTTTTATGAAATAACCCTTTGCTTACATGAAAAATGCATGCTACTAAAATAAAAATTTTCAGCTATGAAAATTTCTTAAAATATTTCAGTGTATACGCACACACACACATATATGTAACGTTTATGTCCAGATAACTTATAACTTTTTTTAAACAACTGAAAATAGTACACTCGTACTATTGATATTATTGCATCAATACAGAGATGTATCTTCCGTGAGCAAACACAGAATAACCTAAAAAGCAGTCTAAGTAACTGTTCAGTTAAAAAAAAAAAAAAAAGGTTAACTCGTACACTAACTGAAACAGTTTTTTGCTGTACAGAAATCTTTGTGTAAGCCAAGCCCTACAAAGAAAGATACAGTACTATAAAAGCAATGCCTAGTGGTTTAGAAACAACAGAGGAAACTTGAACTGGGATGAAAGTCAGTAGGAGGGAGAAACAAAAAGAAAATGGAAACAAAAGATCAAATATAAAGCATGGAAAGAGAAAAGAAACAAGAGAATAAACATAAGCACCTGGAGGAAGAAGAGAAAAAAAGTGACTTATTTCATATCAGACTTCATTCAGCAGCATTTCTCTTAGCTACTGATCTATTTACATTTGAATTATCATTAGTTGCATCTCTAGCCACAATAAACCACGGATTAAGTATCTTCCCTTAGTTTTTGAATCACCTCCAAAACCAGTTAAATATCATTTTAGAAGGGAGAGATTACAAATTGCAGAACACAGAAAAGACTTGCAGCTATCAATTAAGATGAAAAATAGATATGGACCTTGCAGAATAAGAAAAAGTATTTTGCAAAAGGGTACAGTAAAAAAATTAAAGGCAGTTTTCTACTGCAGTTACAGGCTAAAACTCAGACAATGCAGTGCTAAAAAATATTAGAAGAAAATTCTCTGTCTTATAATTTGGGTGGGGAAGAGAGAAAAGAGGAGTAATAGCCCTGCTTCAAAGTGTTCCTGAATTTTTATAATGACCAAACCTTCCCATCTACAGCCACACAACTGTCAGCTGCTTTACCAGAAATCTCATCACTGTGCTACCCCTTAAGACCAGGAAAGTAATCCAATCCAGAAAAATCACAAATCTAGACCAAATGTTTTGAACAATTCCAGAAAACATTCAACAAGGGGCACTGAAGAGGGATTTCGGGAAGTGAAGACAGTGACAGCAGCAGCAATGGTGAAACCATACAAAAGGTGTTTACTAATTCCTTAAGAGTAGTGTGGATCTCTCATTTCTTCTTTTTTCCTGTTTTTAAGCTGCACATTATCTTTGCTGAATGCTAAACAGTTAATACAGACTTTTCTTCTGAAACATTAYACCCAAACTAGAGACAACAGATGAGCATTCCTGAACTACTTTGCTACCAGAAAGTATGCACTTTATTGGCCTTATCATTGATAAGACATCACTCATGCCATTCTATCACTCTAAACATGAAAATATTAAGTGAAAACAAAACTGAAGCCCTGGGCAGCACTAGAGGCATTATGCTATATGTTTAGTTGTTATCCAAATTATCGCCAAGATACCCGCCAAAGTCTCCCAAGCTGCCAGAGACAGATCACCATAAGAGAGCCCTGGGGTTTTTTTCCCCTCAAGGTCTTTTCTGCAACACCATAACAAGCAGTCTACAGCAAGTATGACCAGTTCTCTGTACTTACCACGGAGGATAGATATGGATGATATCCTGTGGCCCACTCTTCAGGTGAGCTGCTGTCTCTCTTGCAAAGAGGACTTTGAGTATTGGTTCTACTGTACTGGTGACATCTTTGGAGGCAATCGCAGTAGACTGTTGCAGTTGCTGACAGATGGCAACTTGCATTGTACACTCCTCAAACACTTCTAAGATCTTCACAATTAGGACACCAGATTTATCTGCAAGTTTAAAAATGAGAAGAAGAAATACAAAATTTGGGTGAGGGAAAAGAAATTCTGACACGCTGAAGATTTGCATCCCTCTACTCTGCCCCCTGCACATCTGTCTCACCTGCAAAAAAGCTATATATGAAGTAGAATGCATCACCACACTGAAAGACTTATGTTAAAGTTTTCAGGTTGGATTTTTTTTTTCTTTATGGATACAATGAACTGTGGAAGACAAAAGTGTACCTGCATGCCCTCCAAATAGTGATGAAATCACAAAGTTGTTAAAAAAGCTGAATTCCCCCATCACGTTTGAATTTTTTAATCTCACAACTCATTCATCGTGTTCCCACTCTCTTTAATCAGATACTGCACAAACCAAATTTACTTAAAAACAGAAAAAATGCACCATATTTAAGGTGAAGCTGTGTCTACCCTCCCCAACTTTCGCCAAAACAACAGGTGTCAGGGACCAAGTGAAAAGAGTACCTGTTAGGTACAAAGAATCTAAATTCTGAGGATTCACATTTAGGGACAAACGTGGAGAAAGAAGGAATAAGACAGATACATGGTCTAAAAACAATTATTGCAAAACTAATCAGCCATTTCATCACTAGGTGTCCATTTAACAATCACGAATTGCATTCAGGATATAGAGGGCTCTCTTGTTTTAAAGCAACATTAACTAATGCCAACATTCCCGCAATTTGATTCTAAGCACTTTTTTCTGTGCTGAATAAGTAACAACTTTGCACTGAAGCAAAATTACTCCTAGCTCCCTTTGCAGTCTGCCCAGGGCAGCATCTCCTCAGGCAGACTGGGGCAACCCTAACTCTGCCCCTATTCAGTAATATCTATTCCCTTTCTCCCCTAGCCCTGCTCAGAATGCACTCTGGTCACTGAGGAGAGTGTTATCATTTTCCACCCACTAAATCCTACTGTCAGTTAGCAGGGAAAGATTAGCCTAACAACAGGGGCAACAGAGCCCCGAATCTACCAATTCCGATTCATGAGTTGTGTTGGGAAAAACAGAATATTCCAAGAAAAACAGCTGATATAAATTATTGTCTTCCCACAGCAAAGAAAAAGCAGGGAAGGAACTGTGAACTTGGTTCTGGAACTTAGGAGTGGAGCTGTGTTAGTTATTTGTTTGTTTATTTTTAAGGCCCATTTCACAATTGTAAATGCATTTCCTTTGGAAAATAAATCAAAATATTTTAGTTTCAGTTTATGAGAAACTTCAAAAAAAAAATCAAAAAACCAAAAAAACAACCCTACGGTCAAGAAACACAAACCAAAGAAACTGGGGCCTAAAACTTTTCAGGTTTATTAAATAAAGTTTAATCCTACAAAAAAAGAAAATATTTTGTCTCTGTTTTATATTCTCCAGTCTTTATTACATTTTATAATAAAACTGAAATAAAGTCATTTTGAAACACCAAACTGAAATGTTCTTGAAACCACTTTTATTTCAACCAAGCTTTTATCACATGCAACATGCTTCTGCAAAGCACTCTGTTTTCCATGACCTGGTATTTTCCAATGGGGTAAAGGTTCCACCAGAAAGTCCACCATCTGATGTACATGAGCCTTTTCTGTCCAAACCATTACAGCTTGGCCTCATTTTCCAGATCTGTGAAGTAGTGGCAAGAGAACTGAACCTTTCTACCAAGTTCTCTGAGATCTAATGATGAAGAGCAATAGACACCACTGCTATTACTCCTCATCACTGTCACCTTCTTAGAGAAGGTTGCAGCATTGCAAAAATACTCCAAAATACTCCAAATACTCACTACACTGGTTAAGGTCTGCTTATGTGCAAACTTCTGCTAAGTGTGAGCATGGACTAGTTTTATATACCTAAAAGCAAGGATTTAGAATATTCACACTTGAATTATATTTTGCCTGACTAGCTGCAGTTGTGGTCCTCTGTCAACCCCAAGTCATCTGGCATGCATAAACAAATTCTCCCAACCACAAAAATTCTCAGCCTTCAAAGCAACCGAACATTTACCTCTCCCCTCTAGACAGAGTTTGGATTTTCATTCACTTTAAAAAACAAGTCAAAAAAAAATCAACTTCAATTCTGAAACACAGTTCTCAATAGTTTAAAATATATATCGAGAGAGACACAACTCATGAGAGAGGCTGTTCCTCACTTTTGAGCTATGCATTTCTTCTGTATAAAATTTCTTACTGGTCAGCACCATATATTCTGGTCAGTTGAAGCACCTTGAAGAAATGACTGTAAAACAGAATGATGGCCTGATAACATTTATCTTTAAAATACACAATTGTGAAACAGTTAAAAATCAGGGGGAAATAAAGAATTACATTTATATGAAGGCTTCTAAAAGACATTGGAGAAAAAACTCTACCAATGCACCAGATTCTCTTGTAATCTGGTCTTAAAGTTGCCCCAAACACTGGGAGTTGATACTAAATGGAGCAGAATGCTTTTACCATTAAAAGCAGCACAATTTCAACAACTATCCAAGTCTAAAACTTGGCACACATACACATTCTACAGAACCACAATCTATTTGTTTATTTAGATGCACAGAGATAGTTTAATTTAATTACTCAGAAATTATTATTACTGCTGATGATAGAATGCTCTCTCAAACAACATGAAAAAGCACTTTGGATTTCTGGCATGTGATGAAACACCAAAGTTCAGAACAYAGCTTTATGTTTAATTCATTTGGCTCTTGCATTGTTATGCCAATCAAAAATAAATCAAACATATGCGGCTGCACATAGAAGGGAGAATTTGTGGGTGAGGAGATAGGCTGGATCACTGCAATTTCTACAGCTTCCAGAGAAGTTTGCTTGTTTGTTCATTCCTGTGAAGAGGTTACTTTAAGGTTTTGCAATGTTCTCTCTCACCCTTGGATAATTCACGGAAGTTCTTGCTTGGTTGCTGAAGTCTTTATTCAATTCACYTCATCTGCAAAGCAGAACTACAACCTAAGAAAAGCAAGACTACAAATGTGAAAGTTTCATGGAAATAGCCACTAATTTTAACCAAAGAAGAATACCTTACAGCAATATGTATGAAAGCCTGAATATAAAGGTTAAAAAAGGATCAGGCAATAACTGTGGTGCACAATTTCATAATTGGCTTAGCCAATCTAAGAACATGTTGCTCCTAAAAGGACAATCCTGACTATCCCTACACTGCATATTTCTACTATGTCCCATTCTACTGTCTAAAGTCCTCACAAATTTCTTTCTTCAAGGTTAGTTTTTAATGAAATCAATGAGCTAATCCAGTTAATTGCAAAGGCACCAAAGCATAAGAGCAGACACTAGCAAGAGGAAGGAACAAATGACAAAAGGATAGCAGGTGGACCAAGGGAGGACTTCTCTTTTCAGTGACAGCCCAACCGGACTCTATTAAGCCAGTTTCAAAACTGTACTTGAGAGAGCATATTTGCAAAACTGTGATTCAATTACTTCTTTTCCCTTATGGTGCCCAGGTTGGATTGTCCTCAGGAAGCTCCTTCAGCTCCCAGGAAGGACAGGCAAGATGAAGAGAAGTCACTGAACACAGACACCAGTTGTTAAAAGTGTACAGCCTACAGACACATTTCATACAATAAGCATACTTATGTTCCAAAACTCTTGGCCAGAGTCTTTCTTTTTTTTATGTGTTTTGAGCCTCATAATATCCACCTTGGATGCATACCACACTGAGGTGATGAAAACATGGGCCAGAGCATATCTAGTGCTATCTTTCAACCACAGAATCTAGGCATAACCTTATATAGGGGAGGCACTCTGAGAAAGACAGAAGGAAAAATAATTTCAAGTACCTATGGACCACTCACTTTAGTTTTCTAACTTGAAGGTAACCTTTCCTCTACCACTGAATGACAAATCCCCATACATACTCACAGACAGTGAGCATATAATTGTCTATATGCATTCAGGAATCTTTCATTCAAACAGCAATTTGAGGACAGCTAGCAAAGTTCTGCTTTGGTGCCAGGCACCTTTGCAACAGTGCAATGTTTGAGGAAGATAAAGATGGAAATACAGATAGCTGCCTGACCAGCATCAGATGTGGGCACATTTCTGAGCAAAGCCCTGGCACAGTCTGCGGTCCCGGCAGCAGGGGGCTGCTGCAGCTTGGCTGTTCTGGAACACACCCTGGCATGGACAGCTGCCCCTTTCAGCACCTTCTAATAGTGTTCACACAGAGACAGCTGGAAAATCACAGAAAATATCCCTTGACACATAGAGATTCAAAGATCATTTGAAGTATCTGGTCCCGAGAATATAAAAAGAGAGAGCTTACTCACAACAGGGGCATAAAGTATAGTTTCAATCCCTGATACACAAGGCTTGGGATGCAGAAAATGGAGAGCGAAGGGCACTGAAAATCTTCTGATGGAGAGTGAACTTTGGAGAGGAATTTGGCACTCACAAAATGCATCCTCTAAACAGCACCATTTAAAAGGAGGGGAAATAAGCTATCAAGGCTTGTATCCCTCCTTTGCTCCTGACAGAATTTTCAGTAAGAAGAAACACCGCAAGATGCCCCAACAAGCTCACTACTAGCAATTCCAAAGGCTGGTCCCAGGAGGGCTGGAGTACAAACACTAGGGTACCAGTGAGGAGCTGGGTCAGTTTCCATCCATAAAGGTCACAGAACACTTGCAGAACACTTTGCTGCGGTAAGTACTAACTACTAGAAGGTGACAGATGGAAATCATTGCTAGATGGACTGTGACCAAACACATGAATTTCTCTGGTGCTAACAAGTGGTCCAGAACAACTGGAACCAGGAGGAGAGGCTGACCGGTGGGCACAACCAGACACTCAACCAGGTGAGTATCTCTGGTGAAGCCTTTGTACTATTGACAAGAACTTCCCTCACTGCCCGGGCAAGAGATGAGAACCACTGACAAGAGCCATCCAGTATTGCTGCCACAAGAGGACTGGACAGGCAGACTCAGCACAGCCAAGCCCTTCATCAGCAAGCACAGGAGAAAGTGCTGTGTGCTCAGGCACCTCAAAGACAGATGAAAAAATCCTGAGTCAAACCTAGGCAAATGAGACATCAACATCTCACTGTCACTTTTATCAGAACCTTTGAAATCACAGGGAAAGGTCTTTTTGGCAACAGCAATAACAGAACAAATCTGACAAAGATCTTGGGCACCATTCCTGAAAAAGAAAGTCTGACACATCACAATTATGTGATCAGAGCAGGTCTGTATTCTATGTATGGGTTCAAAACAAAAACAAAAAAGCCCAGTAACTTTCTGGTAGGAAAAAAAAAAGTGTTCAAAACTACTAAATACATAGACACTACTTCTGGTTCAGAAAGTCCCTGAGCCAGAGCTTTTTGGAAGTTGGGAGAATATTCCAGGGAAATGTCATCATGCATTAGTCCTGTTACAATTTTTCCTAGGTATTCTAGTAGCTCTCGTCACTGCCAGAAACAGGATCCTAAGCTAGATGGACTTTTGGTCTGACCACCTAAGCATGTCTGCTCTTATGTCCCCAGTCAATTATTTAATTCCACATGACCTCTGGGATGTTGGTCTCTCTCTCCAACTTGCAACCCAGRCAAAGCAGCTCAGTTCTTCAACTAAGATATTTCGACTGTGTGGGAGATGAATAAGCAAATCTCATACTTAGTGCACCAATCAATTCCTCTGGTCAATTCCTTTAATTTCTGTTTATTATTTCAGTACATGGAGTGATGCTACCCTTCATTATGTAGCATGACTCCAAAATTCATGTGTTGACACAATACTTTGCAGTTGTTCCACATTACCCTGGATTCTAGGATGGAAAGAAGTTTCCTGTTCCTCTGGAGATCATGGACCCTGAAATCTTGAGTCTTTTAAAAACTTCCGCACAACTCTGGAGTTTCTGACAGTGTAGAGGACCTTCTACATCTTCAGACCTAACAAAGTGGCTCCACAGCAGATGCATGTATTTAAGGCACAGAGCCACATCAACACTGAATGGTACACCATCCTGAAGGATGCATTGGCCATGACAAGGGCAGTCTAGGAGCAATTGATGAAAGCCAGTCTATCCTTTAACTCTGAACAACCAAAAAGCAGTTTGGAAAGAAGAAAAGAAAAAACACTGAGGTGTACAATCTCACAAAAATGTTCAAACATTCTGGTTTCAGTCCTTGAAATAAAACTCTCAAGTTTGCTTTAGTAACTCCATAACTACCAACGAGGAAGGCAACTGAGGAAGAAATACAGAAACAATGATCTCTTGGGGACTGGATAATTCCTGTTTTGCTTGCTACACTGCAACAGGAAGCTGAACACACTGCAAGCACAGGATCCATGGGACTTGAAATGATGCAGGGCAATGCATCAGATACCAAGATATCATTAAGACTCCATGTGGGTTTCACCTCACTCAAGTGAATTCTACTGAAATGCCACTGTTCAAGCGCTCCAAAAGAGCACCAGGAGTCTTGAATAGAAAGACCTCACAGGGACCAAACTCTCTTTAGAATAGAATGAAGCACTCCAGTAGTGGAGTAGTCCCTAAAAGACCTACAGGATGAGGAAAAATGCTTCAGGACAAAGTGGAGTATGCAACATCCCCCAGGTCCTGAAGAGAAAGACGGGATGGGGGGGGGGTAATTTAGCACGTCCTGTATGATTGAAGCATGTTACCTAGGATACCCAATGCCTCTCTGTGCAGCTTAGCTCAAGTTGGTTATGGATCTGAGAGAAACACAGTAGATAGAGGTTCCAACACTAGACGTTCTTCATAAGTGATGGCAACATGTCTTGTTACGAATGCTTGTAGAGAAATCCTGCCTCTCTAGGTACAAGGAGAGAAGGACTCTTGTCTCCACAGAAGTAAACTGTACTGATTTTTGCTTACATCTMTGCATTTCGCAGTGACAAGAAGTAGTAGTTTAAAAAAAACAAACAAAAAAACCCACACAACTACTTGCATCAAAGAAGAGAAAAGTTGGATTACTGCTGAATTCCCATTCCAGAGCTCTCAATGAAGAGGGACAGGCTACCTCTGTTAATGCCAAGAAAACTGAGGAAACAATAGTTATGATCACAACTGTCTCAGGGTCCTTTTCTTAATCTCAATCGCTGGGACTAGCACTGGGAAACCACACCCAAGAACTCCAGGGAGCCAAGGCTGCTGCAAGTAGCCAACAGGCATCAGCAAGATCAGACCAAAGGCAAGCAGGCTCTGTGGTGTATTTCAGTGATTACTTCTGCAGTTTGGATTCTCCCTTCTTCTGTAAGAATTTAAAAATCTTGCAATGGCCAGGGAATGCATCTCACCCAGAACACTGAAAGATGTGATATGCTCATCTTCAGACTGAATGTAACAATCATACATGACACCAGGTAAAAATAAACATACAGAGAGGCCACAGTACCAATGGTGAAAATGGTGAATTACAAGCACACAGTACAGAGCTTACAAGCAAGGAAGAAAACTGAAATCAGAAAAATGCCAAGCAGTGTACAGCTCTGCTCCACTGAGCATTTTGAAAAATAAATACGTAAATATGCCCACATGTGGGCATGCAGAAGAACAGGGTGGAAACTATTATTACTGCAATAGAAAAAGTCTCCAATAGTAAAGAGCATGTACACCTACTGGTAAAAAAGTGTATGTGTACTATCATGCAAAGAGAGAATGGCAAAATAACAGTCACAGAAAGGAATGTTTTGCAAGCTCTCCTCATGCACAAGAGTTACACCAGTCCGTAAGTCACAGGGATGAAAAAAATCAAGTAAACAGAGTAAGACACAAAAGGAAGAATACTTCAACACATTCCAAGTCAATAAAAATGATACTCATTCAAGTACAGTCTTCCCAAAAATTAAGACAAATTCATATGAAAACCCAAGGGATTGGGAGGAGGATGAGATTGCTTTAAGTCATGATATTCTTTGAAAAAAACACTAACAAATATTTGTTGTGTGCAAAGGCAGTCAGGACAACCTGTATTTGTTCTTACCAGCTAAACAGTCACAATGCATGATTCTTGATCTTTATGGTATCTGAATGACACGGGAGAAGGACAGATGCTTTTAACAAAAATTACTGTTACTTTTGCTCAAAGAACTATCAAATACAGAAATCATATATACAAACTGCAGTTCAGAAGCAAATTTGTGCTGTATCTGACATACACTTAGTTGACTTCTAAAGAATATGCCTGAAAGAAGTTAAATGATACTTTTAGTTAAATAGCAAATTCTTTAGAAATATGAACTACATGAAATACATGTGTTAGATTCTCAAATTTCTACTAGTCCTAGCTAAAAGCTCTCATAAAATAACGTTGCCCATTGAAAGTACAAAGAACCTCGTGCAATTCATTTTGTGAATAGTATTCACTATACTAAGAATAAAAGTTAATTTCTGCATTTGATTCTGATGGATTGATCAGATAAAAAACACAGAAGTATAAAGTAAACAAAAAGTCCCACATTATGCCTTGTTTAATAAAGCAAGCTAGCAATACACTTTCAAATTTGCCCCTCAGTTATTTTTTCAACAGCATTATTTTATCTCAAAGTCCCAATTGTCTAATGTGGGTTCCAAAACTGTGCAATACTAGACACCTCCTGGAACAGCACTTACTATCTGCAGTGGAATAATAGCCAATTATTTCATTCTCAAGTGTAAAAAATATAAAATGTCAAATGACTGGCATAAACAAAAGAAAAGTGTTCTTTTGCTTGGCATCCTATTTTTGTTCTTCCTTCTCCCTCATGTAAAAGATTCCAGGCACAGGTATAACAAACTCAGCAGCTAGGTATATACCAAGCTGATCCTTCCAGTCCAAAGTCAGTGTTTAAAACCAGAAGGCAGCATGGAGATTCTGACATTTTCACAGCCTGTACAAACACATCTGGTTGCTATTCTGATCTATACATATTGTTATTCTTCCTGGGCTGGTAACTTCTGAAGCCATTCAAAAAGATTTTTCTCAAAAATACACCAAGTCTTGCAGGCATGATGGCTGCTTGCCACATCTACATTCATTTAAAAGAGGCCGCTGAATTTGGCCCTACTTTAAACATTATACATTCTTTATAAGAACATATGTAAGCTACTTAAAGTGACTGTGCATGTCATTATTGTTGCTCATAAGAAAACAAAAACAATACAAAGAATTCTTGTTTGAAAAGAGAGGCTTACATTTGATTCTGCTCCCCAATGCTGTAACAGGTTCAGACATTTGGCTAGCAAAAAAATGACAAACAGAAATTTGGCCACTTGCCGTTTCTCTAATTTATAGTATTAACTCTTAAATAATATACAAAACAAACTATGAAGAACTAAGATAATATGCAATAGCTAGCAAAGCTCAGACTTTTATATTTATAGAAGAATTTGGCAAGGTGAGCTGGAACGATGTCAAGGACTATCCTTTTTTTCTTCATCCACCCAGATAAATTTGTGCACGTCTCACCTCATTCAAGTTGCTAAAATCCTTTCTCCCMCCTCAACTAATCAGTGAAACTGAAAGGGGGGGAGTCATTGTTTATGTCCTCTTTTGCAAGCCTTTCAGCCTTCCTGAAAATGTGCTGTTATGCGCATAACCCTGTCCCCATCTTCAAGGCTCTTTAGGGCTTTGCCCTCCTCCCTTCATGTGCTCAGTTGCTTCACTAACTTGAAGAATTGTTGCCCCTTGAAGGCCACCTCCCCCAAGGGGAAGGAGCATGGGGTAAGGGGCAGTTTGGAAGTGAACATCAACATCTTGGGTTTGTTATCAATTTATTGTTCAAATTCAATTATAATCCATAAAATGTTCATTCTAAATCTTAATCTCACCCCAACCCACGTGTCTTAAAGGCACTGATACTGTATAAATAGAGTTAGGTATACCAAATATCTCACAGGAGATTACAAATGCTAAAGAATACTTAAAATACAGAAGTATATTAAAGAACTGCCTTAATAATAACTGCAAGAAAAACAAACTACAGAAAATAAAATGTATAAAAAGTAAAATTTCAGAAGTTCCTTTTAAAAAGAATCTACACCAGTTTGCGCCAAATATTTTTTGTATCCTCTCCCATAGACAGGAGAGTTGTCTGATGTAACTTAGAAGAGCACTGTTTTTTACTTCTGCATCATGCAATCGCCATATAACCAGCAGATGTTGACAGGAAAAAGGGTTTTGGGTTTTTTTTCCTCCCTCTCTCTCTCAACTGTCCAGATCTCCTCTTTGCCCAAACAGGAAACTTCACAGGGAAGTTACAGCGCTGAATAGAAAGAAAAAAGTTTGCAAATGGTCTAAAAGCCCTTGCACACAGTACTCTAACCATCTGCTCGACTGATCACAGTTACTATTATGGGGACTATATATCCTTCAGCCTCCCTTTTATATATTGTGAGGAAAAAAATTGTTCTGGATTTGTGGAGAAGATCCTGACATCAGTCTGTTAGATCTGGACCCCGGTGACCATCAAACTAACACTGTGAAGTGTGGGCAAGCTTCAGTGTTGTCTCTTTTCAGGCCTTTGGCTGACAGGGCAGCCAGGGTGCATTCAGGGTGTATACAACTGTCAGCTTGGTTACAGAAGTGGAATTACCAACTGGGAAGAACCCAATTAAGTTGAAGTGCTATATTTTGTTTTCCCTGCTTTATGATATCCCCAACTCCATATTTGTCTAAGGTTTCAGGAGGATCACCACCACTCTCTCTCACCCTGCAAAACACACAGTCTTAATTAGTGTCTATTCCGACCTGGAAATAGGCTGCCGAATGTAACATTGCAAAATTTTCCAATGGAGAAAGCACAAATTATTCTTTGTCCTATGCTCCATATGTTCTTATAATGTTTTATATCCACATATTCTTATGTCCTATGGAATGATTTAGACAAACGTGAGACCCCTGTGTAATGTATAATAACCAGAAAATGCTTGCTGAAAGGAGGCGCTATTTTCTGAAGCTATGACCCATCCCAGTGACCAAGAAGCAGCCAAACCACAATGGTTACTTACACAAAGAGGTCAGGGAAGCAAACAGAAAGGAATTTTTAAAAAACAAAGCCAAAAAAGTTCTTTTGGAAAACATGGACATTGATACAATATAAAAACAAACAACAGCAAAATACAAGCACAAATTCTGTAACATGAAATGCCTACTGGGGGGAATGGCTCACGCTTCTGGAAACATTTTTTTCTTAAATCTCAAATGGAAGCAGGGCTTCAAATTGATCTCATTGGAAACTGCTCCCCTTTGCCTATCACTGAACTTCTGGTTTGCATGTCAATGGAACACGCAAAGTGATTTGACAGCTCTCCCAGCAACTAAATTACTTCAATCCCTCCACATTGATCTTTGAGCTCCTTTGTGTCTTCTGTGTCTGTCATTTGGTAAATTCTGTTGCCAAAGTCAGAAGCAATCCTGGAAATAGTGTGGTTTAGAAATATTAACAGGCAAAACTGAAGGAAACAAAATCCAGAAGAATCTCCAATCAGTGAGAGACCCTTAGTATGAAACTAAAAAGATGAAAACTACAAGTGGTTTACTTTTGCTGCAGAGTGCAGGCAATTGTAAGTTCATCTAGTTCCATTACTAAAATTACAGCCATCCAGGCTGATATTTTCCAAACCAGACACCAATTTTATTTGGGTGACATAAAACTGTTTTGCCATTCTAGAAACAAAACCACAAAAAATAAGTTTTGCCCTAGACTAAAAAAAATACCCCCCAAATATTATTATAGCTATTTTACCGATAATTGTACCACCTTCATGCTTTGGAATAAGGATTGAGAATGGGAAGTGAAATTTAGGTTGTGATGTGAAATTATAGTCTTGAATTAAGGCATGCTCAACATCTTTCAGGAATTTAGTTATAAACTTTAGCAAATGTTCACAGGACAAATGAAACAGTAGTTTTTCCTGAAGACTTATAACTTGCCCAAGTTCTTGTAGATTTTCATCATGATAGCAAAAGGCATATCCCAGAAACAGCTCATCTTCTGCCAAAACTAAATTGTCTTGAAGACAGACTCACCAAAATTTTTAAAGCATACTTTAAAATAAAACAAAGTATTTTCCCATAGCCTTTTTCTCATAAAATACTCAGCAATTCTGACTCATTTCTTGAAAGAAAGAAAAAGAACCAAAGAAAGGAATTCAGCCAGAGGCAGATATTTAGCAAGGAATATTTCAGCCTAAGAGTTAAAGTCTAACAAACTGGTAATCAGCCAAATACAAGTTTTTGTAATAACAAATATGGTGCTAGGACAAAAAGAATATTACCAATGTTTCAGATCCATAACTACAGAAAGTAATGAAACTTTTAATGTAACTAAAATTTGATACAAATTTCTGTTCCATATTTCAGAAAAAGCAAGAGGATATCCTCATATGACATAAGAATGATGAAGTAATCTCCTATCCATTAGTAACTTAGGATGAGAAAAAATAACATGCAGAAGGCACGATCAGCTTTAAGTCAGCATGCCCACATAATTTTCCACATAGCAGTTCTGAAAAGAGCTGGCTAAAGACGCTTCTGGTTCCCTGATATTACTTTATAGTGAGTCTTCAAATACCAGGGAAATTCCAAAAGACTGAAAGAATGATGACAGTGTGCTACTATTCAGCAAGGGCAAATAAAGTGACCTAGATAAATAAAGACCAGCTAGCTTGACATCAGATCTAGGCAAAGTGATTGGAAAAGTAAGTAAAGAATTAATGACAGAAATACAAGTAGTGCCAGTCCACGAGTGACACTCCATGAACACATGCAAGTGACCACAAGATGTAAGCCCTGTAATGTCCCTGTGAGAAACTGTGAAAGTAGTTTTAGCCAAAAATTTGGGTTTAACTCCTTTAGAATTAGTAAGGACTTAAAACTGTACAGTATTTTAATGAAAAACAGCCATTTTCATTATCAGTAAGGTACCCTTCAAACGGAGTGCAAAAAATATTTCAGAGAACTAACTTTCTGAACTCCAGTTAGAGCTCTTCATCAGTAGAGAATCATCATTGAATCACAACAGTTCCCACAGTATTTGGAAGTAAACGCTCACATTATTAAAAGGTTTCATCAATTACGTAAAAACAAGTTCAAAAAAACTAATACCCAAAACATTGTGGATACCACAAATTGAAACAAATTTGTGACTAAAACAGGAGGGGCTAAACATGATCTGAACTGCCTGGTTAACTGGGCACACTTAAATGAAACAGACCCAAATACAGCACTTCAGATTTCCGTATATTTAAGTACAAGAAACACAAGCCCTAACTGAAAAGTGGGGAACTGGATCTCAGAAATCAACAGCTACAGAAGTTATGGAATCGCACTGGACAATCAGTTCAACATGAGCTCCCAGCATCACRCTGTGACCAAGAGCAAATCAAACCCAAACACCTATTACAGGCCTTCAACATAAAAGAGGCTGAGTAGTGAACAGGACCTGGGGGATGGGTTTGATGAGATTAAGACAGGAAGAATACACACAGTGCTGCTGTCCCTGTTTTCAAAATCATGTTGAAAAGTTTGAAAGGGAGCAATAAAAAGCTGTGCAAATTACTTGAAGGCTGGAGAAAATACTTTAGAGAGCCTTAAAGAGCTCAATCTGTTTAGTTTATGAAAATGAAGATTGTGAGGCAGCATGATTATACTCTGTAAGTGACAGAGAGGGGAAATGCCACATACTAAAGAGTTCTTTAATCTAATGGAGAAAGGCTTTACAAGAAACAAAAGATGGGAACTGAAGCCAAACAAATTCAGATTTGGAAAAAAACCCACTTTCTAATTTTGTGAGAGGAATTAATGTCAAACTCTCAAGGCAAGTAATAGATTCCCTTTTCCTGGATGTTTTCAAATTAAGACCAGAGGGCCTTCTGAAAAATAAACGCAAGTTAATATGTGCTCAGAAACAATTATTGGGCTTAATACAGAATAAATGCTTGAAATTTCATGGCCTACAGTCACACCCACAAGTTGATTAAAAAAAACAAAAACAAAAACAAAACTGTTTCTTTAGCCTTAAATTCTATGACTCTGTTGCCACTCAAAAAATCTTATAGAAGGGTGGTGCTATCAGTAACTCATGAAAAATTACCAGATCCCCCTACCCCTTCATTTTGACTGAAGAGCCCACTATACTTAGTTTTTCCACTTATTTCAGAGTCATGTTCTATTTGTGCATGCTTGCTGACATCCACAATTTCAGCACTTATCCATGAATATGGCTGACTTCAAACTAAAGATATATCAACAAATCAAGAGGAAAAAGTGGTTACAGAGAAGCAACAAGGATCAAAAAGCTGTCTACACACCCAAAGCCACACTCTCCCATAAAATAAACCTTTAACTGATCTACAACCTGCTGGAAGCACCATTTTCCCAAGTAATGCAGGAAATCCAGGAGGTCTTAAGAGTTTAGACCAAGGCTATTTAAAGAAGTTCTTCATCCCTTATATTCAAATGCTTTGATGATGGAGACATTACAAATCATCTTATTTAGCTGAAATGAAATATAAGCACTGAAAAAAATTAATAGAACACGAACCCCATGTTAGGCAACAGACAGAGAATATAAACTTTAATTGCACTGTGCATATATACATACATATAGAGTATATACTTTCAGTAACAGTAGTGAAAATTATATGCTTTCACATAACAGTATATGTATAATACTTCTTACCTGATGGGATTTCAGCCTCTGAAATACACTGATGTCTCCAAAAGCTAATGGCAGACCTTTCTCTGTTCTGCAGTCGACATAACCTCTCAGCTAGCCCTCCTCTGCAGAGGATAAAGGAATGTTCAATTTGGCCAAGAATCAGTATTCAGTTTTGCCAACTGACAAGCCATAGGACAGATGCAATATGTATGCTTTTACCCTTAGAGACAGAAACGTAGGGTAAATTTACATTTTACAGATTAGTTCACCTAATTTAGATTTTTCAATGGATATACACCCAATAAAACATACACTCAGGCACAATACACAAAATAAAACATTTTCATTATCTGGGTATTCAAAACCTCAAGTTTTCAGTCCTGTCTCCTACACAGGGATTTTAAAGAAAGGTTCCTAAATTTTCTCTGTACTTATCCACATATCCTGATAGATACTAAAGACAATTCTGAATTCAAAACATACACCCTAAATGGTTCAGTATAACCACCAGTTAGAGCAGATTGTTTTTTTTCCCCCCAGATTTGTTTGTCTGTTGGCAAGGAGTGATCACAAAAATATTCTTTTACCCATACTTGACCCTATGATTCATTTCACAAGCTGGGTCAAGTGTGCAGTTTCAGAGGTCTGAACACTCTCCAAGACTGAATTACTTCAGCATTCCCAAGGTGAGGTGGAGAGGAGTGGCATCTAAAGCATATACACTTAAGGTAACGCTAAAGCAATTGCTACCTCTGGATTCAAATCTAGAAGACCTCAGCTTCCTACTGGGAGAACAAAAAGACTACTATGTTGGAAGCTGTACTTGGGCTATTCCAAAGAGCTTTGGACTACCACAGGAGTATTTGAACATTTTTCTTTGGCTTCAAATAAGTTATTTGCATAAAACCCCCTACCTTATTCTTTCCTTATAGTGCAAGTTTTCTCCACAATGAGAACAATCCAATATATCAATAAAGGTTTCTACTAAAGGGAGATTTGTCCTTGCTTCAACTTAGCTTAGGAATCAATAGAGACAGCATAAGAAGACCTTATGATTATTTGTGCATATGAATGGTATTTTTCACAAAAAGCAAATAGCTTGGTATAGCTAACATTGCAAATGTGAAACTGAGAGGACTCGCCCCTGTGGAAACCAAGAAGGAGCTAAAAAGGCTAAGCAGCACTTCTGGTAGGCCATAAAAATCTTTCTTTGGTTAGTAATTACTAACAGTGACTTCACTTGCAGACAAGCCAACAGGTTATACAAAAATGAATTACCAGTCTCAGCTGAATTTCTAATTAACTACGGATTTGCAAAATCATAGCTATCACAAGAATTATCAGATGCCATGGCTGAACATCTTAGCAGTGAAGACCACAGAAGGTATACTCTGAAAAACAGGAGCCATGTTTGACCCAAAGTGGTTAAAGTTATATAGTTTACATTATAGAATCATAGAGTCACAGAACGGTTGAGGTTTGAAGGGATCTTCAGAGATCATCTAGTCCAYCCACCCCTGCTCAAGCAGGGTCAGTTAGAGCAGGTTGCCCAGGACCGTGTCCAGATGGTTTTTGAATATCTCCAAGCAAGAAGACTCCACAACCTCTCTGGGCAACTTCTAGTGCTCAGTCATCCTCACAGTAAAGGTTTTTCCACATGTTCAGATGGAGTTTCCTGTGTTTCAGTTTGTGCCTGTTGCCTCTCGTACTATTGCTGGGCATCACTGAAAAGAGTCTGGCTCCACCCTCTTGACACACTCCCTTAAGATATTTGTATACATTGATCAGATCCCCCCTCAGCCTTCTCTTCTCCAGGCTGAACAGGCCCAGCTCTCTCAGCCTCTCCTCACAGGAGAGATGCTCCAGTTCCCTAATCATCTTTGTAGCCCTTCGCTGGACTCTGTCCAGTAACTCTCTTGTATTGGGGAGCCCAGAACTGGACACAGTATTCCAGGTGCGGCCTCACCAGAGCTGAGGAGAGGGAGAGAATCACCTCCCTCCACCTGCTGGCAACACTCTTCCTGATGCAGCCCAGGATACCATTGGCCTTCTTGGCCACAAGGGCACATTGCTGCCTCATGCTTAACTTGGTGTCCACCAGCACTCCCAGGTCCTTCTCTGCAGAGCTGCTCTCCAGCAGGTCAACCCCCAACCTGTACTGGTGCATGGGGTTATTCCTCCCTAGGTGCAGGACTCTGCACTTGCCTTTGTTGAACTTCATGAGGTTCCTCTCTGCCCATCTCTCCAGCCTGTCCAGGTCTCTCTGAATGGCAGCACAGCCCTCTGGYSTATCARCCACTMCTCCCAGTTTTGTATCATCAGCAAACTTGTCCCTTTATTTTCCCCAGTAACTGCAATCTTTGCAGCACTCTGTCCCCATTACTGCAATCTTTTCTATAGCTGTTGTGGTAGGGCAGGGAAGAGAGAAACTCTAAGACTCTAAATTACCTTCTTCCAGAAGAGGAACAAAAGCCCAAACCCCAAAGATAAAGGACCCACTCTCAAGAAGCTATAAAACCTGTTATATCAAGGAGGAAAATAAACAATCAAAGAGCAGCACAGTCAAGTTAAGCACAGAACTTCATACAAACTATAACATTCTGCTCAGCCCCATTTCCTCCAGAACCTGAGCACCCACGTACTACTGCACTGGCATAGCTATGCACAAGACAGTTCTATGAACACCACCAAACTCTGTCCACCCAATTTTTCTTCTTGGCAGGCTACAGTTTTCGGCTGCAGTCCTACTGCAGCTTGGCTGCATGGGCTACCCAAGCCATGCTGGAACCTAGTTCAGTTAAGCTATGCTTAGAAGTGCAGCAGTTAAGTGTGCAAGCAAACTCAAAATGCATTTAAGTCTTGCATGCATGAGTCTGCAGTTAAACTCTATGGTGAACTACAGCCATACACAAAACAGCTAGTAGCTCAAAAACTTGTTTTGGTGAAACAAAACAGTTCAGCAGAAGTGTTCTAAAACTTCACCTCATTCCTCCACAAACAATATTCAACTAAATGTATTTTGCTTGTTCAAGTATCGCTAGGAAGCCTTTCCTCTTTTCCAGTAGCTGTGCTTAAGGTACCTACATAAAAGAGCAGCTATTTCAAGCTCACAGTATTCTTCCTCCTTCTACTTGAATACAGCTATGGCTGTGCCCAGTCACTCCCCACTATTCTGTAAGCCCACTATCATACGTGGCAGAAGCATTCTGCAACATGAAAGAAAGCAAAGTCCTAATTTCCTCGCTATTGCCCGCAGCAGAAATACAACACTCCTGTTTCAGGCCTGATATGCCTACTGGGGAAGGGAATAAACAATTTACTCTGACACTTATAACTTCATTACTAATTTGCTAACCATTTCTGTATTAGGACAACAGTTATCACAAAAGTTCCGAAAACTCAAATTATGCCTCTCCTTAGTAGCCCTTTGTGCAAACAAAAGTCATTGGTCTTTATTAGTAATCATCCTTCCATTCACATTCCAAGTGTAGTTAAAAATTGTTTAAACAGAAAATATAACAGAGCATTCTGCATCTGCTTGGTTGCAGAATATAAAATATAACCAAGAATGCATTTATGAGTGGTTCTCAGCTGATCATTGGAAATATTTTTTCAGTATCTGTTTTGTACATTGTGAAATTGGAAAACACAGTTAAAGGACATGCCATGTACAAGAGGAATTTCCATGGCAAAAGAGAGAGTTGGTAATTTATGATTTGTTTCTTTCAAAAAGTAAAAGCAAAGAAAAAAAAAGTTTAAAAAACACCTCAAAACCAGGAGAATCAATTCCCTTTTTAGCTCAAACATTTTTAAAATGCAGATACATGTATTTTCTATTGCATATTCTGATAGATTTGATGACAATGACATCTGAGAACTATTAATTCATTTACATACAATACAGGTACACACATTGTTGAGAATGTTGTATATGCTGTGAGATAATGTGATCATGTACAGATGAGAGATCATAACCGAGACCTGTGCAAAGCAAAATATGGTATTAAGCAGATGCTGGCTTTAGCATAAGGACAAACTCCATGTTTTGCAAAAAGCAAAACTATTAAAATTACTGTTATTTTATTCCCAGTTTCACATCTGTGAATTATTATATAGCTAATGAGCTTTTATAGTCAGTCTTTTGTAGTCAGCTGGGTTTACTGTATGGAAGCGACTTTATGCTTATTTTGATAACATAAGGTAAAGATGAATGATATTTACTTTCCATTGCTCACACATTGTCCCTCTGAAGATTTCCCTAGCTTTCCTGGCTTTCAGCTAAGCATATCTGTAGAAACTGTTTGGCTTCATTTTGCCAGATGCTATAGGCTTTGTTGGCATCAAGGATGGAGACTGGATTCTACAGTGCAAGGTCTTGTTTAATCTGCAGTCTTTATTTCTTTATACATCTAGCTGCTTCAAGGAGTTTGGGAAAAGATGTCCAGTTCCCTCTTTTGGGCAGATCTAGCCCTTCTGATGCATTTAATTGTCCCACATGACTAACCTACCTTCTGGTGTGTATACAACTAGAATTAGTAAATATATTTTGATTACTAACACATGATTTCTGTAATCAAAGAAAYTGACAATTTGTATTTAAATAGCAAAAGTAAAATTTGAGATGCATATCTTACTGATTAGCACTTCAAACTTGCCCCCCAATTAATGTTTCATTATGAACAAATTCAACACATTTGGGAACTTGTTAATGCAAAGGCTGTCCAATCAAGCCAAAATGCTCAGATACAATCTTCCTGCCCACAACCTTTTTGTTCTAATCATGAAACTTTCAGTGCAACTATACTGTTCCTTGAAATCCCTTAAGAAGGACAGTGATTTAACAAGTAGAAATCCTCCTACTTCACTACTAAACCTGAGCTTGCTGAAACACTCCATTTAAAATGACATAATGCCATTACTGCAAATGTCCAACAATATCCATGTGAAAGACAAATTTGATGACAAAAACATAAAGCTCAGCATCCAGTGCAAGAGGTCAATTTTCAGTGGCTTCCCTTCTCGAAAACTTAAACAGCAGTACTGAAGAGCTTCGTGTCACCTTATGACAAGTATCACCAAAGGTAACACTGATGATACACACACTGCTGGTCTCTAGATTCCAAATCCAATGAGGCTAACAAAAATAAGAATTAAAAAAAGGGAAAAAGGAAAAAAGAGAGCATTAATGAGTAGGCTGTGTTTTGAAAAGTCTATTTTTTTTTAAGTGCTGCAGATTTCTCCACGTTTATTTATTGAGGTTTTCATTCAGCAGAGCAATTACCAAAAATAACCCCACAAAATGTTATTTATCTAAATTTACTCTTTTCCAGAGTTCATTTGWATTTAAGAACCGTGAACACTTAAGCATTTCATTGACTAAATTGTCTCCTCATATACACTAAGTCAGGACTCTATGTATTTCAAAGCACTATAGATTACACAAATATATATACGCCATCTCAGGACTGGATAGTCATGTCCTCACTTTGAAAAGAGAAAGTGAGGCAAGCTTTATTCATATTTCCAAGTTAACTAGTGAAGTACCTGACTTCTGTAATGTTCTGCTATCCAATTCCACTCAACAGGGTGCTAACTCAAGAAAAATAAATAAATAAAAAAGATTCCTAAGCATGCTGGAATTTAATTTGTCAGCACTGTAAAACTATTAGTTATTATCAGACAGCTTACAGCTTGTAAAATAATAAGCAACACTGAATGCTGACAGTCACTACTGAGCCCTCCTTTAGTGTACAAAATAGCATAGGTGCTCATGAAAGAGGTGGCAGAAAACCTGGGCGTGTAGATGGAAGTCGCTACAGAAGCCCTCCTCCTCCTCTCCAGTGCAGGAGAGAAGCTGCTGACTTAGTGAAGTAACAAGGGATCAGAAAGAGTAATTTTAGCTTTACAGAGCAGCTCTGTTCAAGCTCTGACTCAACAGTTTTATAAACTTTTCTCCCTTTTCATCTTGGATGAACTGCCATAACATTATAATTGGTTTAATTCTGTTTGTTAAATCTGGACTACTTTTCTAGAATCGAGGCATAACACAATTTCTTTTGTAACAGAGACCAAAGGTTCACAATTCTTGTTCAGTGAGATTTTGTTTTCCAGGTCCTAGTTGTCTTGGACAGAGCAGAAGAGGAGATGTAAGAGACAACACGGTCAGAATCGCTGAGAACGGGGTGGGTGAGCACTTCCTAGATTCTGTATTGCCTCCAATGAAAATTTTAAGTAAAACTTGATAGGCAGTCGATGTTCCCTTTCTTCTACTTAGACAAGCTCTCCCACTGAATATGTTTGAAAAATTTAGGAACATCTTCTGAATTAAGCAGCTTCTAGTGCCTTCCTTTTTCTTAATTTTCAAACATTGATTACTCTTCTTACAACTGCTAAAAAAAAAAAAAAAAAGTTGAAAAGTTTACCACAGCTCTCTGGGATTATTCAGTCTCCTTAATAGAGGAAAGAAAAAAAGAAAAAAGAAAAAAAAATCTTTCAGACTGTCCTATCTCTCTGACAGCAGACACTCTCACCGGAAGGAAGAAGCTAGCTTAATAAGAAGCATCCTCATTCACAGAAGTAAGTTATTCCTTTTTTGGATGGTAGTTAAAAAAAAAAAAATCTAGTGTCAGACTCGTATCAAAATTTCTGGCAGAACAGAGGGACATAAGGTTAAGAGGAATCCTCTGCAGAAATCAGCTTTGGCAGAACAGCTCTGCCCCAGTAGACAGCAAGCAGCCCTCCCTTCAATTCTGAAGGCTTTGTCTTGCCTGAGCAGAGATCTTGCACCGAACAGCAAACTTAATGGTTAAACATCAAAGGCACCAAAATGACTTCTCTCTGATGGGGAGTAACTACCTTCTGTTAAACCACTGCAACCAAGAAAATCTATTATAGATGAAATAGGGGAAATCTGTCCTGTTAAGCACAGACATTTTTGCACAAAACAATTTTTTTCTATTAACCCCAGTCATCTGGCCCTGTGAAACCATCCCCACCTTCTAAAAAGGACAAGACAGATTTTAATTTTCAGTAAGTGCAAGATCATTTGCCCATGTGCACTGCCAGTGATTACAAATGGTACATCTGTACTGCACCCATGATATTCTTCAGTTACATTCTCCTAAACCAACAAGATATTCACTAGCATGAGAAACTTATCTAACGTTTATAATTTCAGCATAAGATCAGGATGGTCAAAATGGCTAGTCTGTTGCCGTTATACCCTCATGCAACCTGTTCATGAATTCAAGGAAAAAAAAAGAAAAGACCAATTTTAGAGTAAAAGCCTGCTTCATTTGCGCCAGCTCCTTCCTCCCTTGGCATTTCCTTTATTTTCAGGACCCCGATTGGCCTCATATGACAGAAATGGGTTATGCTTACTGCACAAAGTACCAGGACATTCTGTAATTTTCTCTTTTTTTTGATAAGAAAAAGTTATTTTTAGCAAGTCAGATTTCTATGTGGTCTACTGTTCTATATACAAATAGGTATGAGATAATTAAACAGAATTTTCCAAGATTACTATTAAACTAAAAATGGGCAAGTATTAAAAAAATGCAAAAACAAAGCAACGTTCTTCACAACTAAAAAGCTCAAGGTGACAGATTTAGAAAAAAAAGGGTTAACATTATATAACATATCTTAAGATATCCATTTCCTGAACTGAAACCCAGACTTCAGTGGTTTTTTTTCTTTTGCTGATGGAAATAAAATCTTACTAGAAAAAGCAAACAATTCATAAAACCTTCAAGAGAGATTTACTTGTAGACCAGAAAAGCTGAGTGCATAAATTTTTGAGTTTTCTTGTTTACAAATATTAAGCAAACACTGGTTACTGGTTTAACTCATAACGAACTTCATGAGACTTTGAATATGCTCTTCATTTCTCCCTTCCTTTACAAGGGAACTTTGAGAGAGTCACAACTAGTGCAGTTTCAACATTTCACCCTGTTGCATTAGCGTACATTCAAAATCCAAAAAAGGAAGCTTTCTGAAAAGTAGTAGTTGCAGTATATTCTTTCTCTCTCCTTTAGATTTGCAAATCACTTTCATAATTTTTCCATACATGGTCAACTCAAATTGAGAAACTGAAACTCTGTTGTGGAATAAAACAGCAAAAACATCTAAAACCAATACCTCTCTACCTAATCACCAAAACCAATTCATCTCAGCATCGAGTAATACTAGTAGCACGTCCTTATCAAGTCTCTTACAAGCTCCTCAGTGCAGTACAATGACATTACCTGTCAGCATACCTGGGAAAATTATGCTTCTTTTTTTTCCCCTTCTAATTTTGTTTAAATAAAAGAGATGGCTACACAAGGTGGCATAAAATACCGATGGCATTTAAGGTGAGGATGACCAGTAGCTATGGTATTGACAGTMGTGAGCAAAAGAGATGATGCCTTGCTACTAGCACAACAGCAGAGTTGGCGCCTTCAGGGAGCTCCAGCACCGCTGAATGACTGCACTGTGCAGGCTGCTGGCTCTCCCTGCACACCGTCGGGGAGAGAAGGGCAATCTTTGCTCCGAACAGCTTTGAAAAACAAAAACTACCATTACAGGGGATATATGAAGAGATACTAGAATCTGGCAAATGGGCACAGAATATATCAAGCAGCAGGCATGGCATGGAAAGATAAATTGCTTCTGCCATGCCTTTCTTTTCCACAGACACAGATCTCTTAAGAACTCCATTTAATTCCTAACAGAGGAAGACTGTGATATCTTCCTTCAGTTTTCACTCACCATAATCAACTTTATAAATTTTTCATATTTCTTTGGGGAAACTGGCTTCTCATTTTCTTTCCACTCCAAGGTATTGAATTTACATTCAAATTTCTAACACTAGGCTTAGAATTTATTTTAACCCTCCATAAACTTTTGCTGTTCAGGTTAGTTCTTGTTTTTTGTGGAGAATGACAAGTACACCTTTAATAGGATCAGTCTAGCACAGTCAAACAATTTGGAAACATTCCTCCCCTCCAGGCAACCATCCGTTTCCATTTTAGCACCAGGAGCATTTTAGGCAGAGAGCACAGCAGAAAGTTAACTTATTTCAACTCTTTCACAGACTATTATAGCTTTTTTTTTTTTTTTTTTTTTGCAGGGGGTGGTGGTGGTGTTTGAGCTTGGGTATGATAATGTAGCCATGGAGGTAACAGGAACACAGCTGTCATCAGGTAAAATAAATAATAAAGCAGATTGCAGTATACCTAAATAATACTGGAAGAGGGAGTTATACATAAGATATTTTTCAGAAAATATAAGCTACAATTTTCTGAAAATATCCTCTCTACCTGTTGAAGATGACCTTAGTCATCTCAAACAGCAGAAAGAGATGAAAATGGAAATAAATCATTTCTTTTTTCTCAAAAGTGGACAAAAATGTAGGAGGCCTATTCTGCTTGCATCAGGACTCTTACAAGAATTAAACATACTAATATGATCTGGTTTTGGATTAGAACCTTTCTCACAAAGGAATTCAAATAGAAAGACCATAGCTCTATCACCTGCACCATCTCCTCTCAACTCATGCTTCACTTAGCACCAGCCCAAAAAGAGAGAGCGCAGCTAAGTATGGAAGCTCTCTCTTCCACCTGCTCCTCAGTTCAAAATGGTCCAGGCAGGAGCCTGCAGGCCAAATCCAGCTTGCAGGATGATTTCCCTTGCTCATTGCTTTTTCTGCTGTGGTCTCGATCTGCAGGGCAGGTGAGAAGGAAGGAGAAAGGAAGAGCCAGCAACTTTTACATAGCTTTCAGAAGCTGGAAAGAAAGGGTTGTCGCTTTATCAGTCAAGAAGCCAATAAATCTTTCTCTAAACTGGCCTCTAATCCACAGCACTGAAAACCTGAACCTTTCCATTTAGGATGCAGACTCTTACATCCACTGTTGGTATACTAGTGAAAATGTTCTCGGTCAACAGCAAAAGGTAGAATGGAAGAGAGACACCCTCAGAGTCAATGCCCTGCAGGTGAGAGGCAAAGATGAGAGTTACCCGGACAATCAAATAACTAGATGAATGAAACTCATAACTGAGGAATTTCCTGCTTGCTTTCCTGATCCCAAAGAAACCAAAGGTGGTTTTTTACTCTTCCAGCCTGTGCTACCCCTTAAGTTGTGCTCCTCTATATCCAATCTGAACAGATTACATTCTGCATTGTGAGAGAAGAGTGGTTTATTCTCTTATGCAACTCAGAGCATCTTTGCTGTATAGTCTTGCACTAGGATAGTTGATAGCAAACGTCATCAAAAGAAGCTGGTAGAAGCAGATTCAAATCACATTTAAGCTATGGAGCTCCGAACCATGGGATGTTATTGCAGCAGCCATAAATTTATATAGCTTCAGAAAACAACTGGATAAACTCATGGAAAGACAAACCCACTGAGGGTAACAAAAAGCCCCTGAGCAATTAGCTGCTGAAAGCTCATAGAATATCTGGGCAAAATACCGCTATACACTTGTCCTGTTCTTTTATCTTTCATACATACTTTGGTCTGAACTAGTGCAGTTGTTCTTAAAAAGTAAAGCCTGACCACACAGGCAAAGAGCTTTCTTCTGTATAGAGATCCTCAGTAATTAAATAAAATTTCAAATCTGTTTCCTCAGTCAGCTCTTGGAAATAGCCAAAAAAAAAATTTAAAAGAAAAATAAGGTATGCTTATTTAACTAAAGTGAAGATTTACTGTTTTCAGACATGTTTGTCATGTTTTCCGATTGATTACTGTATGCAGAATTGGCTGTAACAGAAATGAGAAACAATTATACTGTTAAAAAAAATACAACAGGTGTCTAAAGGAGCACTATTCACAATTTCAGTTTCTGTAATATGAGACTTACCCCTACATATACCATGCAAATTAAAACTGCTTTACTGAAATCATTACAGCAAGTGACTATTTCTGCACCGTAATTAGCTTGACAAATACTGAATCACGAACATCAGACTTCCACCGCTCAGGTTCAAGCTGTTTCCTTTCAGCAGTTAGATTATCTTTTTAATGTATTTAATTTAGTCACAGACATTTAAATTTCAGATGAACAAATGCATCCCACCCTTGCCTAAGTATCACTCTGTCCTGCCTTAAGCACTATTGCTCATCCACCCCTTTCACACAGTATTTGAATAATTTTACCCTGACAAATCTGGAAAGGACCAAAAAATCAGAAGCACGGCATTTCTGCAAACTATCTGAACAGGCACAAAGCAGTAAAATGATTACAAGCTAAAAGAGAAGTATGTGCACTCAGTATCTGTAAGATGCTTTAAAACATTATTAACAGTGCAAAAACTGTATCAATTTGTACACAGACAGGAGTTCAAGATTGAGCGCTATCACCACAGACGTTAACACTGAAATAGTTCTTTCTTTTCTTGATTGCTTGTTTATAGATAAACGACATTCTTTAAGTTTTTGGAATTTGCATCTTTAAAATATTTGTCCTTGAAACACATTCCTACTCTTTTGTTAGTTAACTTGAATTATTTTATTTACAATAAAATTTTTTCTTAAGAAGGACAGGACATTTACCTTAGTAATTTCCTCTTTTTAGCAGAGTCTTCTGGGGTTCTTGAGGCCCTGTCTGACTGTTTCTTAGGTGTTTGTAGAAGGGCCTGTGCAGACTTTAACCAGTCACTGGCAGGTCTTGCCGTAACCTTCCCTGTATCCAGCGCTGAGCTCAGCTGTAATCTCTTAGTGAATCCTGGACTAGTAGTCTCCATTTCTCCTTCTTCCACACTGTCATTATCAGATGAATATTCAGAAATTTCTGTTGAAGTTTTCTATACATAAAAAAAAAAGTTATTTAAACAGAATGCTAACAAGATAAATTTATATTGAAAAAAAATCTGGTTTACATTCCACTACAGGTTTGTGCAGACAGTTATTTGTGTTCTCTAGTAACCCAAAAATCAAATGCCAATTTGTTGATTAATGTAACTTGGACAACTTCATTGTAACTCCACAGTAATCTTTTCTAAGTCAATACAAACTCCTGACTACAAAGACTGTCTGTTGAGGGACAACTGGGATGAGAAGTTTTCAAAGAGGTGTCAGGATTAAAACAAGTTTACAGGCAAACAGAAAGAGGCTAATGAGGGAAAGGGAATCGTGATTGGCAGGTGCACTCCCCACACGTACAAGATCTGTTAACAGGCATGACAGATTCATCCCATTCTCAGAAAGAGTGTACCTACTTAAAATTAGAAATCAAGATTCTTCATTGCCAGGAAGATGATATATGTAAATGTCTTGTAAACAACTAAATTAAACAACCTAGACTGGCATTGTATTTCAGCAATGGAGAAAGATGATGCATGCATCCAAATGGAGGACAGCTGAAAGGAGTGGAGCATTCATGGCCGGATTCAAGTAAGTAAGAATGTCCTGCAATTTAAACTGAGGAAAGAAACATACATGTCTATGATGCGAGATTGTGAAATCCTGACAGACAAAAAGTATTTAACATTGTATTAGAACAAGAATTTGACAACTAAAGCTAGCCTTCTCACATGTCCAGGCCTATAGCTTCCAGGGAAGATTATAAAAATTTAGCACCCAGTCTTGGAAGCTATAAAGCCATATTCACATAAATCCAAAAAGGATTACTGGTCAACAGCCAGGACCATAAACAAGAATACAATAGATTTCAGATTCACAAGAACTTGCTGAAGCTCTTCTTACAGAATTACAGAATCACAGAATCACAGAATCACTGAGGTTGGAAGGGACCTCTGGAGATCATCTAGTCCAACCYCCCTGCTCAAGCAGGGTCACCTAGAGCACATTGCACAGGATTGCATCCAGGCGBSTTTTGAATATCTCCAGAGAAGGAGACTCCACCACCTCTCGGGGCAACCTGTTCCAGTGCTCTGTCACCCTCACAGTGAAAAAGTTTTTCCTCATGTTAAGGTGGAAGTGTCTGTGTTTCAGTTTGTGCCCATTGCCTCGCGTCCTGTCGCTCGACACCACTGAAAAGAGTCTGGYCCCATCCTCTCGACACCCTCCCTTCAGATACTTGTACACRTTGATAAGATCTCCTCTCAGCCTTCTCTTCTCCAAGCTAAACAGGCCAAGCTCTCTCAGCCTTTCCTCATAAGARAGATGCTCCAGTCCCCTAATCATCTTTGTGGCCCTTCGCTGGACTTGCTCCAGTAGKGCCACATCCCTCTTGTACTGGGGAGCCCAGAACTGGACRCAGTACTCCAGATGTGGCCTCACCAGGGCTGAGTAGAGGGGCAGGATCACCTCCCTCAACCTGCTGGCAACACTCTTTCTGATGCAGCCCAGGATACCATTGGCCTTCTTGGCCACAAGGGCACATTGCTGCCTCATACTTAACTTGGTGTCCACCAGCACTCCCAGGTCCTTCTCAGCAGAGCTGCTTTCCAGCAGGTCAACCCCCAACCTGTACTGCTGCATGGGGTTATTCCTCCCCAGGTGCAGGACCCTGCACTTCCCTTTGTTGAATTTCATGAGGTTCCTCTCTGCCCACCTCTCCAGCCTGTCCAAGTCTCTTTGAATGGCAGCACAATTCACAATTCATAGGACGCACAGAACTGAGAAAGGAAGGGAGAGAGGACAGGATGAGAAAGCCCCCAAATAAATCAGAAAATCTATATGAAAGGCTGAGAAAAGTGCTGACAATGAATATCACCTCCTTTGGCCCAGCTTGCTCCTCTCAGGCTCTAGCACAAGCAGGATACAGCAGCAGGTTTGGCTCCCTAATGTAAGCTATGCAGAGTCAAGTTCTATTATGTAAATTATTCTCTGTTAATCCAGTATTTCTTGAAGTAGGTACTAAGGAACACTAAGCAAAAATACTTGGGAAGTGACATTTTACCTAGTACAGAATGAAATGGCCCAAAACTCCGAAGTAGGCAGGAGACTAAGAAACATAAGGTGAACTCAGTCTTCRGGAATTAGTTGTAAGAAAATCTTCTCAGATATCTCCAAGTCTTCAAATAAGATACGGGCCTTCTCTCAGTCAAAAAGTATATACTGCAAATGCATTTAACTGTTAGGTGAAAGTTTCATTCACAGTCTGTTCTTAATGGATACATTCTTAAGGTCTGATCCATTTTATGTACAGTAACAATTCTCAACTTCACAGAAACAAGGGCAAATCCTAGAATCATTCTACAACTTCTGGTAAGACCTTGTTTCTTTCATTACAAAGACAAATATCTGACATTCCTAATCCTTCCAATTGCGACAAACAGTCAGCGAACCACCCAGGCATTTGCTCATCTAGATCAGTACAAAGTACAACTGTTCACTTCCTAATAAGAGAATGGATCTAACTCCTTCAAGAGATGTTTTAATGAACTAATTGTTTACTGGAAGAGACTTCAATGGAGTAATACATCCTGCAAAACTCTACTAGAGCTGAGCTACAAACCATATTTATAGTTGAGGTTTTTGTCGTATTTCCCCATCATTCTAAGCTGGCTGAAGATGAAAAAGCAGTACAAGTCCTGGTGGGGTCAGCATACTATCAGTCCCATCAATGGTGGCAGAAGCACTAGCATTAGCCTAACTCTAGGAGAGTTGGACAAAACCATTCTTTAGGACAGGCAAGATGGGCAACTAAGACTGATATCCGAAAGAACCAAAAACCAATGGATAACTGCAAAGTATTATGTTTGCATACGGGAAACTGAAAAAGCTCAAAGACTGACTTTGCTCCAGATAATGGTGCCCCGATCATAGAACAGGTCCAGAAAAGAATTAACCTGTTTCTCTTGTCTAGTGCAGTAAATAGCTCTCCACACAGATTGTTTGAATAGACAAATGGCTCTGATAAGGACTTTAATGATAAAAGGAGAGCAAAAAAAAAATAAAAAGCCATTGTTTGTTCTTTAATATGTTCTTAACATAAATTATGAGACACTGCATTAACATTTTAAGAACTTACCTAAGTATTCTAGAAATTGGAAAGATCTTTTAAATTTATCCAGAGAAGAAGAATAACTAAAAGAATGTAATTAATATCAGCCTGCGATTTTTCTGTTTTAAACACAACACAGTCAACTTTCGTCCCTCGGCAACAACATTTCTCTGAAAACAAACTCCTTCCACACTGGAAAAGAGCCAGAAATAAAAGATTTCAAATAGTACTAAAGCAGTAAGCAAGCTCTTCATTCTTAAACACCATTTTGATATGTTCTTTTGCTTTAAGAGTGCTTTAATTTTACTCAAATTAATACAATATCCACAGCATCAAGAAAAAGGATGCAAACCTGAATTTTTTTGTGCAAGTAAAATGCAAACAAGGAATGCCATTGGGACTTGCTTAAAGTTAAGCACATGTTTTAATCCCACTTTAAGAGCTATGAAACTTTCCTAAGTAAGGTTATGTCTAATAAATCATTTAATACTTTTGCTAATATCTATTATTGTATACTTGCTTAGACTTAACTTCCCTGAGGAAACCATATTTGAGGGGGTTTTCTAATTGGTCAGTTGGAAACTTTTTTAAAAGGGGAAGTTATGGAAATGGAAAAGAAAAACAAGAACAAAAACTACACTTTCCAATGCTGTACATTGTTTAACTTTAGCCACCACCAGAAATAAATTCTGAAAAGAAAAATATTTTCAAGATTTACAAACATGATTTTTCACATATCTGTTTAATAAGCTGGCATGCCTACCAACATTATTGTGGTGGCCCTGATGAGATAAATTTCATTTAATTTCTTTGGCTCATTTTAAAACAGTCATTGATAAAAGGTGAACAAACTGTTTATTGTTTAAAAATATCTTAAGCATCATGAAGCCAAATTTTCAAAAGGTTTTTTTATTTTTATTTTTTAATAATAATGTCATCCACAGTAATACCACTAAGAGTTTCGAGGGTGTCATTAGTAAGAACACAGAAGTGTCAAATTAAAAGTAGGTCACTTTTCCACATTGCTTATTATTTTAAAATATAATCATTTACTGTTATGGTGGCCAAAGGTACACTGYTCCCCACCACACACAGACTCAGTTTCTCCACTCCATCCTCAGTAACACCTTAATCCCTTCCTCCAACCCCTACTGAGCTCAGTCTCATCCTGGAGTTCTCCATGACTGTCTCGCATTTATCCCAGTGACTCCAAGTCCTCAGTAGCAGACTATTCTCTAAGATTTACCCATCATCTCCAGTGATGAGCTCATCACAACACCCTCATCTATATCATCCTAACCACTCTTCCATTACCAAAAGCTGAGTGGAAAAAAACACAAGGGCTGACCTCACTATGTCTCTCACTAAGTTTACAAACATGGCTTATTTTGTTTTAGAATAATCTGATTTGCTCTGTGACTGGTTTCATCTGAAAGGCTTCAAATGCTCCTCTTTCTTTTTAAGGGAAAAATAACTTTAGAATAAATGCACAGAACTGCCATTTTTTCCAATGAGATTTGGCTACAGAAAAAAAAGAAGTTGGTGACTATTGCATTAGAGCATCCAGAACCCTATACAGCAGTCTTTTAAAGATATGCATGTTTAAATAAAAATGCATCAAAAGAGAGCTCTCAAGATGGAATTAATTCACAACGCACTTTTGACAGCACTCACCAGTACTAGCTAACATATGGGATGGTACAGACCTAAAAATAGATACCAGAATGAGAAACAGCAAAATTGTCCCCTGACTAGACAGTTAAGATTGCTGTAAGACTACATGATTAGCTATTTAAATATGTTAAATATAAAAAGCAGAAACAGTAAAATCCTGACCCAAATTACTCATTGATAAAGCTCTGACTTCAATGAAAGGAAGATAACCTCCTATAAGCATATACATTTTGCACCAAGCAGCACAAAAGATAATAAGCTGTTACTTCTGTCATCAAATATTCCCTTTCTCACCTTCAAGAGATTTGTTTCATCTGCCTGTTATTTTGCCTTGAATGCCTTGTAAGTTCTTTGGGAAGGCTGTTACAGTCTGCACAGCACTTGCCCAAAGAAGGTCTGAAAAAACTACCTTTGACTACAATAACAGTGAAAGCATGAAATATGCCTATTTGATCATTTTAATAAGAACACGGGAAATTTCATATTAGCTAGAAATAGGCTAAGATGAGAAGACTTAAATTTCCATTTAAATGGTGCGTAATATAAGAGAAAGGCAGTTTAGGGCATATGAGGCAACTTCAGCGTGGAAAGCAAAACTGTACAAAACTTCCTGTATAAATGGAAAACATATCATAATTCTACTTTAAAAACTTAACAGCTTCGTATTTTCAAAAAGGCTATATTGTATGGTGATTGGTAATTAGAAGCAAGAAGATGACCAGCTGGGAGATTTTCTCATCTCCCTTGGCTCTCCTTCCAACATACATTACTCCCTGAAACTTTTCTGCGGAATAATTTCAATATATACCATACATTTGTACCTGCTAGACACTATCTTACTCATTCAGTTATCACACATTCACATTGTTGCAGACCTTTTTCAATTATCATGAAGGTACTTTGCAGATATGGTACTTGGTAAAAGAACACAGATACTGTAAACAAGTCCATCAGCTGAAACTAAGATGCTTCAGCATACTGTAGAATGTCAAAACTTTGCATAGCTTGYCTCACTTTTTTTGTCTGAATCTTTTTATTGACATAAAATGGCTGTCAAATTCTACACAGACACCGAAATAATATTTTGGCAGACGAAGCTCACTTAGTCTATGATTTCCCTCACTAAAAATAATAAATGTAAAGATACTTCTTCCCTTCTATTATCTTACTGTACCTCAGCCCAAACAGGACTAATATGGTTTCTCAGATAGAGCACTTAGGGAATCAGGCTTTCCCAAGGCCACAAAGCAAAGCAGTGTGAGAAACTGAAATAGTATTTGGGAGCTTCAGACTTTGATCACTGGTACATACAGAGGAAAAATAATCCTGTGGCATTTCCTTTCCTGCTTCTCTTCTCCTCTCACATATCTTTGCCTCTAACTTTGGATGTCTTTTCTATCATCTCCTGTCTATTCTCTCATGGACTAACAAACTTACTCTAGTCTCTGATACGAGATATGAGAACTCTTTTCAGAATTGTTTTGCATTTCTCCTAACTGCCTTGTCATGATGCCTCTCAAGATGGGTAGAAGCTGACTGTTTTTAACAGACAGACAGACACCACACACCAAAATTGTATGAACATCCTACCACCTCTCATTTCATATCATTTTCCCTTTTGATAAACAATGCTATGTTTGAACTACAGATACTTTTTGTTCTCATGCATGCAAAAGGATTCAATTGCAGAAAACTTCTACGGCAGGGAGGCAGTAACAGGTTGCAAGGAGGTTTTATATCTTGCACAGTACTCCCCCCAAAAACAGAGTGAGCAGAACAGCTACTGAATTTGCCACAATGAATATTCACAGGCCTAAATCACCAGCGTAGTATGTCAAAGGCCCAAGCTATGCTAATGAACGCTTGAAGCTAACTCCACCAGGAGTTGGCATGCAGGTTTTTAGGGAGTAGGGTAAAGTTAAAACAGAAGTTTCCCCTTCTCTTAATTAATCAACACAAAATTAATTCAAGCATTGTGCACACAGATAGTACAAGATATTATTCAGCTCTATAAAGATAATTAAAGATATAAAGGATTTAAAAGCTACAGACAGTTCTCTTCAAAGCTTTATGCTTTTTGAAGCTCTAACTGAAGCACTGAATTGAAGTCAATGCCATATACTCCCTAGCATCTTGAGAAAAAAAAATTTAGTTCTTGGTAAGCTAGCTACTTTCAGTCTAAAGAGATAAAATTCGGATATGCCTTCACACAAGAAACTTGATTTTTAAGTGTAAAGTTAGGTGTGTGCCATTCTGGGGGCGACACCAAGCTTTCTTCTCACAGGGCAACCACTGAAACAGCAGGCAAAACGTACAAGATTAGGTAGCAGTGCATGGACAGAGATAACCATATGACAAAAAAGAACAACAATGAAAGACATAAATCACTAGTAAGATATTTTTGGACCAACAAGCCCAAACTAACACAGCAGATTAACTGAAATTTTGTATCTGGAACAACCAAACAGTGTTATTATAGAGACAGCATATATTTAAAGTGGATCTTAGATAATGCCTACTTGTTTAGCTAAGTACAGCATTCCTCCTCAGCACATACGCTCCTACCATCTGATCTGTCCTAAATATTTATGAGTGATGTTGGTTCAGCACACTAGGAAATGACTTGGCCGACTTGCCACACGTTAGTATTTTGTGGCTGCCATCACAGGAAACAGAGCTGCATGATCTTGAAGAGCACAAGAATGGCCACCCCAAGCACGCTGCTGCTTTTAGCTGCATCTCTCCACGACTCCCCGCGCAACTACCACTGAGCTGCCAAAGGGTTCAGTTCTTTCTCCCCTCTCAACCACCACTAAGTGGCAGCAACATCTCCCTGCCTTCCCATYGAGATGGGAATGAATTTTTGCTATCTCCTGCATGCCACCACCCCTGGACTGGAATGCAGTAGTTATTAGCACACAGAAAATCATTTATGCCAAGAAGCAAAGAAGAATGCTGTATCTACTTGAATATGGAGAAGTGTAGGCAGCAACACTGTAATTATTCAAAGCAGAATTTGATCACAGACTGCATCCTCATCTCTCCTTAATGGTGTTTTGAGACATTTAAACAAGTGGTTAGGACCTCTCCTCTATGACTAAGTAGAAAAGCTCACTGCACCCAGCAGCCCAGTGCCTCTTATCATAAAGTGAACTGATTCATGATTACCTCTAGAGGAAGGAGGCCAGCTACTAAATCTGAAGCACCACTGCTTACACTACTGGGCCTCCCTCTGGAGAGCTCATGCAGAAGTATTACAGACACACGTTTGATCCCATTTACTCTGCAAGCTCTGTCAGAAAATACAGGTGCATTAGATACCGTATTAAAAGGTTACCCCTATTATGCACGATTCAATTCAAAGCACGGTTATTAATGCCTATTATCAAACAACAAGCAAACTGGACAGTTTTAGAGAAACTTTCATGAAATGCAGGAGTTGAAGGGGCTTTGACCTAACTTTGTAGAAATTAATGAATGATATGCCTGCTGTTGAGTCCTACCATCAGTTATCCTCTCATGATGAACTTGCAGGATACTGAAGCCAAGAAGAGGTGTGGAGGACGACACTGGTAAAATGACTATTACAATCTTCAAAACACGAGGAGGCTGAAGTACAGTACATAAGTACTGTACTTCAAAACGGTGTAACATGCTCACAGCCTTTAATAGTAATTCCATTTTAATTCTTCAGGTACTGAAGAACTGGACAATTTTTCACAAAACCACTTCAGTTTAAGAAAAAAACAAAACACACACAACAACAGTGATACTAACAGTCTCTTAGGGAAAAAGTAACCCAAATGACTTAGGGAAAGGAGACAGAGATCATGCATTCAACTGCTTCGGAACAACAGAAGAATCTAAACTGAATGAGGATACCTGGTGGATTACCCAACCCATTTTCTCAGGAAAAAAAAAAGTTTTTTATATCACTAACAAAATAATAAATAACAAAAAAAAATAACCTGTATCATCATTTATCAGCTCCTCTATCTTGTGCAGATCATACTGCCTTGATTCAGAAAATGAAGTACTGATTTGGAGTTCAAATGATATGTTTGGTCGTGTATTTTTTTTACTGTTCAGGAGGTGCATTCTTTTTTGTTTGGTTTGAGGTCTCTCGCACATAATCCTGCGGATACACTCTGCTGGCAGTATCCTGGCACACAGCACTAATTATATAAGAGAACAGGAATGAAAGAAATATTAGAATAAGATTTTATACAAAGATCAACACAAATATTTGATGTTTGAAAGGGTAACTTCAGGAGGGTTTTTGTTTTGTTACAAATTCAAATTGTAACAAAACAGATTTTTATAGACCTAGTAAAAAGGTGGCATTTTAGCAACTCTTTTTTTTTTTTTTTTAAGCCAGATAAATACACAAGTGTCAAGGAAGAAGAAATTAAAGCTGTAACTTCTAATCCTGAGCAGAAACCTCAGCTGTTACAAGGCAAACAGGTTTAGCAGGCTATACTGCTGAAGATACATCCATGAGCTGTTCCAGCCTGCCTCTCCCAGAACAGGTTGTTCTGAGGCATGGATCATCCAACCGAAACAGGTGAGGCTGTCTTCTCAATCCAAATACATTTTTATACAAAATAAGTAATTAAACAGGAAGCATTGCACTTAATTCTAAGTGTACTTTATAGGTGTAGAATTAAATGGAATTCTGAATATAAAAAGAACACAACCACTGTCTGCTGGACACAAGGGCAGGAAATAATAATAGAAGAGAGCAAGTGATTAAGGTACAAAATGGCCAGGAAGCAGAAGTTTACACAGCAGCAGTTAAGGGATACAGATTTGCACTGTAAGGAATGTAAGGAAAACTCTGCAGCAATCTTGGCATCTGTAACATTTGTGCTGCAACCGTAACTCTTAAAGGCATCATTTTAGGAGTTTAATGAGGCTTTAGAATGGAGAAATCAATCTAACACTTAAGTTTTCTGCAGTACTGGTGATCTCTCCATCAGTCTGTGGTGTGACTAACAGTCAAATTCCAATAGACTATATAATGCTGAAAAATCCCTTTACAGACAATCTACAAGTGCTTTTTCTGCTTTGGCTAGTCTTTTTTCCATCATACAAGAACACCTTTGGCTGCTCCAAGTGAAAATGGCTGGCTGTTAAAGACAATTTGGACCAATCCATGCATATTGTTAGCCAACATAATATGCAACTGAATAACTTTAACTCTTGTTCTCCACTCTTTCCTTAAAAGAGAAAAGGGGGGTGGGAGAAGAACACCTCACTTGTCGTGTCTTGCAAACTCTTCAGGGACAGAACCAGGTCTCTTCTCATGTAAYTGTGTATTATCCCACGCAGCAGAGCTCTCATCTTGATAAGGATTCTCCAGATGATAGAGACCCAGGTTTTCAAATATAAATATCTGACTCTGATAGGACATGTAGATAATTACATCATTTCACACAGAAGCCTCAACATAACTTTATGGACTGAAGTTTGGACACACAAGAAAATTTTAGTCAGATTAAACAGGAGTTAGTTCTTGACATAGATATAGGTACTTTCATGTTTCCAAGGAACAGATGTTATCACATGGTTTGATAACCTACTTTCATATTTGTGTTTATAGTTATTCACTCAGTTTCATTTATTAAAGTTAGTGAATATAGGCCATGAAACCTCAGTTTTATTGTCTCTATTTTAGGTGATGCTATGGTAATTGTCCAGGTTAAAGCCTGGATGTAACAAGAGTACTCAATTGAAAGGCATGATTAAGAGCCAAATTATTATTTATGAGCTAAATCCTAAAATACCTAGACTAAACACCTACTGGATTCAGTAGGAACTGTTAAGGGAGAAAATATGTTTCCAGCTTCAGGCAGCTCTCTTGTTTTAAGTCTTCAAAGAGAATACTTGTAATGAGAGGTAATATCTTTTACTAGACAAAGAGATATACCTGTGGGAGACCAAAGAAGTTTTCAGGGGTTAAACCCTTCTCCAGGTCCCAGAAGCTTGTCAATTATTTTCCTCGAAGTAGATCGTTTGGTCTAAATGCATGAAATCTTTGCTTACATGTTCCTTCTCTTTTACATCTTTAGTSTATACAGTTATGAATAACAATCCTTCAAGCTTTTTTTTTCTTTCTAAAAAAGAAATAATGAGAAAATACTTCTCACAATAACATGACTGTTTAGACTGAATAGGGAACAGTCAGACCTCAAAAAGTCACCTTTCTTATTAAGTATTCTGGTTCAAAAAGTATATGTAAATATGTTAATATTGAGATGGGAAGAAGCAATTCCAAGCAACTTCCATTTACAAGAATTAAAGCTTTCAGTATCATTCCACCCCTAAGGAATTGTCTCCACAATATAATTCAGGAAAACAAGGGAAGGGGTACAATCATCTGAAGATGTAAGGTCAACAAACATAAATTATGTACACTATACATTCATGTGGATGGTGAACTACTGCAAAAAAATTGAAACCCCCGAGTGAGGGATTGCACATAGATACTTAATGGAAGCTCAATTATGCACCCAGATGTCTCATCTTTGGTTGATCTCCCTGCAGTTTCCTGTGAAACCTCTTAGAAAAGCACTTAGAGTGAGCGTGCGAGAGAGAACATGATTGGAACAGCTTTATATAAAATACAAATTCAATACAATCAGCATTTCTGCAACAATGCTTAGCCCTTGATGAGTACTTTTTTCCACAATTTTTGCAGATGTACATACAGAGGTCTCGAAACTCAGAACACCGCACAGCACTTCTAGCTCCTGCAGTSCTGGTATTCATGGTCACAGCACCAACAGCTCAGCAAGGCACCAGGCTGCAGGGCAGCACAGCGCAGCACAGCACAGCGCAGGGCAGCATGGCACGGAGCATTACATTCATTTTCTTCTACTCCCACTCACTCCACATTCTTCTCACTTGACTGTTCTTCCCTTTGCCCCATTTATTGCTTCACAGCGCCTGTGGTACTGCCCCCAAAGCCTAAAATAGTCTCTTCATCTCTCCCTCCTTCATTTCTAACTTCTTCCAACCCTTTCTTTCCTCTCCAAAAGTCTTTTCTGGAACATTGTTCCACATTTTTGCATTGTTAAAATTATTTTAAACTGCAATCACATCAGGGCAGGAAATGTCTTACCATGTCTGAAAGACTACAGCATTAGCTATGACAGTGTATGTATGCATACAAAAGCACCACCTTAACCTAAGCTGATTTTTAATGATGATGACAGCATACGTATGCATACAGACTAAAGAAACAAAAGACCCATTTAATTGCTTTTCACATAAACCAAAGAACATCAAACAAGAAAATTAATTTAAAAAATACATTAAATAGATTCTCTTAAAATTAATTGTTTGGAGGAAAAAAAAGAAAGAAAAAGGAGCCCAACACTAAGTTTACAGATATTTGGTTAGAACATGTGCTTTGGAGCTTTGGAGAAGTAGAAGGAAAACAAAGTAACCAYGGATTGGGTCAGGCATTTCAGAAATGCACTACACTGAACGTTCTCAACATCTGCTCCTCCGCCTGCATAGCAACATGTGGGCTGGTTCTAGGTAGCCACTCTGCAACCAAGGAGAAGGGTGAGTGACATAAAAGGCAAGGTAATTAATTAAAAGAACATTTATTTTTCTAAAATACTAAGCAGTGTTTATCAATCTTTATATTTTCTCTAACAGTCATTATTTTTGGAATGCTTTCTGTGGAGTATGTTCAGTTTAGTTTTCTGTGTAAACTACCAAAAATTTCAGCTTCTTTAGAGTTACCATTTTTGTGKKTTTTTTAATAATCTTTTCCAACAAATCAAAGATAGTATTTTTGCTAGACAGCCTGACACACTCCAAATAAATAGAGGAAGGTGGTTTAAAAAAAGGGAGAAGAATTCAAATTAATTCATCATCTTTCAGGCATATCAAGTGTGCTCGATATGTATGGACACATAATTGTGCAGTATCACTAAAAATTAGAAGAGCCCCCCAAATTATGGAAAGATTACAGCTTTAGAAAGGGAAGTTAAAAGTTGTACGAAAATTGTATATGCTCAGTTATAAGAACTGCAGAGAGATTCAGCTAGTTTTGCAGCCAACTTTGACACATTTAGTTGTTCTGATTGTTCAAATATGAACAGTACTTAAATGCATTTCAAAATGAAGAGCAATTAAAACTCCTTTGAGATCTAGATTAGAATAAAACACCTGTGTGCTGTAATGTACATGTTACATTATATATGTATTGCTGTGGCATAATTGTCATAATGTGTGTGTAACGCTAATTAAAGGACACATGGAGACAATCACATATATTTAAAAATTTTACTAGTAAATAAGCATATCATGTGAAAGCACCAGGAAAAACACACTTCAGTGTCACCGTCAGGCAGTAATCAAACCCCATCCACAAACAAATAAACTACGATTTACTGCAAGTCCCTAAGAACATGCTAAGAACTGGCTAGCCACTGGCATGCAGAAATTATAAAGAAAGAGCCTTGAATCAGTAATTTGTACTAAGCAATTCCTTATAAGGATTATAAAGGTTGCATGAAGTACGAAGATTAAAAAAATTAAGATAATGTTTCTCAACTATAGGCAAAGAGAAAAGGAAAGCCTGATTGCATGGCTGCACGCTTTAACATACTTCAAAAAGTAATAGCTGACTGGTTTCCACAGCATTCACCAATATCTTTTGGCTTCATGCCTCTACTATCCCAAACCAGATCAAGAGATTGTGTTGGCTCAATTTTACTTCCATTCTTAAATCAATGCTTTGTTTACTTCAGGAAGCGGGGGGAAAAAATCATGTAGAACTGTCATTTTCTTTTCCAATAAGTTAGGACATGTCAATGTGTATTTACACACAGAAAACTCAACCTCTGCAAGATTCAGATTTTTTTTTTTTTTTTTTAAGAGAAGCTTGAAGCTGACAAAATAAAGCTAAAAAATACAAGTTAATTCAGTTTCTCGGAAAAGCATTTAAAAATAAAATCTTTGTGTCCTTCATTATATTATTAAACATTCTCTGCTTATTTTCCTCTTCTCAAAGTAATAATACTCATGTGATGTTTGTCCTTCATACTGAACTCTGCAGCTATCAGGGTTAAAAAATGCTGCAAATCTTTTTTTCTTAAACTTCTAAATGAAGTACTAGCRTTCCAACCAAAAACTTACATGTTACATATGAAACAACTAAAAATACTGAGCAAGCTTCAAATTTCTGAAGTGTTTGCTATTTGAGGACACAAACTCCTACCCAAAGTTTGTATTAAAAGGAAATAGAAGAAAAATATTTTATTAAACAGTAGTTAACTCTTAAACATCAGCAGTTGGAGGTCGTGTTTCAGGAGCTGTGCTCAGGACAGAGATATGTGTGGAGGTGGGGAGAGGATAGGAAAAAAACCCACGAGTTGAGAAAGGAGAGCCACAGTAAGGACAGCTTGGAAGAAAGTGCACAGAGCGACTCTGTCTGTCTGGTTGCAAAATTTTTAGGAAGTGTCTGAGGTAGGTGACTAATTCCTAAATGTGGAAGTGCAAATGTTGGCATCCACTGTATTAAGTTTGTGACTGTCTTACTGGCAACTGTATTAATTGGAAGTGCTATTTCTTAATGGTTCCATCGACAATGTATCATACAGTCATATTACTCAAGTAATAATGAATGGTCCCAAAAGTCTATCATAACTACCTAAAATACTGCAATATTTTCTTTTCTCCACCCCAAATCACCAAACATACTTGTGCGTATGCTATTCTAAACTGCAGCCTGGATGGTCAGCCTTCCCCAGCTCATGACAACAGTAATTTCACTTTGGTCAGAAAGATGGGTAAGACATTACAGCAGAGCTGATTAGAAGAAAAAAAAAATCTATTAAAATCCAAAGAATTTCACATGCTTCAAAGGTGAGGCAGTATAATATAGGGCAGGACTGCAGTGAAGCAGCAACTTGCTATCTACTTCCCAAAAGCCAAACTTGTGTATCTATATTGCTACTTCATTGATTTAAACTCCAACTCATACAGTACTTCCTGGTCAAAGTGTAAGACAGTAACTACAGAGATCTATCAATGTATTGCCACTCTGCTCAAATAAGGAGAGTCATGGATAAAGTAAGACAAGTTTTTAGACAATGGCAGAACAATAGATACCACATCATTTCTTCCAGAGCCGTAAAGTTATCTATTCATTAAAAGCAACATACACGCTAAGTACGAAAGTTATTAAAATAAAGCAACAAATTCAGTCTCTTAAGAAAACTGAGAATGAAAACAAATGCAGCCATGCCATTATGGTACAAGATGATTTAGTCTACGCAAAAAGGGGAACATAACTTCAGGATTCAGACAAGAAGCTGACTTTTCTTGTAGAAAAGATTATTCCTCAGTTTTAAACTCCTCTGTCAAAGTAATGTTTAAATACACTTGCAAGTGCATCATTTAAATTTTTGGTTTCCAAAATGCTTACTTAAGATTTCCRTTGGAGCTACTGCAATTCAGTGCATTAATATAACTAGAACACATACCAAGACTTCAGGATAAAAATCCTTTTGACATGTTTATTGACATCTACTACAGCCAAATTTAAACTTGGAAATCCTAGACACGTTAAATGCATTTTCCCCCCAAATTGCCAAAAGTCAATAGATTCTGTTATGTACTAATCAGTTAGGAGGGAGGGGAGATGAGTTGCTAGATCACAGGTTGACCGTTTGTGTCAATTTGCAAGAATAGCATCAAGCAAAAGTGGTTTTTTGCTTAGATTTTACTACAAACAAAAGTCCTGGAAAATTAGATCATTACAGCCAAATAGCAATATTATTATTCCAGGAGCAGGCTTATACAAGAAGTGCAAAATTTATCCTATGCGAAATAGCAAAAATTTACAACTACATTTAGACTACCTTTTGAGACAAGCTGTTCTTGAGGGGGGAAAAAAAAAAGTGCTCAAGAAATTCAATTCAGCTTAAAAAAAATCCACATGCTCAAACACCACAATGAAAAAAAACACATGTACGTGCACATGCCCCACTATATCCTAAGCAAGGAATTTTACAACTATTTGTTTTACTGTAAACAAACCTGTCATTCTCCATTTAGGAAACAGTATACTTTTCTCCCTAGCTTTAAGTTTGTCTTTGTGTATTTTTATATACCTAATGTCAACCTGCTTGTGAACTTGTTCTTGCTGATCTAAGAGAATCTTCTGTAAAAGGGCTCCTGAATTTAGTCTGCTTTTGCAAAACAGAAACTTTAATTATCTTCATGAACTTCTTCTGCGTAAGGCTGTAATATCTCAACATAAATCTTAATTAAACAGAGAAAGAAGAAAGCATACCTATGAAGCAGATGCATGCACCTACACATCCATTCCTCCTTGCCCCAAAACTGAACTCCACATCACTCCACAACCCACTACACACACTCCACATACACTCTAGGTTTAACATTGGCAGGATTTTCTGTAATCCTTCAAATGTAAAGTAAGCTGCCATGAAACATACTGCACAAGATTAAGAGGGAAAAGTTGTAATGAAAAAGAGTTTTCCTATACTCAAAAATTCAAAACTTAAGATAAATAACCCAAGAGGTTCTGCAGCTACTAGTGACACAATACTGACAAGCTAGGACTGACGACAGCAAAGCAGTGCCTTATTCAAGTCCTGAAAAGCATGTATGGAACTCAACAGAAAGCAAAGATGGATCAGCAAAGCCTTTCTATTTCATTTGAGAAGTGTTTAAAAAGCAGCACAGTGTAGGCAGAGGATTCAGAGAGTGTATTATTAATTATGTTTCCCCTAAAAGCATCACCACTGCATTTAAGTGCATGGGTTATGGAGATTATAATACTACCACAGATCCTGGCCAAGATTGTGAAGACTGGGTGCCTAAAGCTGGGCCTCTCTAAGGATACATCTACAGGGATGGAATGCAAACAGGCCGAAGCTTTTTTCTTTTTTTTTTTTCCCCTCTTCCTTCCTCTCTCTCTCCACATGCCAGGCTGGCCTGAGCTAGCACCACGTGGGAATGCACGCTTCCATAGCCGCATGACATAGGACCTGATGTCCTTGGAGTGCTTGCTAGCTCTCCWAGTAGACATACTTTAACTCAGCAGTTCATTCCCCTTTCCCCCCCTTCTCCTCTCTCCCTGTCTCTCCCTACCTCTTTCCTATTGACACTCCTATATATATAAAAAACAAAAAAAAAACAAAAAAACTGAACAATTCTGTCAGTCACTGCCTCACCCTGTTCTTTCCCTCCAACATTTGGGATTTTATCATGAATTTATAGCTAGACTTAATGTTTTTATTTTGCAGGGTTGTGGGATCTTTATTCTGGGGACTAATTTTTTCACTTAAGCTGCTGCATGTTTCAAATTTTCTTGTGGTTTGGCATATCATTTCTGAGTTGTTTAGAAGACCTGGATATACATCAGATCACTAAAGGAAAATAACCTCCAATCCTGGCCAAAAGAAGCACTGATGTCCAAAGAAACATGACCGACAATATATAAAACCACTTTGGTGGAGGCAGAAGAACACTATTTGCTGTAACTGGTAATTGCCACCAAAAAAGACTGCTCATGACTGATGAAATAAAAACCAGTCAGAAGACTTCTAGTGAGAGAGACTTTAGAACACAACCCAGAATTCAATAAATAAATAACTGCTCTTGGGAGATGTATAACTTTGGGGAAGTCCCTGTTTCAGATATAGAAGAGGAAAACATAGCTGTAATAAGAACCCAAGGATCTACTTAAAAAAAGCACATGAGGTTTATAAAGTACTGCCTGAACATGTGAACCTTCACAATAAAATATGATCTAGTGGGGTAAGCACAGGACAGTGAGTCAGAAAAGCCTGACATTTAAGACTGGATCTAACATAAATTCCTGTGTTTTTGAGATACACTGTTTAAGACAAAATTTTCACAAGTGACTCTCAATTGTATTTGGCAACTTGGCTTTCAAACTTAGTTTTCACAGGTGCTCCTGACTCAAATTATTTTCACACTGACTCAAATTTAAAAGTGCATAGCACCACTGATACCTAGCACCCAAGGGTGGAGGAAACAAAATTGAAAAACTTCTGCATTTGAATTTATCCTAGGCAGATGCTCAATTTTAAAAGACATTTGAAAACTTTCACTTAATTGTTTAAACCTTTAAAATAGGAGAGTATTGATCATTCTTGACAACTTCAGGGAGACCACAGAAGAAAAACTGTTAGTGTTCTATGCACATAAAAACATAAGCTAATCTGCAGCTATAAAAGCTAAGACTTAGACTCCAAAAAGCACTTAGATGGCATTTAAACACCAAAGTCCAAGAGTTCTGTCACAAAATCCTCCACTCCTCCCCAAAGCCTCTAGACAAATCCAGTATCTAATATTTCAAGAGTTCCTTAAAGCACTGCTTCTGTGCATACCCAGATGCAATGCAAATCTGCTGGTCTCTTGTCTTATGTTCCATTTAAGCCTGTGWGTACAAAGTTGGTACTTCTATATCTAAGCGTCCTTAGGGGCTTGATTCAGTAGGTGCGTGTTTATGCTCAGCAAAGATTTCAACATATAGCATGCGATAAAAGCATTGCTTGCCCTGAAAAGCATATCCGTAGGTGTAAAYGCTCACCTCTTCCGCAACAGTCTAGAGGTTTCAGCCTAAGCAGTAAGCAACCAAAATTCTAACAATATACTCTCTACCTTAAGAGGGTTTAAATTCCCCCCCTCAGGAAAGCACCCAAACCACCAAACAAGGCAATGATGAGGTCATCTCTACCTTTCCCTTGAAGGCTGGGCCACTGTAAAGAAAGCACAAGATTCACAGGGTCTTAAAGACCATAAGAGAGTACTGTTATAAAAATATATTCACTTGGGAGAGTAGGGCAGAACTGCCAGGCTTGAGTTCTGATCCCTGTTCCACATCAAACAAATATTAGACAAAATGCAGGAACACCAGAGAGCTTAAGTGTTCCTTGGTCCAAAGGACGGTAGCTGTGAACCCTGGTATTTAGCATTTAAGCTCTCCTGTTCATTAGATTAGATGCCTGCATCCTATATATAAGTTTAATGGCTATTCTGCAGTCCAGGACGTGGATTCTTGTAAATCTGGCACGGTGATAGGCTGCATTACAGAAATCAGTCCATTTATGTATCTGGCTTCAAACATATTGCAGCATTTTTTGGAAATCCACACTACTCCCAAAAGGCAAATCTCCCAAAGTCAATGCCGGTCACAGCAAATATGCTATAAATCAGTCCTCCTTAGCTGCCCAACCAGATTTAAATTAGTGCAGTTTGGAATTTTACAATGACACAGCATGACCAAGCATAATTTAATTGTGTTTTCATTTGTTAGTTAGAAAAGTTCCTATTCACTTCTATACTTCCTTAATTCAGGCAGTGAAGAAATTCAAGCTGTGAAGATGATACCGGATTTTGCAATGCATTCAGRACTTCAGAAAAAAAATTAAAATACATCAAAGTGGTCAGATAAGTTAGTACTCCATAGGAAGTCGTTCCTCCAAAGGAAATTGCAAATTTCAGTCAAAGAGGAAGATGGAGAGTAGAATTAACTAACTGTTCCAAAAACTTCAGAAAGCAGGAAGGGTTCRTGAAGGTTATGTGAAGAAACTACATGCAACCACAAGAACAAGATGCATTTAGGACTATGTAAATATCTTAAGAACATGTCTCCAATTAAAAGCAATACACCAAAAATCTCCCATCGAGCYGTGCTCATTTCTGAAAGAACATAATTGAGATACTCTAACAGTTGTCACATTTGAACCTACTTATCAATTGGATAGGCTAGAGGCATACACCTAAAACAGTCTCCCTAATACGAGGATATTTATATTATGCCTCTATTAAGTTATCATGGGATATATAACAAATGTATTTAAAATCAGAGCACTTGGGATGTGTGTGTGTGTGTATATATATATATACACACACACACACATATATATACACATTTATTTATTTATTTATTTATTACGTTTTCACCATCACTCACAACTTTCTATCATTCAAGTAAGTATCTTCTTAGCCTTCTCTAAGATCAGGGATTATTTCAATCCACATTTGGCTAGCAGCAAAGCAACTGGTAATGTGATTTGGGCAATCAACGCATTTAGCTTGACCTACACTCATATCCAATGCATAAACTGTGGGTGTCTGACCACAATCACAGACAGAGCAGTGGGCTGAAGAGATCTTTCTAGCCCATTCTTATATCTTATTAGAAAATGCTCCTCTACAGCTGGGGAAGACATGCATATTTGTAGGGTTATTTACACCAACATTTAGGCATAAAAGCTACTGAATGAAGACTGTGTTCTCTAGTACCTGGCCAGCAACAGAAACTTACTTTGCTCTTCATACACCAAAGCACCCACTTCAAGCAATTCCACAAACTGTTTTCAACTATAACTATGCATATATACACAAAATAGGTAAAAATTCTCCATTTGCCTTCTTGATGTACCTGAATATAACTGGGAATGTGCACAGTTCACAGATACAACTTTTGCTTTAATACTGTAACAGTGTGGGCTTGGCACAATTACATCATATGAATTACCTTAGCAGTCAGGCAGCAGGAGCTCCACCAACTGAGCTCAGCTCAAGGCCAATCCCTCAGCAATTGTGCTGAATGCAGTTGTCTGCACATTTTTACAAAGGTTTTCCCATTTACGATGTTTGTTTTAATTTACTGCCCTTATCTTAATGCTATACCAACATCCCTATGCAATGTTTGTATACCCAGTAAGTTGTGAGAAAACATGAAGTAACAGGCAATCAACTCTATCCTTGTCAAGGCCATTTCAAAAATACAAATCTTGAGATTTTTCACTCCTGATGGAATAAAATGGGCAATAAATAACTAAGCCTGAAAACACTGTCGAGCGTAAGAGGTCACGCGCATGTTCTTAGAACCACAAGTCTGCTTGTTTCAGGCTTCTAGGCCTTTTAGTTTGAGATGAGTTTCCTACAACACAACTTTCAGGTTCTTTCTAACCTTCTAGAATACTATTTTTGGCCATTTTCTATTCTCCAAACCACATTTAACATTTGAGCTCCAAACTAACCTATTGCACTTATGGAAATGAARAAAAACAATCTGTATATGCCTCCTTGCTAAATCCATACATGTGGCTCTAGCTGGCAGAATTGCCATTCTGATTCTGCCTTCTTCCTCACTAAGTGGTACCTGTTCCTTCCTCTCTTCCATCTTCTTCACATGAAAGAAACTAAATACAGGCATACCTCATTTTATTGYGCTTTGCTTTATTGCGCTTCGCAGATACTGCGTTTTTTGCAAATTGAAAGTTTGTGGCAAACTGTGTTGAGCAAGTCTGTCGGCACCATTTTTCCCAAGAGCATGTGCTCACTTGACATCTCTGTGTCACATTTTGGTAATTCTTGTAATATTTCAAACTTTTTCATTATTATTATATTTGTTATGGTGATCTGTGATCAGTGATCTTTGATGTTACTATTGTAACTGTTTTGGGGYACCACGAACCGCGCCCATGTAAGAYGGCAACCTTAATCAAGAAATGTTGTGTGTGTTGTGACTGCTCCACCAACCAGCCATTCCCCTGTCTCTCTTCCTCTCCTCGGGCCTCCCTATTCCCTGAGACACAACAATATTGAAGTTAGGGCAACTAATAACCCTACAATGGCCTCTAAGAGTTCAAGGGAAAGGAAGAGTCGCACGTCTCTCACTTGAAATCAAAAGCTAGAAATGATGAAGCTCAGTGAGGAAGGCATGTCGAAAGCCGAGACAGGCTGAAAGCTGGGCCTCCTGCGCCAAACAGGTAGCCAAGTTGTGAATGCAAAGGAAAAGGTCATGAAGGAAATTCAGAGTGCTACTCCAGTGAACACACAAATGACAAGAAAGCGGAACAGCCTTCTTGCTGGTATGGGGAAAGCTTTAGTGGCCTGGAGAGAAGATCAAACCAGCCACAACATTCCCTTAAGGCCAAGCCTAATCCAGAGCAAGGCCCTGACTCTCTTCAATTCTGTGAAGGCTGAGAGGGGTGAGGAAGCTGCAGGAGAAAAGATGGAAGGTAGCAGCRGTTGGTGCATGAGGTTTAAGGAAAGAAGCCGTCTCCATAACATAAAAGCGCAAGGTGAAGCAGCAAGTGCTGATGCAGAAGCTGCAGCAAGTCATCCACAAGATCTTAGCTAAGAGAATTGATGAAGGTGGCTACACTAAACAACAGATTTTCAAGGTAGGTGAAACAGCCTTCTGTTGAAAGAAGATGCCATCTAGGACTTTCCTAGCTAGAGAGGAGAAGTCAATGCCTGGCTTCAAAGCTTCAAAGGACAGGCTGACAGCAAGAGAACTAGAATTAGAAGGGGAGCCTGAAGATGTGGCTGAATYGCTGCAATCTCATGATAAAACTTTAACGGATGAGGAGTTGCTTCTTATGGGTGATCAGAGAAAGTGGTTTCTTGAGATGGAATCTACTCCTGGTGAAGATGCTGGGAACATTGTTGAAATGACAACAAAGGATTTAGAATATTACACAAACTTAGYTGATAAAGCAGCAGCAGGGTTTGAGAGGATTGACTCCAATTTTGAAGGAAGTTCCATTGTGGGTAAAATGCTATCAAACAGCATCGCATGCTACAGAGCAATCCTTCATGAAAGGAAGAGTCAATGGATGCGGCAAACTTCATTGCTGTCTTATTTTAAGAAATTGCCACAGCCACCGCAACCTTCAGCAACCACCACTGTGATCAGTCAGCAGCCATCAACATCGAGGCAAGACCCTCCATCACCAAAAAGGTGACGACTCGCTGAAGGCTCAGATGATGGTTAGCATTCTTTTAGCAATAAAGTATTTTTTAATTAAGGTATGTACTTTTTTTTGATATAATGCTATTGCACACTTAGTAGACTACAGTATAGTGTAAACATAACTTTTATATGTCTTGGGAAACAAAAAAATTAGTGTGACTCGCTTTATTGCAATAGCCATTTTATTGCGGTGGTCTAGAACCAACCCTGCAATATATCCGAGGTATGCCTGTATACATACATATATATATATATATGTATGTATATGTATGTATATAAAACAGGCAGAGCAGAAATAAATACTGGAAGTTACTCTGTTTCAGACTAGAGCAAAAGAGTTTTTTTTTTTTTAATAGCTGTTAGTCTAAGCAAGGTCTGCAAGAAACAACACTTATTAGGCTTTATTAAAATGACAGGACTAACACAGCGGGGTTGAGTTGTAAGCTACAAAACTGATGTGTTAGTTGTAACACTACATTTTTCCTATTTTGAGGCTGAATACTAGTACACCAGAAATTTGAGAACTGCATTTATTTTGCATAAAATGGAACAGACAGTTGCCAGGCTGTGCCTTTGAGAGGCTGTGAGCACAAACTCACCTAAATCACTGTTTAGAGGAAGAGAGGATTTTTGGCGGCCGTGTCCGAACCACGCATTGAACAAGTTGCTTTCCACACCCACCAGCCTCCCAGAAGTTTAAGTAGCCCAGATTTACTAGAAACTTCTCCCCACATCTTCAGAGCCACATCCACCTCCAAACCTCTCTCGCTGTAAATACTGCAGCATTCTTCATTCCTATTTGACTACCACTGGCCACTGCTTGTCTTCAGCAGAGTAATTAAGAAGAAACCATTAGCATACTGAAAAAGCAAGAGCAGAAAAAAATCCACTGAAAGTAGGCAAAATGGTGATCAAATAGAGTAAGAAGAGAAAAACAATAGTGTCTCTGCAGATTTTGAGGCAGAAAGAGGAATTTACAGTAACATCACTCTCTCTCCCTTACTCTCACCTTCCCTCTCCCAAGAATAAATAATGGAGCCATTTATACTCCTGCACAGTGGCTTTAGTATGAGGAGTGATTAAAGGTGATGACAATGACTACAGGCCATACTACGCATCTTTAGAGGCCTTTCAGTTCAACACTCAGGGGCTAAATGGGGCTACCGTGTATCTATAATATTTTACTCTGATTAAAGGTGTAATTATAGAGTTAGTCATAATAGCTGCCGTACTTTAAAGAAACCCATCTCTCCTTCAGGGGAACGGAAGGAAATTATGCTACTTTATTCATCCAAACACACTCTCAGTTAAATTCAAATACAACATGTGGACAAGATAAATACAGTGACACACAGCCACAAACACTTAGTAATCCAAGACAGAACAAGGAGATGAATCTTTTAACCTATAATCTTAGCAAAGGGCAACTAAATCTTACGATTAAGAGTTTTGTCATATCTATACAGGTATCAGTGGAGGCTGTGTGTTTTCTTCTCAACTGTCATAAGAAATTCATGCTGTTTTTAAGGCCTTCTAGATATGAGCAAAGACACTGCAAATATGGGGTTTGACACAGTACTTAACAGATTTATTTGTTTGTATGGTTAGTGTTCAGGACATGTACAGAACTTCTCTGGGCATCCACATATCTTTTGCGCAGAGTGTTCTGGCTCCGAGAATCTTATTCAATGCAAACCAAATAGAAAGGCATCTTTTCCTTCCTCTTACTGTGTTCTCAACCCTGCAACAGATTTGCTCTGTTACTGTTATCATCAGCAAATCATCACTCTAGGTCCACAGGAATAGTTATTTTTGTATAAGAGGCTTTTTTCTTGGTTTAGGTCACCTTCCAAAGAAATAGTAGTTGACCTAAAATAGCCACTAATATTGATATATAAAAAAAGATGGGAAGATAATTTCTGTATGTACAACTGTATCACTTACATTAACACTTCTGCTTACATGGGGGAGAGGAAGAAAAAGAAATGTATAATAGACAAGTTATAGGCTGCTTTTCCAGTTTTTCACTGACACTCTGGGAGTACAATTTTAACACCACCTGAGCACTTTAGAAATCCTTCTACACTGAGTTCTGTCTGGAGATCCTCCAGGACATTCAGTTTCCTGAGAAGACTAATTCAGACATAATACAGAACTGATTCACTTGAACCTGAATGAGGTGAGGCAGGGTCTATGCAACATCTTGATCCATAGCAGTGCCAGCCTCCAAACTGAACAACAGAATTGGAATGGAACCCAATTCTTTCAGGGAGAAGGAAAGGGGAAGGGGAGCAAATATAGGAGACAAAGCATCACCCTTGCCAGTAAAATTTCCAGTTTTCCATACTGAGGCTTACCCTCCCTGGAAACTCCACTTCTGAAATAAAATATTTGGAGTATTTGACATGTATTGAATCTGTTGAATTTTACTGCTTAGCCTCCTTTTTTTTTAAGCATTGCTGTTAGAATTTTTGAATATTTTATAGTTTGCAGGCTGAACACACACTCCCCACACTAATCACTTGATGAGAGAGAGGGCTGACCAAGGCCCAGGAGAGGCACCACATTCCACAGTGTTTGCTAGATAACAGTAGTATAAATCATCTTGACAAATACATGTGTGCATTTTTTAATCACTATCCTTTGCCCAACGTAACTTGGTGATCAAGTCCCAAGAATAATGTAARTTCGGCCAACAAAATTTTTTTCTAAGTGTTTTTTCATGTGATCCAGTAGTTCTATTGCTACACTTTTAGTTTAGTATCTTTCAGAATATCAACTGCTATTCTTTAAGTTTTTCATACTTGATAATGGAGGGATGAAAACATCAATGAAAATATACAAGTAAATTTTATGTTGCATCAGCAGAGCTATGTAACAAAAATATAGATCAAGATATGATATAAAGCAGTAAAAATTACAAAACACCACATACAATAGTTTGATGGGAAAGAATTCTTTTCCACATTTTACATCATTTCCTCCCCCTCCACGCACATCCCCAATTTGGGTGAGGTGAGGTAGAAAGCAAAAGAGTTTTTTGCTTCTTTTCATTTTGCCCTGAAACATACTTTAAGTAATTGCAAGTGAGTGACACCTAGTGATGAACACAAATCTGATCATCCTCCACTCTCCCACACAGAGAAGATAAGCCAGCAAGCACCAACAGGTAACTCAAGAGTGGGTGTTGAATCACGGGAACCTCACATTACTATGTTTCTCTCCCTTAAAAGCCAAACATCAAGTGAGCCCAGACCTAGAAACTTGCTGCACAGCTAAAAAAGAAAAAATAAAATAGCTAATATGGCCAAATAGATCTAAATTACGACCTGCAAATTCACTTCTCCATTCTGTTTAATATTCATGCTTTCTCTCTAGAAACACCAAATCGTCCCAGATCTCATTCTTGACTGAAAAAAAAAAAAAATCCCAGAAGCAAAAGGGAAGAATGGGTTTCTCATCAGATACTAAAATATCAACACTTGTCTTAGAGACCACTTACTGATGTCTCTGGCATTATAACTACTGTCCTGTTGTAAGGATTTTATGAGATTGTCAAAGACTCTTATTTTGCCAGTAGTTCCACAATTATTGCTCACAGAGCAGTTACTGGAAGTGAAGGGGAGGGGAGGGGCTCTAGTGTGATTTGTGGTAGGGTTACAGGAAGGAAAAGTATGCTACTATGCAAAGTAGCAACAACACAGTCCCCTGAAAGGGAAGCTGGAATAAAGAGACCAAGAAAACTGATCTGACTTTTCAACACCGTGATACAGGACAATTCCTGTAAATGGGAAGCTCATCCTGAAGACGGGATTTCTTCAATTAATACATTTTTAACAGCAGCCCAAACTCCACAGGACTAAGAGAACAAAGTGCACAATTCTTTAGGGAAGGGAAGCAATTAAACTGCCATAGTCATTGCAGCTTTCACGCACTACATGCCACTTCATCTATTTTTGTCATGAGCAGGATTTTGTCACTAGAAACTCAGGAATAGCTCCCATTTTAAAGACAGAAATATACACTGTGACTACAACTTGTCACAAGGACAGGACTCAAAAAAAGTCAGTAGACAGAGGAAAAGAGAACACTAAACACATCGCAACTTGCAGATCTTGTTTTCTCCTCCATAAACCCACAACCATCTCATTTGCTCTCCTCTTAGTTTCATGTATAGTTTTTTAAAAATCTCTACTCTGAAGTTAAAGAAAAGTCAAAAGCCCCAACAATTTAAAGCTCTGAAATCCCAAGTTCGTTGGAAAACTAGCACAAGAGAGCCACCTATCATGTGAAGACAGGACTGACATTGCTCACAGAGTGAGAGCATACACTGAAACTTATTTGAATGAACTTGACCCAGCTTGGCTTCAGGCCAGCGCTCAACGTCACAAATGACTTAACAGAACACAGTGTTCTTGGCACAAGCACAAAAATGTGCTGAAATCCATGCTGGAGAGAGGAAAAAAAAAAAAGTCAGTATATGTTTCAAATTAATAAAGGAAAAATGGTAATAAAAAGGTAGTAAACATAAAGACAGTATTGAACACTTTAAAATACATCCGATGAATTTTTTTTTCCCTAATTTATCTGCATCTTTTGATATTCCTTCATTTACCAAAGTGAAGTGTATGGACAGCTCTCCCTATGACAAGCCCTTCCCTGTCTAAATCCCAGCCTACGCGCTCTCCCTCTCACCTCTCCCAGGGCTGTACCTGGAAAATTCCAGCACACCTTTCGGCTAGTGAACGAAGGGAGTGACAAGCTATAAAGCCAAAACTACTGATGACTCACTTCCTCTTCAAACCCTCAAGTAAAGGCTACGCTGTAGGAATCTCATGCAATACTTCTATATGGGATAATCTGTTATAAAGTTATGTCATTCATAAATGGATTATGTTAACTCTCTGTCATGAGATGAAAAGCAAACAAGCAGAAGGAGGACAGGCAAAATAAACTTAATGAACCATGAACTTGATGTACTTCCTCTATAATAACATACGTCTATTATCTCCCTTTTCCCTATTTCCTCCCCCTGGGATTTCCCCCTCTTTCTCTCCAAAGCCTAATCAAGTCCCTTTTCCACTTCCCTTCTGTTACYCCTTCTTCTATCTCTCATATCCTGTCCTCCTTTTCAGTGAATAATCAAGATATTTGACTTCTGTAAGCACAGAATCAAAACCAGCTAGCAGATACCTGCTAAAAGGGCCTTCTCCCTTCAGTCACTTATTCAGAGTTTACTCCTGCCTTCTGCAATCCCATTGGTGTCCCGACAGTGCAAGCCTCCAGCAACACCCCAGCCAGGCCACAAGCACCAAAGGCAGGAAGATGGACCTAGTTTCATTCTCCTAACCCTCAGCACACACATACTCAGCCTAGCATGCAATCCAAGTAGTTAGCCAGGTATACAGGAGACAGCACAGAAAGCATGTTCCCCACCTGGACAGCCCAATGAAGCTACTGCCACCATTTCAGTTCAAACCTGAAAAGCAACATCAGTTAACAGCTAATCTAGTGCTCTACCACCCCTCAGCCACCTGCTGAAGGAAGATGACATTTTTACGTAGTTACAGTTCCTAATAACGCACACAACACATGCATCTGTGAGATGGTCCATGTCTCTGGCCAGTCCTTCCAACATCAGGAACCTGTGTTATTGCACTGATTTTTTTTTTTTTTTAATCCTAACTACTACAAACTGCAAGCTACTGTTATGATTATAAAAATAATCTACTAACCAAAGAGACAATAAAACTTGTATGGGAAGTAATTAGCTCCCTGTTTAGTATCACAGAAAATCCTTTTGGAAGTCCTTTTCTTCCAACCAGAACCCTGCTTGTGTCTTACAAATTAAAATACTATTAGCTCCAATACTATAACATTTGGGAAAACAAGTCTGCTTTGATGCCCTAAGGATGAGGAAATAATGGGAAAGAAATCATATCCTTGAGGTTTTGTGGATATAGTTTTTTTGATTGCTCAAAATGCCATTTTCTGAGTAACTGTATCCTAAAGGAAAAGAATGCCATTTTCTTTCACTTCTGTGTGGGATATCCTAGAGATACATTCACGTAGGGGGAAAAAAAAACAACAACAAATGTTGATCAGGACAAAGTAGAGGATGGGACTACTTAAAGAATAAATAATTAAAGAGCTTGCTATAAACAACTAATGATCACTTGACAGGACCAAGTGAGTATAAGTGAGTATTTCACAGAGCAAGAGAAGCAACAGTAGAGAGAATCATTTCTAATCTGTTTCTATGATGGTCAAACTGCAGAATGAAGAGGGCACCTAAAAACGTACAGAGAGAAAGTGAATTCAGAGTTAGATAAGTTTCAAGAAGGAAAGGAATTCAAATAAAAAAGTATGCAGATTGCTAAAAATGACAGGAAATTCATATTGAGCCATGTAAGCTTCTGATGATAGGCCTTGACTTGGTAGATTATCTTTAAAAATCCCTATGGGAGGAGCAGAAAGATTTTAAGATTTATTTAACAAAGATGTGGTGGCATTCACTCTGTATGCATTTAATGTCAAAGTCGTTAGCTGCTCATTCCCCTCCAAGCACAGCCAGAAACACCACTCAGCCCTGGAAAAGGGGAGGGAAGGTGTTCATAAAGCAAAGGGGAGCTCTTCAGTAGTCTCATGTTTACAAAGAAGTTTATTGGGTTGTCAAGGAGAGAAGAAAACAGTAATCCCCACACAACATGCTTTGAATACACACAATTAAATTCATCACAAAATTACAGATTAGTTCTCCACCAAACTTTGAAAGCCTGCCCCAGTACTCATGCCTCTCTCCTAATTGGGCTTGGCAAAGCGTCCCAAGATACTGTTAAGTCTGAAAGTTTGCTCGAGAACCAGATCCACAGGTTAGTGAAGTCTTCTCGAGCCACTCCCAGCTGGTTAGTGGGCAAATCACTCGGAGACTGCCATAATCTCCAAGGAGGGCAAAGTTGAAGGGAGGATGTGACACACTTACCACAATCACGCAGGCTACTTGTCTTCATAACATGCAGAGTGGTTTAACCCTCAAACAAATGCACAACACTATTGGCTCAAACAGGATGAGATCCATTTTTCATTGTATTGTCGAAGCAAGTAGTCATTAAGATCATTTCTTCTTACGCTCTTCAAAACTACGAATATGATGCTTAAAGAAATAGTTGGGATCTCTTAAAATTAAAAAAAGAATGCAATGAATCCTCTTATTTTGTAGCTGAACACAAAAGCCAGCAAGCCCTGTGTTCCATTGCCCTTCTCCTAAACCATCTAATCTCTCTGGAGGATTAAGTATTTCGGTCTGTTAAATCCTGGAATATTTTCATTTGTGGTTTAGAAAATCTCAAGTGATTGCATACAAGCTAAACAAGGACCAAAACTAGGGTAACACATGCATTGATTTTAGTACATACTGTTTGAATTTAAACTTTAAATTGCAGCACATTATTTGTTGCTTATTTAACATAAAAAAAGAAAATCCCACCTATCCTCCAACAACCTTAATGGCAAAGTCCCATTTTCAAAGCACGGTTGAATCCTGAACTGCGAATACTTCTCTAATCATCTTCAACCATATACACATAAAAGTAACCACAACAACACAAGACTACAACTAGAGTTACATACCTGTCAGGTAGGGGGGGAAAAAAAAAAACACAAAACAACTAGATGAGAGGGATATATTTTTTTCTCTTATATATAACACTATATTTATCTATTTAAAAGAAGTAAGATTATACTAGATGGGTCATCTTTCTTAAAAACAAGTGTAAACAAGACTCAGATACTCATAAGGAACAGTAATAAATTTTAGCTCCGTTAACATGTCAATTTACTCACTTGAGAGCTGGGTCATTTGGTAATAAAGCAAAGTACTTATTGGACGTCAGCAGTGCCGAAGATCCTGACAATCTAACATGTTTGCCTACCTTCTCCTCCCCCATTTTTAAACATACTTAAAATATGCATTTACAGGGTCAGAGAGAAGAATCTAGGACAGATCCATAACAACAGTGAGTTGTAAGTGCAGAAGCAACAGAAAAACATGACTTCAGAGGAACAGGAAGTGCAATATCACATTATGAGATATAATCATGTCCACAGGTAGTAAAAACAGGATAGTCTCAGAATTAAGTTAGCATTGCATTTGAGCTGCTGGGAAATTAAAAGTCAAAGCATTTTAATTGTATTACTGTTTTACATAACACACGATCTGTCACAGTATTCATAACACTTTGGTCTGGAAATTACTTACTGCAAGGTGAAGAGCATACAAAATAGGTGAAAGGAAAAATGTCTAGCTATCTACAGGGCAACAAAACAGGATTTACCTGATCTGTACAATAAATGCAGGTGGAGGCAGACAAATTGCACCTGACTGCATAATATATCAAAGGGTCTTGCATTTGTTAAGTAAGTTACTATTGCTTGCAGTGAAGGAGGTGATGTTCATTGCTAGCTGTATGTGGGGACATATTTCAAATAGGTTTCTTCAGTCTTAATTTCATCCTCAGTTTTTGTCAGTTCCTTTGTGTTTGTATCTAATCACTTTCATCTGAGTCTTATGCTTCCATTTCATTAGTCTGTTTGGGCTAGTTTTTCCTCTGTGTATGGGTTTTATTTTAAGAGTTTTAGCAAGTATTGATTTTTCATAATACAGACATAAATTATTCTCTCTACAACACTACATAGTCAAGCTGATAAGACCAAACAAAACAATTCAATTATTTTTCCAGTGGTGTTTGTTTATATTTTTTCACATGCAATTAGTCCAATTTCATCTCACAAAAATTAAAGCATTATTCATTTTAGAAATTGAATATATTGGGACTAAAGCTTGCCAGAAACTAAAGCTTCAGTTTCACTGAATACAAGTAACCAATCAGACACTACATGATGTGAAAGAGAAGTATTCATTCCACAAATTTTAAACGTAAGCAGCAAACCAAAACTTCCTTTTGTTTTAATCCTATAAGCATTGGAAAAAGGCCATATAAGACACTATGCTAACTAAACTCTGAAAGCTAAGGATCTAAATGCCCAATATAGCAGCAATCAAAAAACTGTGGAAATCAAGGTGAAAAAAAAAGTAAGAACAGCAATACCACATCAGGCCAAAGAACTGTTTAACTCAGCATCCTATCTGGGACAGTGGCCTATATGAGATACATACAAAAAAAAAAGAACAAGTACAAAGCAAGTATATACTTCTTCCCCGGCGTGCTCTTCCACAGTGAAGTGATTTGCAACTCCAGAACTTCCTGAGCCAGAGGTAATATCATTTGACTTATTAGTTCAATGGATTTTTTTCCCCCAGAATACTGTCCAATTACTTTTTAAACCAAATTCTGTACAAGTCTGATAATATTGCACAACTTCTTAACATTTTTTAATGCCAGTAAAGGAAGCAAGCAGAAGAGCCTGCAAGTAGATCACTACCCATAGGTTTCAGATCTAATACTTGTCACGTATTATTGCTGCAACACCTAAAAAGCCTGAAAAAGCCTAAGAACTGCTATGATAAGAACTGTAAAAAATGCAAAAAAAAGTGGCAACCACTGTGCAAGGAGCTTGAGAAATGAAGTGGATTAAAAAAAAAGTCATGGTGCTAGAGGGGGAAAAAAAAACACATTGAAAGGGGGGTTTTTTGTTTTTGTTTTTTTTTTGTTTTTTTAAACAGGCAGACTCCACAACACTACTCGCACGTGGGGCTCTCCTTCAGAATATTTCATCTGTGAAATCATCATTCCCGCTCTCCTTCAGGAAAACACATAAGCTACATTATCATCTCTTTTACTCTTTTTAAAACTGGAGCACCGTGCTGCTAACAAGCAGATGGAGAATTATGATCTGCTGGCTGCAAATCTCAAAAATTAATTTAATTTGCTGTTCTTCCATTTAAAATACACATGGTAACAAAGCAAGAAAAATTAGCATTCAGTGGTCTCTTAAATCATTCCTCCCTGTCCAAAATGTGAAAATAAACTACCGCACTTTATATCACCAGTAGTCTTACTTTTCTGCTCTATGATGATGACAAGGATGATGACTGGGTCAAAGCTGAACGATTACTGTCTACATTATTACTCCTGATTGTTCAGCATGTCTGGAGCATGCAAAACAGACAGAAAACTTCCACCACCACTTTCCAAAATACTTACAAGTTAATGTCAACTAAGTAACAGCTGAGCAGCACTGAAAAAAAAATGTTTCACATGCAGAGTATTTATGAGTTTTTGTTTCTTTACAACCAAATTTTTGAAGTTATGATCCATAAGCAACTGCTGCATTAAAGCATGACTTAAACATGCAAAAATGCCTACTTGAGATTGCTCAAGTTTATTGCTAAGTTATAAATTCAACAAAAAATATGATGTGGAGTACTTTAATATAGCACAACAGGAAGACTTTTTTTTTTTTTTTAAACTCACTGTCATTCTTGTCTTCAAAAATGACTTGCTTCATCTTAGTACTGTAGAACATTCTCCACATTGTACAAATGTGACATAAAAATTATGTTGCCTTCCAATATTGGTAAAATCATCTTCTGATTTTCCTTTCTTTCACTTCTCCAATTACTTGTTCCACTTGATTTGGCTTCCAACACAGTGAACTCTGCTATAATGATTTTAGCTTACATATTTATAAATACTCAGCATCCAGGATGGAAACCAAGGAGTTATGTGCAATATCTTTCACTTAGACTCATAAAAGAAAGTGATGAATCAACTTGGTTTCTTCCCTATTATTATATTAACAAAAGTGATCCACTCATCTTTGGTAGTGTATTTCCTTACATTGCAGAAACCAAAAGAGACTTTTTCTCTGACCTAGTTTCTTCTCAGAGCTCATTAAATTTAAAAAGCCATCAATAGGTAGGGGAGACATCTATCTGAAACTATAAGGCCACATAAGAAAAGAATTTTTTGCCCTGTTCCGATATCCACCTCACTACTACTTCCCTCCACAACTCTTATGATTAGTACTAGGTTTTTTACTAGGAAATTGTCTTATAGAAGAGAAAAGCAATCACAGACTCTTTAAATTAAAATAAAAAGTAGTGTAAGCCACAAATCCAGCACTCCTGTTCACACAGGAAAAACAAACTTGGAAAATGAGACTCAAGTGTACCTAAAGGTTAAAAAGCAGATGGCCATAATCACCCTCACGAGTTTTTTCAGGTTTGTTTCTTGTAAAAACATCAATTTTGTTGTTGTTTAAACTGACAGTTTTATAATCTGCTGTCCAGCTCATTGCTGTTTAGGCATATGAGAGTGGCAATTACGCTCTATTTTATTTCCTTGTCATAAGTTTGTACTAATATTCTAATCCTTTAAAAAGTCCAAAACAACAATCTTGCTATTTTTTTTAATCCAAGCTTCCCCCACAAACTACATCAAAGAGATACTTCTCCTTCTTTCTTCTCTTACCTCCTCCTCTTCCAATAACTACAGGCTGAGGCTCATGAAAAACACAGTTCTGCAGCACAGCAAAGAGTTCCATTAAGCCCTCCTTTTTAAGCCAGTATCTTCCCAATACACCACAATGATTTTATATTATAAGAATAATCCCACTGAGTCCTGTAAAGCAGGAACACAGCAGCCGAAGTTCACTGTTAGTGAAGTTTCCTTGCATACAGCTATATAATCTGATTTTACAAGCAGTTATGTCAGGACCAGCCTATAATATTGTTAATCCTTTTCTCTGAACATGTTGCCTGCAAAGACCACAGTTGTATGAAATAAGATGCTTTATCTGCAATCACCACAAATAAAAGCTCTCTTTTCTGATTCTGTCTTCAATGCACAATGCATTATTAGATTGGGATATCCACTGCCCCACTCCAACTCCCACCAACATTAAAAGGCTATAAACATAAATCAGTTCAGAGAGAGACAGGGCAACTTACTGAAATATAAATCTCAAATGTCAATCAGACATAAAAATCTCCATGCAACTTCTCGCTCAGAAAGCGCCTAAACCGCAATAGAGGTCCTTGTCCCACTGCACAGCGTTCAACCTATACTTACATTTTTCTCCCAGCACTAACCATTATCATTCAGGATCCTAGCTAGATGAACCTTCAATGTGATAACCCTATGTCATCATGGTTTATGAATACCACGTTCATTTATTCCTTTGGAGTTATGCTCTGATTTCCAACTTTATTCCATACCATTATGCACTCATGAATTTACACACGTGCTCCAAAAGGGAGCTGCAACTATCCTGCTTATCTCAGAAAGCAAATTCAGTATTGTGGGTTTATACTACTTATTCTTTTGATACTTCTATTTATTCTCTCATTCCAAAAGATCCAGAATGTCTTCAGATTCTAGACAAATCAATTTATTACTAGAACATACCAGATTCCTAGTGAAAGTCAGCAACATTGATTTTTTATTTCATGGCGCTTAAACATAATTCAACAAATATATACGTATTAAAAAAAACAAAACAAAACATAGTGCTTTTCCAGGAAGTCACAAAAATGAAAGATTTAAAAACAGGTAACTCATGTTCCTTCAAGTAAGACCACACACAATTCTTCCTTTCCCCTTGCACCTCTCCCTCACCCAATCAAGCAAGTTAAGGAAACTTAGTCAGAGAAGCCTATCACCAACTTACTCTAAGAAAGCAAAAAGCTTTTCTAGGCAAGTCTGACTACAGCCATCACTGTCTCAAAGGGCCCTTCTTCATGCCTGTCTGTTTAGAAAGCTTTGTGAAAACCATGAGGAAAGCATAAACTAGACCACATAAAAAGAAACTGTAGAAGCCACACAGAGCAGCAGGTGATAGAGAACTAGAGCTGCAAAAGGCACCCACTGCATTGCACCAACTGGAGATCCATTTGCAACATCATCTTTTGGTATCTGACTTCTCAATTGCTCCATGGAGAAAGCACTGAGGGTGGCAATGGAAAGAGGACAAAATCCATACACACTGAAAAACCCACAGCAGACAAGCATGAGAATAGTTGTAGGGGAATCTACCACAGACAGATCTAGCCCCTTATTTTGTTTCCAGCAGTGATTAGTGGTAGACGTTTAATGAATAGTTTAAAACAGAACAAGCACGTGGCAATACTGCCACAGAAGTCACCCTAACTCCAGTTTATGGCTTCAACTAGAAGCAAGATCTTTGTATTTAATCCTCAGCAGATTTTTCTTCCATAAATTTGTCCAATTATGTTTGAGCCCACGTAATCTTTCAGCATCTACATCATCCTGTGGCAAGGAGCTCTACAGCTCAATCACATATGGTGGGATGAATAATCTCTGTTGTTTATGTTGAATCAACCTGCTAGCTTCACTTGATTTCCTTTAGCTTTCATACAGTAACTAGTCATTTCRTTTACTTATTCATTCCTATTGTGGTCCATGAGTTTCTTTCATACCCTCTCCACAGTAAACTCTTTTCCATGCAGAAAACATTCCATATATCTGATCATTCTTATCAACTTTCTCTGAAAGCTTTTCCAGTTCCACTACATCTTTCTTAGGAGTGGGAGGACCAAAACTACAATCCACAAGTACTGATGACATGGAAACACAATGGATTTTTAAAGTTACAGTGCTTTCAGCAGCTTATCAGTTTCTTTCAGTCCCAACCCAAACCTCATCCCTTCTCTTCCATGACTACTTTAGACCAGGATGAAGTTGCTCTCCTCTAATTTGTTGCCTTCATAAGCAGGCAGTTCCAGTCTGCTTTTCTTACTCAGTTTCAGTAGTCCCTTTCCTATGCACAGGAAGGGGTCTGCAAAACACCGACAAGTCATTTCCTCTCAGAGAAGCACCAAACTTCCCAGCAGCGCCATGAGGATTCATATGAAAGGAGAACAGGGCCTTTACTACACTGATGAGAGGAATACAAGCAGAGAAACAAGAAAAATCTTCCACAAAACACTGGAGGTTGCAGCAACAGCACTGGCAAAACATCTGATATGAGGAGCTGCTGTAACTACTATTTTTGAAGAGTTGCTACCATAGGAGACTGTTTGGTGGTGCAGAAGAGAATGGTTGTATTGGGCAAGAGAGAACAGGCAAACTGAGCCCAAGCAATGACCAGTTGAGGGGGAACAGGGACAAGTGAATGAAATAGTGACCGAGCTGGGAAGAGGAGACTGAGTGGGTGGACAATAACTGGGACTGAGTCAAAAAGCATGCCACTGTGTTGGGAGACTGGGCAGTGAGTAAACAGTGAGGTGCAGCAGCTTTTTCGTGTGTTCAAGAAGTAGGGGTGAAAAAGGCTGGGGTGAGGTTGTAGGTAGTGGGAGAGATACTGTATGAAGTACAAATTTATGAGCGTGTTTCCAGTGAGACTGAGAGAAAGACAAAGCCACCAAATGGTCAAGGGTGTGTTACAGAAAAAAGAAAGAAAGAAAAAAAAAAAAGACGACACGGGGGAGCAGGGTTCTATGCAGCTGGCACATWTGTGAAGAGTGTGCTAGTAAGTTCTTGAAAAACAGGCAAAATTCTCTTTAACATTTTACAAATATGGAGCGAACACACGAGTTCCAACCTATCTCTATAGAACTTCTCCACAGAAAGGGTTAATTTAGTCAAAGTTATTAGCCTGGAATGCAAGTGTCCTGATAACAAAAGAATTGTAAATCTGAATTGTCATCTACAGATGATTGAGACGTTTGTATAGAAACTGTCTATCACAAAGTAAAAGCAACAGAACATGACACAGACCCTGCCAAACCAGATATAAGAGACAGTAGGATTTCACCCCACCCCAGTCCCATTTCATCGTCCCCAAGAAAGTCACCCCCCATGCCCCACAAAAGTCCCCACCTCCAAATTTCTTAAGTTTACTCTCAGCTTTGTTTGGCTTGTTCTTCTCCAGTTTACTCCTTTCTTATCTAGCCAACACACTTCCACATTGCTATGGGAGCCAGAAATAAATGCTCCGATCCCCATAGCATGCCACCCAACTGCATTCTTTCCAAGCAAAGGATGCAGTGGCAAGAAATAAATAACTAAACAAACAGAATACATACCTGCCTTCTTCCTTCTTCCATGTGAGATAAAAACAAGCACAGAAGTTACACAGATACACAACTGGGAGAGAGCTTCACCCATTAAAAAGAGGGAGAAAGCACAGACAAACAAAGGGCTTTTAATAACCATTGATCTAGCTCCTAAACTTTGATCTTCCCCTACTTTCCAAAGTATTTTAAGTTTAGTTCCAGATTGTCAACATTCAGTACATTCTGTAAAGAATTAGAAAGAATACAATAACCCTTACCTCAAAAGGAAATATTCTGTTCCTGTTAAAAATGGCAAAAAACTCATGAGCAGATGAAGTCTAAATGTTTAAAATACAGAGATAACTGGATAATTTTAGTGTACTTAATGCTTTACTTGGTCCACCAAGAATTGGATGACTTTGGATATTTAATACCTTATTTTCACTTAATAGCCATTCTATATGCAGCATTACACTTTTTTTTTAATAGCTACGCATATTTCTTTTTTGTATTGCCACTACAAAATCCTAGACTGATAAGTTTAAGCTTGTGAACAGATGCAAGCAGCAACTTTACAAGGTACCTTAAATGGACAAGAAACATTTGCCTCACCAAAGAATGCAAAAATATGCCTGATGGTAAGAAAGCTTTTTACTTTTTCTGATCAACTGAGTCCTTTCTCTGAGCAAACTAACTGGCTGGTGAGAGAAACAGCCATGTAAAGACTATAAAATTATTTTTAAAACAAACTTATAACACATAAGAAATATAAAAACAAAGGCTCTTCTCAGTGCTTTGTGAACACTTTGATGATCAAATTCTAACATATTTTAGACATAGATGTTAATTCCTGTTTGAAGCATACAGATCTCTTTTTGCAGATGGAAACAAAGTTCAAGCCATTAGCCAGCCTACTCTATTAAACACTCTTTCCAAAACTAGAGTATTTAGAAAGCACACTGATCAGAACAGCAGATGATCAAGACTAGTCCTGTGTATTCCACTAAAATTTCTCTTCCACCATTGCCCTCAAAAAGGATTTCAAACAAACGGAAATCAAGTTCTTCTACAGCATGGCCTGAGGAGTCGTGAGGAAGACAAAGACAAATYGAATACGAGCAGCTTTCTCACCGTCCTCATGGCTCTCTGCAGAGCGTGAAACTATTAGCAAATTATCCATAATGAAAAACAACAGAGGGTCTTGTCAGAGGTGAGGATAATATGACAAAAGCCTTGCACTTCCTATTAATTTTGTTAACTCTTCTGGCTTTATCCTTTCAGAGGACAGCACTGCACTACCTGAGGCACATGTTCTACTCTTTCCTCATTAGTTCTACAGCTCTTTTCTGGTCTAAGCACCCATCAGCCTACAGAAAGGGAGACGCGAGACCCTCTTTCTTTGCTTCACCTCCCAAGACCACAGTCAGGGTCCTGACAGGACAAGCATATACCTCTTTGCTTCTCCCCAAAACTTCGAAAGACTCTGTAATGTTCTTAAGAGAGTCACATTGCCAAGAGGTTCCCAGGCTGAGAAAACCCAGATCTCTCCCATGGAATGCAGCCACAGCAAAACCAAAACAGGCCGTTGCGATCTTGTTTAAAACACTAGGCAAATGTGGAAAAGAGGGGATGGCGGTGGCGGGGGGGGGGAGCAAGGAGGGGAGGTATTTGATACGTGTAGGCAGAGATAGCAATGCTGTCAACTGCACTTAAAGTTGTTGCTCTCCAGAGCTGTGTAAGAAAAAATATACAGCTCAGCTGAAGCCTTAAGTTAAACAAAGCAGAGGAGCTGGATTAGCATACACAAACAGCCCAGTATTTAAATCAACATAAAAATATGGTCTTGGAATGACAGCACATGGCATCAAGGTCTAAAGTCTGTCTATGTCACTGTGATAACTTCTGCAACTCATTAGATTTTGTACACCCAGGTTGTGGTATACAGGATTCGATTTTACACTTGGCTAATAAAATATCCAGACTATTTCACAAAACAAGCACAAATAAGTACAGCTCCCCTCGGGTACAGTTGGATCTCATACAAGCATATATGACAATTTTGATCAAAGAAACTTCTTTCAGAACGGGCACCATGGATCTTCAATATTTTTATATTGCAGAAAAAACATTTATTGAGCATCAAGTTGCTCATATGACTGCACCATTCTTGATGAAGATAATGAGCCAATTCAGCTATGCTGAGATTTGAACTCCTGTCTCCTGGAATCATAAAGAAAAGTCTTCCCAAGATGATATTTTAAACTATTAAAGCAAGCACCATCTGAACCAATTAGGCGTTAGCTGAACTATCATCTTCAATCTAGCTTTAAAATTAATGGGGTCATTGCTTAACTGGAGACATGAGAGAAGCGAGTCATAATACAGATAACCACAGCTCACTCAGAAACACACTATTTTCTATTCCAATAATCTGATCAAGTCACTGAAACAGAATGCTGAGAGAACGATTGGTTGTGACTAAAGAAARAAGTGTTGATGTTTTGTTTCTGGATCAGAGGATACAGTGGCATCCCTGTAGCAGAAAGCAGCTGGTGTATTAGTTCAGTTTTGTCCAGTAGGTCAGATATAAATTATTTCATCTCACTGATGTGAATGCAAACAGCATTTGCTTCTGTATCGTTACCGACTTGCAGCATTTTGACCAGTAGGTCTTGCTAAAAATGCCCATCTAAAAAACACTGTTAGAAGAGATCAGTTCTACATAAAAAATAAGCTGCTTTTTTTTTTTTTTGGGGGGGGGGGTATGGAGCAAGGAGGCAGAGAAGAAAGAAGAAAGTTGCCCAGATAGGTAGTGTTGTCTCCTGAGTTTTCCAAGACCTGACCAGACAGGACTGAGCAACCTTGTCCAACCTCCCAGCTACCTGCTTTGAGCAGGTTGGACTAGAGACATCCTGAGGTCCCTTCCAAACCGAATTATTCCATGAAGTACACTTTTAGAAATTATAGTATGCTTGTGGGTGTTCTTGTATATATTCTAGCATGCTTCCTTGGCAATGGGCTGGTAAAAATAATTGCTTACAACAGCACGGTCATATCATTATCCTTTATCAGTGTTAAGTCATCAGTCTGACAGGATGACACAAATTCCACTTGTCATAATAATGATTCCCTACCTTGAGATAACCTATTTTTAATTCTGTTACACAATAATAGTGATAGACTCAATTCTAATTACCAGGCCATTGATAGTTATAATTACCATTATAATGGATCAAGAGAGCAAGGACATAAAAGCAGGCCCAGAAATAATACCAAAATCTTGGTCATGCATGATTCCACTCACCCTTTAGGTGATCTCTGCACAATACCATTCAATATTTTGAATCTTCCCCATTCAACACCACAAAAGGAAAGAGTAATTTTTTAACAAAACTGATGGCAACAGATTAATATACTTAAATAAATGAATGGGCCCAATTCTGACAGATCGGAAGGCCTCAGATACAAAACATGYACCTACATATATCCATGAGCAGGAAGAATTTTCAAATAATATGCTCTTCTTCACTCAGGAAAAAAAATGAAAATTAACTTTTGCACAATATTACAACAATTTTTTTGCACACTACTTCACAAAATCACACCAAATCTCCCACTGATAGTGTACATAGACTGCAACACAGTAGGGAACTGAGAATTCAACAGAATTTTGAAACATATAAAATGTAGCAATTCTCTCTCTTAATTGACTRTTACCTTACAGCAAGACCTTTTGGAGATATTACCATCATATATGTATTTAAAGGAAAGAAATTCTTAACCATGTGGTAGGTCAGCTTTTTGTTGAGTTTTCAGCAAAATTAGATGTTAAGATTAACAGACAGACTTATTAGTGTGTTCTGCAATAAAGAGTGTCTGCTGTAACCAGGTAAGCTTTGTTAGTGCTCCATAACAAGTACAGGGACTGTCTAATTCCTAGACATTAACAATGTAATGGTCAAAAAAACCTCCTCAKGCCATTCTGGGATAAATTTCACTTGCCCTGCATATAAAGCAAGCAAATCTGGATGCACATCAGACACTGATAAGTACATTTAATACACAGGACAAAAAAAAACAACCAGACTCCATAAGATACAGAAATTATAYACTCCATAAAAATGCTGACCTACTTTAAGGGATTAAGTTACCAAAAGTGTTTCAAGGAGGGATCCAAGTGTGGAAGAAACAGCCACTCAGTGCACAGCAAAGAGAAAGCTCCCAGTGTAGGTGGCAGTATGGCAGGAGGCACGTACAACAGCACTAAATTTCATTTAATCCCTAGCATTGAAATATTTTCAAAATCTAAATATTTTAGAGATGAACAATTCTTACAAAATAAGAAACTCTGGCCTATGAGATAAGCCCTCTGCACAAGTCAGGCAAAAAGCAGTCATTCACGTTCTCAGCATCCACTGGATGATGGGACCAAATGCACCCTCAGCAAGTTCGCAGAAAATACAAAACTGGGAGGAGTGCCTGATACACCAGAGGGCTGTGCTGCCATTCAGAGGGACCTCGACAGGCTGGAGAAATGGGTTGGCAGAGTCCTGTCCCTGGGGATGAATAATCCCACGCACCAGTACAGGTTGGGGGCTGACCTCCTGGAAAGCAGCTCTGCTGAGAAGGACCTGGGGGTCCTGATGGACAACAAATTGACCATGAGGCAGCAATGTGCCCTTGTGGCCAAGAAGGCCAATGGTATCCTGGGCTGCATCAGGAAGAGCGTTGCCAGCAGGTTGAGGGAGGTGATCCTCCCCCTCTACTCAGCCCTGGTGAGGCCACATCTAGAGTACTGTGTCCAGTTCTGGGCTCCCCAGCACAAGAGAGACACGGAGCTACTGGAGCAAGTCCAGCGTGGGGCTGCTAAGAGGATTAAGGGACTGGAGCATCTCTCATATGAGAAGAGGCTGAGAGAGCTGGGCCTGTTTAGCCTGGAGAAGAGAAGGCTGAGGGAGGATCTTATCAATGYGTAYAAGTATCTGAAGGGAGGGTGTAAAGAGGATGGGGCCCGACTCTCCTCAGTGATGCCCAGCAACAGGACATGAGGCAATGGGCACAAACTGAAACACAGGCAGTTCCATCTGAACATGAGGAAAAACTTTTCCTGTGAGAGTGACTAAGCACTGGAACAAGTTTCCCAGAGAGGTCATGGAGTCTCCTTCTCTGGAGATATTCAAAACCCAGCTGGACACAGTCCTGGGCAATGTGCTTTAGGTGAWCCTGCCTGAGCAGGGGGGATTGGACCAGATATCTCCAGAGGTCCCTTCCAACCTCAACTATTCTGTGCTTCTGCAATTCCCAAAGCAAAAAAATGCGTTAAAACAACTCTGAGGTGATTATATGGTGCTCTTTCAAAAAAAGATATATGCTGAAAAATTAACATTAATCATTAGCCATTATTTTAGCACCATAGTTTCCAAGAAAAAGGTCAGTTGGGCCTCTTCCACAGGCAACTGAAAGCAGAGAAATTCTCAGGAAAAAAAAACAAAACAACTAGGATCAGGCCTTGCCATATCTTTGTCCTGCATCACTTTAAGCAAAAATTCAACTAGATATAGGTCAAAAGAAAGTTAACAATAATAATAATAAAAAAAACCCTCTCCAATCCCTATCCCCTTAAAATATACACAGAGGAAAGTAAAACATGACCACATCGTATCTCACATATAGTTTTTTCAAAAAACCTGAACTGAACCTAAACCAAAAATTAGCCAAGAGTTGCTTACCATAAGACCAGCTTCAACTTGTCTTCCTCATTACTCCCTATCAAGTAGCTTTACACTTCAGAGATGACTAGTTGATAAGTAAAACATGGCACAGGGACTTAAAATGTAACACAAACTTAATCGGGAATATACTTTACACCCTAAACATAAGCAAAAGTTTTATCTTTACACCAGTACATCAAGTCTTTATATATAATTTTCACTAAACAGAAGCAATTTTCAAATTAAATCTACTGGTGTATTAGAGAGAGAGAGAGAAAAAAAAAAGAAACAGCAGAAAAGTTATTCATCTTTCAAGATTTCCCATTAGAAACCTAGCACACTCTTACCATGGGTAAATACTGCAATAAAGATATTTTGGCAGTAATCCTAAACCTCCAGAACCTCTTGGCATTTGGCATATTTTGAAGTGGGGTAAAATAAATTTCATGGTCTTTTGATTATCCACACACTCCATTAGGTTCCAGAGATTTAGTAAATACCACAAAAATGATGATATATCAACATTTGGCTTTTTTTCCTCCCCCCACTGTGAACCAGGCCACACAATTAACAGGCCTTTTTAAAGGATACTCATACAGCAAATGACATCCTATAGCGAACACTTCTTTTGTATTCTGTTTTCTTGAAACTCTCTCAAACAGCTTGCCTGCAACTTTTCCTAGGAAAACAGCATATCCCAAATAAAGCAAAGCAAAGAATGCAACAGACATAATGATCACTGGGGATTCACCCTCCTGCATACACCAAATTCCCAGAAGAAATTTTACCAGTGAGGCTGACCACCCATGGAAATTCCCACAGCATGGCACTGACAGGGGGTAGGGGGGAAATCTGCAAAGGGATTCTCAGATTTCTAATCTACCCACAGATTTTATAGTAGCATAACTATTCTGGTTAGGATTAAAAACTTTTTATTACAATATGGTTGCACCTGAACAAGCCCTCTCATGAGCACCATTTAGTAATACAAATGCATCTCATAACATTTATCCAACTTTCCATCTATAATGTGGATAAGTCATGCTGGTATAATAAAAGTGGAACAACTTTTACTGCTTGCATAAATTTTAGGCCTGTTTTCCCAGGTTTCTGCATACTGGACACCCTCTTCCAACACTGCTGCGCAGGACTCGAGCTATTTTAAATCAATTCCTCAAGAACCTGAAGAACATTACAGTGATTAACCCATGCTGAACTCTGAGCTGTAGAAGTTAAATTGCCACCAACACCCAAGAGACAGCTGAAAGCCAGATCACATATGTCAACACAACAGTCAACATGCTGCAACACAGTATGTCAAGATCCACTTTCTTCACCCTCTGGCTGCAACAAGAAAGTATCCTCAGAAAAGCTGCAGAATCCTGTTATTTGACAGCTTTTACTAGGAATCTGGAAACAGCTCTTAATCTTCAAGCAGAACTTATTTTCATACTCCAGCCGTACTCTCTCACACTGATTTTAGTAACGAATTGATAAATAAATTCAAATGCATTTGGGTAAAGCTTTAATCTGCTCCGGTAACAGCATAAGGCAGCTCGCCGGACATCTTTCCCTTCCGCATTCCTCTCTCCATAACGGACCAGAAGACCCTGCCCGCGCCCTTCCACCCCCGCCGCGAGGGCACGACCC
>NW_020448486.1:572385-586742 GCF_003343035.1 Apteryx rowi | reverse complement strand
GGGCGCGGGTCCCCGCGGGCAGAGCTGCGGCCACGGCCAGGCTCGGGCGGGGGATGAAGGCAGCCAAACTCCTGGGCGGAGGAGCTCACGGCTCCRTCAGCGAGCACCGGCGCGTGGAGGGGCGCGGGGGGAACAGGCTGGCAGGCGCTGCTGGAGGTCACCCAGGGCAGCCGCCGGCTCCCCAGAGCTAAGTTCAATCAAGTGCTGAACCCGACAAAATGGGGGCTCCGCAGGCTCTCCGGACCCTGTTCCGGTCTCCATCCTTGGAGACATTCAAAACCCGACTGGACAGGGCCCTGGGCAGCCTGCTGTGGCTGACCCTGCTTGAGCAGGGGGGCTGGACATGATCTCCAGAGGCACCTTCCAACCTCGACCGCTCCATGATTCTGTGACCACATGACCAGTTTCTAGGTGGGGGCACTGTTTGGTTTTGAGGTTTGGCAGTCCAGAAATGCATTGAACTTCTTGTGTATAGAATTCCTTTTGGAGAGAAGGGGTAAAGAAAAACCTCACATTTCTCCAAATAAAATTTAATCAGATATAAACACACTGCATAATTATTACTAACTYTAAACACAGAAACAATTTCTCACCTTAAAAAGGTCATCATTCTCCTCTTTGGCAGGCAGAGAATTTGGATTTGTGCAGGAGTCAGAGTCTGATATGTCCAGTGAACCATCATCTTTTCCTGATCCATCACACTTACCAGTAGAATCACTATCCTTCTCCCACTCAATGAACTGTGGTTCATCTAAAATAAAAGTATTTGTTAAAAGACATTTTTCTTAATCATCATCATCCATATATTATTCATAAGTATGAATTCAAACATACTAATACTACAATTAGCTGAGGAAAAATGCAACATTATTTTGTTACACACATTCAATAGATTCTTTAACTATTTTTATAGATGATGAATGTGATCTTATCCCTCATAAAAGCCAAATCCTATTATTCACAGAAACTTCCATTGCCTAATAAAGATAAAAAAAAATACATACAACAAAGATTTCAAAGTACTGCCCATAAGGTGACTGCTTAGGTAGGTAGTTTTTTTAGTTTAGGGGTTTTTTTATTAATTTTTCTGGGTTTTAGTTTTGTTTTGTGTTTTTTTTGTCCAGTTGCATCAGATTTTCAAAGTGTACTTGTTCAAAATTAACTGGTTTTAAGCAAATACTTCAGACAGTTACCTGGAGCAGCTGAGAAGTTGGTATATGTTAATATCTGCTATAAGAGTGGTAAATTCCAGAGAGATGAAAAGGCTAATTGAAATAGTAACCTCCTAAAACACCGCAGCTAAATACACAAGTCTGTGACTCAAACCTTCAAGCACATCAGACAGGTGATTCCTTCCTCATGACTATGTGGTACTTAATGCAACTCCAAAAGTCTGCTCGCACCAACCGTGAATGGTGTGAGGATCTCTAAATTCAGTGGAAGCCTGAGCTGCCTCCGTAGCAGCCCTCACCACCCTTCAGGTCCACCTGAACATGTGGCCATAAGTTACTGAGAAGAAAAATCTCATTCTGTTTTATATATAAATGATCTTATTTGGAGAAGAAGGGGCAAGGAGTTGTCTGGTTGGTTTTGCTTTTGTGCTTTTGCAAATAATGTAAATGTCACATTTCTAATGCTGAAAGAATCATATGCAGGGAACAGGAAGCACAGTAAGGAAAAAAAAAATCTATCAAGTGCCCTAGGCATTTTTATAGATATATGGATCTGTGATAGTACATTTTAGAATTTACAGAGTTACTATAGTCTAAATTACTCATTTCTTAATGGAACTTCCAAATTCTGAAGTCATCCAGACAGACAAACACACACAGAGCTCTGGTGTTTGCTTTTTCACACACAAATGCATTTCTTTTTCTAGCTACAAGAAAGCTGTTTCAAAAAGAACTTTTAAACACAGACATTGGTGACTAAATAACACAAACAGGTCTGTTGAAGCTATATGGCAAGTATGACTGCAGCATAAATCCCTTAATGAAATATGACACAATCAGTTTTATCAAGCTGACACTTTGTCTCTGAAAGCAAACTTCACATGAAAGGACATAACACTTTTAAAAATACTTTCTCAGCCACCATCCCCACATGTATAATTATACATATATAATATGCATACACACAGATACACACCTACAATACTATAATTACTGTGTATGATGTTTACTTGAAAAAACATGGAAAACACAGTTCTCTTTCTCTCCATGTCTTTCAGTAACTCAATACATTTGGGGGTTTAGAAGAAGAACAGGAAAAGACTTGATTTCCTCAGTGCCTTCAAGCACGTACTTTCCATAAAGTATCAGGGTTCCTTCATTTATATGGAGGAACCAAATTTTGTTATCTCACAAGAGTAGAGTTTCTTGAGTAAAAGTCTGCATATTCTCTCTTAAAAAAATTAAAGACTAAAAATTTGCAGGATATATTCATTGCTACTGAACTGTTCATTATAAGGAATATAAAAGGGACAATTGCAATATGATGATATTAATTAACACGTTAAAAAGACTCCTGGTGAGCATCACATTGTAGTCTACAAAACGGACAGTCCTTCCGTTTCAACAAGAAGGAAAGCGAGTTACTAGGAATTACACCAAATGACCATTTCTTTCCCTTCTGCTGTCCCTTGCTCCATGAATCAGAAAATGAATCATAAGAACAAAACTCACTGTTGTTGACACAACGCAGCTAACGGGAAACAAGGAATACTGTGTACTGAAATGAAAACTCATAGCACAGAAAATGATGCTAACTGCAGCTGCAAAGTCTGCTACATCTAGGCAGTGGATGCAGACAGCAATATCACTAGTAGAACAGAGTGTGCAGATGAAGGTGTTCACAAGCTCAGTATCTATACCACAGCACAGACAAGGAAATGGTACAAACAAACTATAATATATTGAAATGAGCTGACATGCTTCATTTGATACTGTATAACCTGCCCAACTCTGATCCTTTACTCCAAAGTTTAAATTTTTTGTACAATAATTTATAGTAAGAGCTTATTCTACAATCCAATGAAATGGATGAAAACAATCCAGCTGATTTAACTGAAATAGGATTAGATCTTGCCATTCTGTTAGAATGGTCTCAAAGTATTTTCATTACGACATCTGAAGATGACAGGTTTCTTGACAAATCTGCTTGCGTTTGACCTTACCTTCACCACTTCTGTCCTCTGACAATAAATCATGTCTGCTATATGATTTCTCTGTTTTGGAAGTATGACTTTTTTCATTGCATAACCTTGAAATCAATGTTTTATTTTCATCATCTGAAAAATCACTGCCACTAGAGCTCCATATTATGTTCTCAGACTCCTTAGAGCTTTCAGCAGCAGAAGATCCTATTAAAAAGGATTGTAAAGCATTAGAATATTATGGAAAAGTAATATTGTTAAATGTAAAATTTTAAAAAATTAAGCTATATGCTTCTTGAACTAGAAAAATATTATACAGTTCTGTCCCCAAGCAGACCCCAATACAGGAGTGTTAACCACAGGCATTTCTTGTACATACCAGCATTATTTTCATTTCAATTCTCCAAGATAAATGCTAACATTTCCTTTTACACAAGGAGGCTATCAGTCGTTCAGCAGAGCAAGGACTAGAAATGACTGTCTGACATACAGTCCTCTACTCACAGTCCTAATGCTCCCACATATGCCCTTTTAAAATACTAAATGGTTTAAATGAAGACCATCTGTACAATTCTGGATTTTGGACTTCTCTTACTTTATACAATGAATAATAAATGAATACAAGTATTACACCGCTAGAGATGACTTTCCAGTTTTGTCCCGAGAGAAAAATCAAACTTTTCAGGGGTAACAAAGAATAGCTGTTGTGTTTTTGAAGTTAAGTGAGACATATTTAATTCAAAATAACTTTCTTTGTTATTTTTAATAATAAAAGCAAAGAAAAGAAAGGATTAATGCTTAACAGTAGAGTGTTCAGTATTAGCAATCACAAGAGAACACAATTTTCCACCTCCTACCACTACTAAAGCTTTTTAAGTAAATGGGAAGTTAGGCAATTATTGGGTATTTGGAATTAGGCAGGAGGGCCAAGGAGAGAGAGACAGACGACTATCTCCTCCTGCAACACACAGAGATTCCTTTCAGAAACCTGGAAAAGCATGATTTTGAACCCCAAAGGAGGGTAGAGAAAAGCTGTCCAATATGTCACTTATTTTTAACTTCAGAGGCAGTCTTGCTGCTAGAGCAAGCACAAATACAAGACAGAAGAAACCACTACTCTCTCTTTCTTTCCTTTCCTCTGGAGTCAGAAAGTGAAATAACCGGAGAGAGTCTATAAATGCTCCTCCTCTTAATTATGCATAGAGTTACTTTTTATCATGATATCAAATGGACTAAGGTGAATATAGAAGACTGTGAAAGCAGACAGTTGACAAAATTGTTTTACTGTCCATTTTTCATACTTAAAAAAATACTTTCCATCATCTATGCCTCCTTGTCTGTCTCTAAGCAGAACAGAATTGTTTCACCCTCTATCTAGATAGCTAAGGGTTGTTCTTCACTCTCTCCTCTTAAAACATGAAGGATTAAAATATCCTGCCCCAGCTAGAACACACACTATATACAGCATTACTGATGCTTCTTCCATCTGTTCAAGAGCAATAACTGAAGTTCCCTCAACTCTGCAGAAAATATTTCTGGTGCTCTAAATGAAGAGAGGAGCCCAAACGCAATAGTATCAAAATTATGTCTCTTAACAAAATTAGCTTCTGTATGCACAGATTACAATAACAAAAGAAGAAAACAACCAGGATTTTGAGCAAATTCTACCTTGAAAAGGGACAAAGCAAAACAACAGTCTTTTGACAAAGTGAACATGAAATAGCCATAACATACCTACTGTGCTTTCAGCAGATGTTAGCAGTGATCCAAGATGCTTCTTAATCCTGGATTGCTTATCAGTAGGTCTCAGAGACTATATTAAAAAAAAGAGAAGGGTGATTTAATCACCAAGAAAGATGTTAAGGACAGTTTTAACATATAGCAATATACTCATCAGAACTGTTATTATTCACCCACCACAACTTGATAGCACAATTTCAAACGTTTTTTTCTATCTTCTACCAGACTCAATACAACAAATAAGATAACAAATCATGAAAGAACAGTAACAGAAAAGATGAATTTTCGTTGTTTTGGAACATGTAGCCTTACTGTGACTACGAGAGAAATTACATCTGACCTTGCAAAGAACAAGAGCCAATATCTTCAGCATTAAAATGTCAAAGGTGGGCAGTAAGAGCTTAATAAAGCATATGCCCTATTCAAAGGTTACAGAAAGAAGCATTCAGTGGTCCTGTCTCCAATTTTATCAAATCCCACAAGCTACACAACAGCATGACTGCTCAGTAGCAGAAGAAGAAACAGAACAACCTAGTTGGAGAAGATTATTTTCAACACACAGCATTTCTCACTCAAAGCGAGGTGAACATATGACCAACGTTGAAGAAAATTAAGCATAGTTTAATTTATCATCCAAAACAGCATATGCACCATGATCCACATCAGGGTCATCAAAAAGCAGAACTGTCTACAGTGATATCATTATTGCAAATATACTCTTTATAGCTAAAACAAATTCTTCAGATGCAGACTAGAGTCTTTTTGTTCCGTAATTTTTAGGGAAAGGCAGTACTCCATTCCAAATGGCAAATTATTTGTGCATGTCCAAGTATAGTTTTGCAATTTTCCAAGTCATAAATGCTATCCAAAACATAAGGTATTAACATATGCGCAGAGAATTACACTAAGTTAAGACAGTGTCCTTAAGTAACCTTGCTTTCCATTTTTGTTTACCTCAACAGTTAATATGCTGTTAATTTGGAAACAACACTAAAAGAAGGGTCACATCTTATAATTCAGTCAAGCATGGAAACTTTTTTATCTGTCAGTTTGAATCTCTTCCTTACATTGCAAGCAAGCCATCATCTTACCTCAAGCACAGAAGTGCTCTGAAATCCATCCCCACACCTAAGCCATGCATTGGAAATTGAAGTAGCAGCTACCGATGTCCTGACATTTGATTTTTTTAGCTGTAGGGGTGTCTCATCTGGGAAGGATGTGCATTCTGCATTCCAAAATCGCTTCCGCTAGGAGGAAAAAAACAAACCCCTTAAAAACATCAAGTGTGTACATGCAATTCTTTCCAGGTCAGCCCCTTTTTCCTGAATACTTACAAACATAAATTCCAATTTTTAATGAGACAGGGTGGGGGAGGGGGTCTTGAACACTTGCAACTATTTTATATGCAACATCATTTAATAATAATAATCCCAATGACATGGGTAAATTTAATCTTTGATAACTGCATTACTTTCTGTTGATCTAAGTTGCATTTGTAGTATCTGTTAGCTGTCCAATGAGGCTGAAAATATTATCCTAACCAGAAACAGCTCAGTAAAATGCATTTTAACTAAAAAATTCCTTCAAAATCACAATGTTAATTGGAACATACATCCTCAGCCAGGCTGGTCAATCAAGACTATAATATACACTCAGAACTAAAAAATAGATGCAAAAGCAAAGTGTCTGGCAGCTTTTGTCTTTTTTGCAGCTTATAATCCGTATGTTTCCTCCAGATCTTTGAATGCTTGTAGGAAGTAATATATAGCTCCGCCCCTACAGTCAGCCTGTATGGTGAGACAACTAAGTAAAATAAATTTGCAATTTCCTCTGATGGCAACTGACCTTACTAAGAACCTATTTGAAATTTGCTGAGGGTATTTAGACTGCAAAGTGGCTACTATGAGAGGTCATTATCACCAAAGTCAAACTGTCCCCATATTTACTCCCACAGATTTTTTTGTTTTTTGAATGACAAGAAGTACAACCTTGAATGTGCCATGGTATTAAATTAAGAGTCAAAGCACAATTGTAAGGACATGATAATGAGTAAAGAGGCTATGGCAGTTTAAACAAGAAAGGTTACAATTATTACACAAACAGAATTGAAATCCTTCTTTCCTCCAAGTAATGACACTGTCCCAATCCTCCATTTTCAGAATGTTCATGTGTGAACTTCTACATTGCACTATCCTCTTGGCAAGTACTTCTGGCTCTGCACAGACTATGGAAACATTAATAACCGAAACAAGTTAAGGCCAATTTTCAGGTTCTGGGGCAAAACATCACAGCAATGTCTCAGTCTGTTCATCTACGTTCTCTTTACTTCCCTGTCCCCCAAAGCTGCTATCCCCTAAAAGAATGTGACAGGCGACAGCTAGCATGGGGCAGAACTGTGCCAGGGAGTGGGGTAAGAGTTAACAGTACAGCCAAGTGTGTACCATTGCTCAAACCCATGCCCTGCTTCTAGCTGGTTTATTAGTAAGAGACATAGCAAAAGGGCCTGTCTGTTCAAGTTTCATTTGAGATTACTCATAAAAATCCAGATAACAATGAGACACATATATAATGCTGTGCTATTTGTAATCTCATTAGAGATTACATAGGAATACCTAGTTATTAATTTGAGTGAAGAGTAAAACCCTTTATTACCTGGCAGAAAGCAGAAGGATACAACTCTATACATTTTTTTATAATTAGACCCAAGTCATTTTTACTCTTTGCAAAAAAAAAAAAAAAAAAAAAAAAAGTTATTCGTCCATTTGTTTTTTCAAGTGCTGGAAGCCTTGCTTACATTTATGTTCTTGTAGCTTCTAAAAGGTTTTTGTAAGATGCATTTTGCAGACAAAAGCTTACAGTACATGGGAAAACAAAATGCTCAAAATGTTCATTTAAGCTTTATTTCTTAAATGGCACATTCTAGTTTTGAAGAACACATATCTGTGCCAACAAGACCACTATGACTTGCTCACAAGTTTACAATAAACTGCTTTCGATGGTCAATTAAGAGCAGAGACAGTCACAAACAAATCAAAAATCCACACACAAATGCATTCACGAAGAGTTACATAAAACAAGCTTCATAATATATTTCTATTGTTAAGAGGCCTAATAAACATAGAACTAGACAATTATTCTGTGTTCTGTTAAGCTTCTCATCCACGTTATCCTTAAACTCAGAAAATCCCTTCGACACAGAATCCCTCTGCTTCTCTATACTGTGCAGTACCAATGGAAGTTTAAAGAAAAAAAAAAAAAAGCACAGAGGCAGAGGAGGAATAGCAGAACATGGCAGCTGTAATACTGCCAGTGTTTAACAACTGACAAGATTTGGGAAGGAATTGCTGTATAAAAATGGGCAGGATAAAAACTAATGTATTAACCCCCTCTCCCTAGCTAAGAAGAGTTCAGGTGCATACAGAAAGAGTAAGTCTTCAAATAGACAAACTAAAAAAAGCTAGTATGAATGGAATAAGTAGTTTTTTCTATGCTTAGATGGTTTATGTCATTATGCTCATCTTTAGATGGTTACAGTAAACCTAAACTCTTTTTGAAGGTTCAAACCTAATTAACAAATACTAAGATATAGATTATCCTACCCAGTGTAGAATCTTGCTCCTCATTAGTGCAACATGAAGTGGTACTGGAAGTTACTTTTAAAAGCTGAGAATATTCCCTTCAGTGGCCATCAGATAGTCACGACTGTGATAGGCAAAAAATAGTTTTAATAGTTAATGACTGTTAACAACAGAAGAGTGTTATTTAATCCTCCATTTCCTCAGCCTGAGTAAAAGCGAGAGCTGAGTAGATTTCAGAGCAGTACTACAGGGATGCGTCCCAATGTGTTTTTGCATTACAGATGAGGCGGCCTAATGACAACCACAGACTGGAGTCCCACTCCACTCCGCATTGCTCCCCCTCTCCCTTACTACTTCATTGCACTTGGTACTCATGGGACCCTGTGCAGAGTTGGTGACGGAGAATTAAACTGGCAGAAAACTCACCTTGCTTGGGAAGAAGTGTTAGTTACTTACAGCTGGAACAGAAAGAATACAGGGACCAGTGGGACCAGTCTAGCAGCTGGGTGACATGGTGTCAGCTCAGTTACAGCCTGAAGAATTGTCAGTACTGCCAGCTCTTAATAATTACCTTGCCACATGTCATGGTATACAGATAGGAAAATCTTAGTGTTTCTGTTACCACCAAGCAGCGATTTATAGCCATCATAGTCACTGAGAAACACTGAAAACAGTTCCTAAAGCCCCAGAACTAGAAAGCAGAGAAATACTACCTCTATGTAAGATTTTCTTCAACTATCACAAATTTCAGGCAAATACTACTGGGGGAGGAGAGAGGAGAAAGACTTAACTCATGATTTCTGACGTTGACAGCAATGACTTACAGATCTGTGCCTTTAATGCAGATATCTTTCCACCATTTTCCACATCTTACTCCACTTCAAAAACAACAACAAACCCAAAACAAAAGCACCCTAAAGACAACTCCACCCCCAACTACTTGACAATTTAAATCTCTCTAAAGAAATATCTGATGTGAATTCTGGAAATCGGACCTACAGCCTCACCTCATAGTTACTGAGGCAGGAGTCTGTGGTAGTAGCACTGCATGCGTGTACACACACACACGGAACAATTTTTTAAAGAAAAGCATGCTGTATAAAAAGTATATCATTTTAACATGCATAAAGCCATATTTATCTGTACATGTAAACCTGAAGCACATAAATGTATTCTAATTAAAAAGCTGTAATTCAACATTCCATGCAAAGGAAAAGAGTTACAGATAAACAAAGACAGAGGACATGCAATTCCTCATGAGAAAAGATCTCCAGAATACAATGACACCCAAGGATAACCTCGGGTTACCCAGGATTAAGACCACAACCAGAAGAATAGGAGGCAGATACAGTGACCACATTTTCTACACAAAACTAGTATCGCTGTACTTCAAATTACAAATGCATGATATTTTGAAGGGAGGCCGCCTCTGACACAATGTGGCCATGGGACCCAGGAGTGGGCAAAAGAGCTGCGTGAGCGCGCATGGGGAGAAGCCCTGCAGGGGCCTCACCTCGCCCGAGAGCTGCATCTCAGCCCGGGCCCTGGCCCTGGGTCCTGCCTGGGCTGCGCGCCAGCCAGGCCACCGACCTCGCTCGGCCTGGGCTTTCCGGCCTCACCGCAGATCTGCCCCATCACAACAGGCCTGCCTGCCAGCCACCAGGCTGGGGCTGACCGTGGGTACTGCCACCAGACCCGTTTGGCTCTTCTCCTTTGGGCACTGGGGGACTGTGCACTGGACTGCCCTCGCCAGCCCCCTCGGCTCCCCTTCCTCTGTGGGGCAGCCAGCCCCGCTGCTGCCTCACGCTGCAGCACAAGGATCTAGTTTCCTAGGACCTCTGCTGCAGGAATACGTCAGTTAGCTYACAGAAACTGAAAGTTTTAATGGCTCTTCACTTCCGTTCTAGCCTGCTTCAAGGCAACAAAGAAACTAATATTTAAAAGAACTAGCTTCTCTCAATAATAAATAYTTATAACAAAGCTAATCCCAAGGACATGCTGTTCCCAAAGACATGCAGTGACAACAGTGAGTTCTCTTAATCTTGATTCACAAGGTTAATAGTAGTCTTTTTCCTCTGGCATAAAAACAGGACACACCAAAAATATCTTGTGTAATTTATTAATGCTATAAATTAAGTGCCTAGAAACAAGATATCTGGTATTTCTTAAAAACACACTGAATCTGGCTCAAAAGAGCTAGATCATGTAGACTTGGTGTTCCTCATAAAGAAAAAATATTTATTACAAAACAAAAAGCTATGCAAAAAACCTTGTGGATTATGTAGAATGTCTGAAGATAAAATGTGACCCCTGAAATCTTGAATTAAAAAGAGGGAGACTACAATGGCTAACTTATGTAGAAATCATCTGCTGACCTCTATTTAGAAAGTATTGCATTTTGCCTTTGGAGCAACTCCTCCTAATAGAGTGAAAAAAAATTCCTGTTGTTGGTGTCAGTGAAAGGAGGATCAAGTCCCCCATGCAAAACACATGGAACGTAATCCTTTGGCCCTTATTCCTTCAATTATCTCCAGAGAGATAAAGCATAAGTCACCTACATTTGGGGTGGGGGGTAGTGAGGAAAAAGGAAACATGGGTTGAAAATTCAATAAATGCATAATGATTATACACTGGACTCAAAGTATAAGGTGAGCTCAGGGGGTTAGTTTTGACTTATAAACACACAGGCCTATCTAGAACATCTCCACTCAACCAGTCCACACGTTGTTACTCATGCCAAATATTTGTTAACCAGAAGCACCCTCAATAAAGTCCTTGGACCATACGTTCAAAGACTACTCACTGCACAGCCCTGTACACTCCGGATGATCCCACTTCCTTGGGGCTGTTCTGAAAACCATGGAATTAACCCCAAGAAAGCATTTACCAATACATTTTCTACTTCAGATGCAAGCAGCACTTTTTAGACACTTTAACCTTCTTTAACACATACAGAGCAGCATAAGTGTAAGAACAAAAATAATAACAAAATGCTTCACTGCATAAACCCCTTCTGCTACTGACATGCAAAACCTTCTAGAAGGGAGTCATGTCACTTAAGCATTACTAGAAAGCATTTAAATACTATTGTCATATTCTTCCCTAACACAGAGCAGATCAAACAGCAAAGTGCTGAAAACTTCAGCTCTAGTTTCCAGAGATGCGTTTTTTGTTGTTTTTTTTTGGGGGGGGGGGGGTTGTTTTGTTTTGTTTTTTAACTTTTGAAGGGGAAACATGCAAAACCTTCTAGAAGGGAGTCATGTCACTTAAGCATTACTAGAAAGCATTTAAATACTATTGTCATATTCTTCCCTAACACAGAGCAGATCAAACAGCAAAGTGCTGAAAACTTCAGCTCTAGTTTCCAGAGATGCGTTTTTTGTTGTTTTTTTTTTTTGGGGGGGGGGGTTGTTTTGTTTTGTTTTTTAACTTTTGAAGGGAACAATTGCAAAAAAAGCATATGGCAAGATCAATCAGACACTCTGACCAACAGTCATTCTCATCTTTCACCTCTGTTCACATAGACTTCAAAACAAAGTAACTACTCAAAGTAAAATAAATGAGCCCTAGGCTTTAAAAAGACCAATTTTAAAACAGCACGAAACTAAATTTTCACAACAGGTGTCTCGTTTTCAGTAAAACTCAGTGTTCATATTACCGAGCTCCTGAAAGTGTAGTCACTGCTTTCAGTGCCTGGATAGAATGCAAATTTTTGTGTCTTTCAAATCCTTAAACATCCTTGCATTTCTGACTCAAGCAAGAATTTAAGTAAAGGCTGCAGAATTAAAACTGTAGTCTGCATTTACTCAAGCCAAGACCCATTTTTTATTCCTATGAAAACAGGCATATATATTTTCCAGAGACTATTCACATGAATACCAGATCCTAACTGAGAAGGAATGTCATCAAGCTGCAATCATTTGTAAAAAAAATTCTGAACTGTATAACCATGATCACAATGACCTGACCTACCTCTTAATGACTGTCAGCATGGTGTTTAAAAAAAAAAAAAAAAGTATTTTGAAAAAAAACTTTTTAAAATCACTGTTGATGTATGAGACTGACAGCTTTAAAAAGTTTTTTTTTATATTTAGCGCTCAATGAAAAGCTATTTTCATTCACTGATTTATATTTATATATATATATATAATATTACCTTTTCAACATCGTTTTTTTAACCTACACGTTTATTTAAGTAACTGGGTAACATAATACATGCTTACATTGAGGAAAAACACCTCATGGAACAGGAATACTTTTGAAATTCACTTTTCATTCAYGAATGATGTCAAACTGTAGTTAGAGAGAAATCTGGATTCTATCAAAATGGTCAAAACAGAAGTATTTTAGAAAAGCTTTTACAAGATTGAATTACTCAAAATATTTAGGATACCTAACAAAAACTTAAGGTATGTTTTGTTTTTAAAATAGTTGAATTAATAGAGCAGTCATTGAGTGGAGAGGATGGCTGTCTTCTTACTTGATCAGTATAGCTTTGATGGATACAGTAAGGAGAAACATTATCTTTGTTTTCAGAAGAAACTATTACTATCAAAAACTGTAGTTACATTGCAAAAAGATCTGGTTCGCCCTCAACACAGCAGAATTTTTCACTAGCAGGGTCAATAACTTGAAAACTTTTAGAAGAAAATATGCTTAGTGTCAGTATTTCTATGTAATCTAAGTGAATTGTAACAGGTTATTTTAAGCATCTTGACATTTTAATTTTAGAACAATACATTTAAAATGTATTTATATTTAAAATTGATGGTGGGAGGAATATTCACACCACTTTGATGCACATGGTAAATAAAAAAATAAAATGTTTTAGAATCTAAATCTGCCATTTGAACTCTATTTGCATTTATATAGCAAACAACAATGAGGCTCTTAGTCCGTCTAAAGCCTTTCAGCAGTACCTTTATACCAGCATAAGCACTATTAATCAGACAGAAACAGCATCCTGCTTACTATCCTGGAAGTATCATCAAATGCACCAAGCAAAGTACCTAAGTGAGMAGATAGAAAACAGTTGATGAAATGCCTCTTTCTACTCCCACTCCTGTGTCCCTTCAATACCCAAAGAAAATAAGCTTTGCTTTCAAAAGAAAGCAAAATATTAAACCTAGCAATTTGGACAAAAGTCTCTTTTCTTCTTGTAGCTTATCTTTACACACACGTTTCTGAGTGTCACCTAATAAAAAAAGCTCAAAGTAACTACAATTTTTGCTCACTAGAGCTGTGCTTCCATTGTGCAACTATGAACAAAAGGTCAATTTAACGCAATTATAGCACAATCCAAACTATCATGAACTGGGTAGAAGTTTTCTTATCTGTCTCCTCTTCCAGTGTGGTGGGCTGTCTCTATTTACCTTGTACATAATTCCTACATACTAGTCTTGCTTTTGAAAAGGTCGTTAAAACCCCTTTTCCGGTAGTTTTAAGGACCTCAAGTGCAGGCCTAGAGACACCGGGTAACAGGCATTTATGCGGGGGGATCATTTCACAGGGATCACTTGCACACAGGCTTCACTCATAGGGTCCGAGCCACATTTTGCCTTGTTAATACACAGAAGAACAAGCAGCCTCGGGACTAGCCTAGAGAACGCGTTTCTAACGCTGTTTAGCTTTAGAAGTCGTATTACCAAAAGAGAGGGTTAAACTGCGTTATCGCATCCTCTCCCAGGAAGCACTTCTTATTTGAGCCTGCGATCGGGGGCTTTTTGCACCACCCCTCCCGGCTCGGCGGGAAGGAAAGCCGCCACCGGCTCCTCCCCCGCCAGCACCCGCGCCTGGCGCCGAGCCCAAGGCACCGTCACGGCGCTCGCAGCCGCGGGGCCGGCGGCCGCCGCCGCGCCGGGAACTGCCCGGGAGCGCAGGCGGGC
>NW_020448486.1:563385-572227 GCF_003343035.1 Apteryx rowi | reverse complement strand
ACTGGGCATCTCCCCCCGACAAGGCGGCCACGTCCCTCGTCACGTGGCAGGGGAGTCCCGAGAGGAGGGGCAACGGGGGAACCCCCAGCCCGCTCCTCGCATGCCCCCTCCCTTTCCAGCTTTGGCGCCGCGGAAGCCTCGGCGCCTGATTGGGCGGACGTGGCGGAGTACGGGTGACGTGTAGGGAAGGCGGATGTTTCCGAGGGGAGAGGGGGTCGAAAGCGGGGCTGCTAAGGGCCTGCCCGGCGCGGGGCATGTGCGCATGCGCCCTGCGGGGCTGCGGGGGCTGTTAGCAGCTGCGCCGGTTGGTGGCCTCGCTGCCCGCCCTGCCCGTGAGGGCTCGGGCCGCGGCGCGTCTCCGCGGCGCTGCCCCCGCCGCCTCACGCGGAGGGGGCGCGGGAAAGCAGGCGGCGAGGGGGGAGAGCGCTGGGCACCGGGGCCCTGGGGAAGCCCGAGTCGCCTTTTCACTCGTGTTGGCTCTGCGCGAGCAGGCGGCCTTGGGCTGAGGGGCGGCGCCCGGGAAGGGCGGAGAGCTTGTGTCAGTAACGGGTTCGTGGTGGAAGACGCTTCCTCAGCCTGGGTTTGGTCTCCGCGTCCTTCACGAGAGCCGGATTCACTCAGAAGCAAATCTCGGAAGAGCTGAGTTTTGCTGCTTAACACTGCAAGGAAATAAACAAAGCAACTGCTATCTAAGCACTGGCTAAATAGCTAGGCAAGTAATATCTAAACACAAAGCAAGATGCTGTATGAAAAATACATTTTCAGTTAAGCCATTGATTTAAGATTTTTAACTCCCTAAACTAAAGATAAACGAGCAGATAGATTTACAGGAAAAAGTCTCATCAGTGTTAAGATGTACGGGCTTAAAATTGCTTTGTGAATTGAACTTTTCTTCCAGAAAACAGTTAATTGCAACTTACTGAAGGGAAAAACATTTTTTGTAATGCAAATAGAAGCATTGGCAGAAAAGGGATATTTGGGTTATTTTTTTATTGTATATCAAACTTTCTGTGTGCCCTTGAGAAGGCCACTTAGGCTGTCAGTGCTGCTCTTAAGAAGCAGTAAGATAATAAACAGTCTTTGCAAATAGAGGTAATTGTATCTTGTATCTCATAACTCAATTAACTAGAATTTCTAAAGCACATTTTGATGGAAGGCACTATACGACTGCAATTTTTATTATTAAACCCTAATTACATATATCTATGTCTATAGTTTACATTTTGTATTTTTTCCAAGGCACCCTGTGGCCAATACCCACCTCGCATTCCCTTTATAAAACTACCACTAATTAAAATGGATTTTGCAATGAGAGCAGAGCCAGAAACATCATCATCCAAAGCTCATGCTGCCTTTGATTGTTTTGTAAAAACAGAGTTAAAAGCACTCTGTTCTCATCCTTCCAGAACTTAGCAGTATTTCTTCTCCAATTATTAGATTCACAAATTAATTCTATTATATATCATCAAAGTGGTTTTGTTTGATATTTGAAGAAATATGTTACTGTATTATTCCACTAAATAGGTTACATTAGAGCTAAATCACTTTTTGTCAGAAAGCAACCCTATGTATTATAAATTAAAATAGAAATGTGATTGTTTTTAAATTAATGTTTCTGTGGAGAAAAAAATAATCTGTGCCTAGCTTCTTCACAAGAGCTTAAGAAACTGTATAATACCAGTACATTTTTCTTCAAGTTCATTAAAAATCTTTGTGGGTTATGCTTGTGGATGACATAATTAACATTTTTAGCTACATCATTTTTGAAGAAAAAAATTTCACATCTGCAAGCGCATCTGTATTCTTGCTGGCTTAAAGGACAGTTTGAGTCTGCTATTTTATTTGATATACTGATTCACTATGTTTGAGTCTGCTATTTTATTTGATATACTGATTCACTATGTGTGTGCTCAGGATCAAAGTTGCCACTGCTCAAGGAATATTACGAAATAGTACACATTTTGTATTTTAACTGCATTATAGTTCTATGAAAAATGTTAAATTCCTGTTAACAATAAAACTGACTGTCTTTTGTGAAGTTCATAAAGAAAAGCATTTATTTATCTGTGATGCTCTTGATTACACAGATAATATTTCTCAATCCATATGTAGAAAGAACTCTCAAAGAAACAAAATGTAGTTTATACAAATTAATCAAAAGATGAGGAAGCTTAAATTAGTGAAGCTTGAAGAATTTGTTTCCATTGACTGAATATATTTGTCTTTCATTCTGACGTGAGTTTATGGATTAATTTCCTCTTGTGAAACATTAAGTTACAGCTTTAAAAGTTTTCCAGTGAATAAAACCTAGTAAGAACAATGTCAAATTCAAATCTAGAGATTTTGGGTTGGGTCATTTCCTTAGTAAAGTCTAAAAAGTCACAAACATCCCAGCCACTTAATCGCAATGAAGTAGAGGAGAAAAAACTGATTAAGGATTTACTGATTAAAGATCTGAGAATGTGCCCTTCAATGTCAGTTTGATATTTATGAATTAACAGGCAATAGATGATCCCAAGGCCTAGGCTAGTTCACCCAGTCTAGGGGGCCAAAATAACATTTTGTTCTGCAGCCTGCATTACATTCTGATGATTACCAGCTTTCGAAGGTTTCCTAGGGAACAACATGACAAAGTTCAGACTCTTTAATCCCAAAGGTGTGATGTCAGTTCCACAATAAATAAAACTGGACTATTCCACAATATGATATATGGCTTTGCTRAGTGAAGGTACAGACATGGCAAAAACCACTTGGGGGATGCCAGGTTTCAGTGAAGCAAATGGAGTAAACTTTATACATTCATGGGAATTAAAAGTTAATGTCTGATCATTTGAAAATCAAAAGCAAAAATAACTTTTAAATGAATCAGCATATCCACAAGGAATCTGTAAACAAGTCTTCTTGCCCTCAAGTCACAAAGCTACAACATGCAAGAGATCCATCCTAGGGTTGCTCCACACCTGACCAGCAGAGGGTGGTTTTGTACAGGGTAGAGGCCTTGTTAGCATATATGGTATTTCTGTTATCTCGGCATCACACCACCAGACACCGTGCACTATTTTATAATGGCTGACATTTTTATATCTTTTCCTGCAATTTCTTTGTGTTCTGTGCTAAAAAAGAAATATAAGTAAAGAAATTTTCTACAGRCAGTTAAACCTGGGATCCATATTGCCTCTCTTATATAAGATATCTCTAGTTTAACAAGATAAATGCAATTAAAATAAGTTTTTCAAAGCTAAAACTGAACATCTATCATGAAAGTAATCTGTTTAGGCTGTAACTAGCAAAAAAATACATCCGTGTATTCTGAGCTGGAAAAAAATGGCACTTTTTTCACTTCAATCTTAATGCCAGTTTACTCACACTAGAGCTCTTCCTGTTCATTTAATTCAGCAACATTTTAAAATTATTGAAATAGTGATAACACTGCACTATATAAATTTGAGTTAATCTGAAACTGAATTTCCTCTCTTAGGTCAAATATTAATACTACTTTAGCATAATCACTTTTATCTTTTTTTTATGGTGTGCCCTCGCCTTGAGCACTTTGCAAAAACTTTTCTTGAAAAACACTTAAGATAATACCATGCACAAGGAAGAATAATATGTCGAAAAGTTTATGGGGACTGCCAACTGTCTACAGTCAAGAAGATCTTGTTAGTTTGAAAGTGAAAAGTTGATCTTCAGCTTCACTTAAAGCCACCATATCTATACTTATAGGTTACATCTATACCGCTAAAGGAAAAAGGGCTGAGTGGCATGGACTCACTTGCATCCATACTGCTTAAGGCTCGTTGCTCTCTAGCAGACTGAGGAGAGCTGGCTGGAGTAATCCAAAGCGGGGCTGGGAACAAGGTAAATGTGTAAGCAGTGCAGTCAGTTGGGTCCCACGTGCCACAGGCTTTCCCACCAGCTACATCTATACTAGTGAACTAAACGGAGCAAGGTAACAGGCTTGAGTACTGTCCTATGACTGTCCTTACTGTTCAGCTGTCAGCGGGCTCCCTGGCCTAGTTTAGGCCCATGCTAGCTGGCGCATTCCCAAGCAATGCCCCTGGCACTGTTTAGGAGATGGCCCAAGCCAGGACTTGTTCTCAGTAGGCAGTATGGATGAGGCCACTTTGACTTGGAAGGAGAAAAGAGATTAATTATATGGTCACAAGATGTACCATGCCACTTGCCTTACAAGGCAGAGAATGGGCTCAAACCTGTTTTATTTATTAGTATAGTATTACCTGATTTTTTGTTCTAAGAATACTTCTTTCATCACCATGGCAATATGGAGAAAACCTCTGAGGAGCTGTGATCTGCAGCATGCAATGGATGCAGATGAAACAAGAGTTAAGCTGTGGTGTTTAAATAGTCCTCTGTGTGGTAAGTACCCTGGGCTCATCTCAGGAGTGGCTACCTTAAAATTCCAAAGTTTGCAGTAATGCAGCTACGAACCAAAAGGTACAGCCATTGCCACTCCCTAGGCTTCCCCAAACCGAGACCCTACTTTTTCCTGTTGCTGGTTCTATCTTCTTTAAATACATCCCTTCACCACATCATAGTGCTTACTTTGTGAGCCTACCTTTCTCTCAGTGTAAGGTCTGTTCACTGCTATGAATCACAGTCTGGAACAAGGAAGAGTTGCCTGGCTCAGGAGCAAGTTAGCATGCATTGGTGTGGAATAACTTGCTGTTGTGCAAGACAACTGCTCATTTTATTTCTACACATATTCTTTTCAGAACAAATGACTTTTCCTTTCCAGATGGCAATTGGACAGCCATCCCCAGAAACCTCACACAAACTGCATCTTCTTCTGGGAACAGAGTAGCCTATATCTGCCCAGAATCACCTGTCACCTTGCTGTAGGGTTGTACCCAGACACGTCCAGCACAGCCTATGATACTCAGCGTTCCTTGTCCTTCAGCTGTGTGATTCTCTACACCATATTATCCATGTCTGCTAAGCAGCTCCAGGATCACAGAGGGTCCAAACACAGAGTGAAGGAATCAGACCTGCTCCTATGGCTAGGTCACACTTCACATATCTGCATAATCCAACATACTTCACTGACGAGTGCCCCAGAGGAAGAGAAAAGCTGTAACAGTGCTGCATATGGAGGCACACCTTCTCCTGAAATGGTCCCAAGAAAGCAGTGCACACTGGAACGCAGCCTAAAGCAGTGGTCACTGCCCCTGCCTGAGACCCAGTGCACCGGAGATACACTAGAAAACAGGCAAAAGAGAGGACTCGGTACACACTGGTTGCTCATCACACTTCCATTGCAACCTCTTATGGCTAACAAACCATAATCCGGTTACACTATTTGCCATTTTTTCCTATCATTTGTTTTCTAAACACTACCTGTGAATTCAGTTCATTATCAATGAAGCAAGTTTCTAAGCATTAGGACCATATTCTGAAACTCACAAACTGGTCTTCAAATACTTTTGTTGATCTAACAAAAATAGCTCTTATTTAACTGATTAAACAAAATTGGAGGTCACCTTTAAGATGCCTTGGTGAACTCTCAGTACATGTCCGTCTTCATGGAGCATACCTCTGACCATGGGCAAACTGTGAAACTGCAAACAGACAACTGGCTCGGGAACTGATACAGCAATTTTTGAGGACAGATGTGTTCATTTTCTAGCATGCAGTACAAATACTAGATTAAACAGCCTTGAGTTATAAATGAGGTTAGCAAATCAAGAAAAGTTTATGGGAAGCCTGAAATTTAAACTGAGCATCTAGCCTGACTCCAGTGATCCTAGAACAGCTTTCTGCTTTTGCAGCATAGGCATCCTGAATGTCAAGAGATCCCTGATTTAGCTGCTTTTGTGTCTCAGGCACAGTTTTTACCTGTTTGTATCATGATATTTTTCTTTTGCAAGACCTCATGGTAATGCAGAGGGAAGCACTACCTGAGTCCTACATATTACACATTCAAGGGAAATCTGTGGAGTCTCAAGTTGCTCCCATTTTACCTGCTCCTCCCAGTACATTAGTCTCTTCTTTGACTGCTTTGGCACCTAATCATTTGGATGTGCTCTCTGCTTTTTCTTATCATCTTGAAGGAGCCAGAAATGTACTATTAGATATCTCCTAGATAAAAGCTATTGTATAATAGGCAGCTTTAAGTTGGAGATTAAACAAGTCACTGTCATAAATTATCAAAAACTGAATTTGCCATACTAGGTAATATTCCCTATACAAGAAGCTCTGTCATTATTATTTTATTAATATAACTTGTAACAGAGACAGAAAATTCCTAAAAGCCAAGGATACGTTCTAAGACATTCTGGGCCCTCATCTCCTTTCCTACCATTTTGATGGATAAAGAATACAACCTGTCTTCATGATTGGTTTCTTTTTTTTTTTAATAACATCTGTTTCCGTAGATCAGTTATTCTTTTTAGCATTGTCTGCTTGTGCCAGCGGTAGAATATACATGCTCTTTCATCAAAATAATAAGTTACTATTTTTCTGTCAGTACTACAAATAATTAGTAAAAAGCATTTAAGACCTGAGAATTCCTCTGCTGATTTCACTGGATTCAGATCTGGCCTTGAATGATTTCCCTGATAAAGTTGTTATAAAACTTAAGCCATTTCTATAGTGAAAGTTAACTCTGCTCTGATTCGGGTTTTTGTATTAATGCCTGTCTCATCTACTCTCAAACTCATGAAATGAAATTTCTTTCAAGTTACCGTACCCACTTGCTGGTGCCAGTTAGAACTGGGAGCTCCACTTTCACTCAGACTACAGCTCATTCACTTTCCAGAAAGGACACAGGGGAATGTGCCACAGCGCTGATGCCATTTCCACAGCTCTTCCCACAATCCTGCATACAGGACAGATAGCTTGGACCACAGCTGAGGCAACTGTCTGGAAAAGAATTCCAAAACATTTCAGCCTGAAAAAAAGTAACCATGGGATAACCCTCTAAATACACACACTGGTGTGCATGGAAACAGGGAGAACATAAGGTATACTGGTAAGCCACATGGTTCAGAGGTGGCTAGCCTAAGTGCTTGATCTTGAGGGCCAACCATTCATATGAATTGTGATGCCTAAATCTAGTACATTTCTAAAATCAAAAGCTAGCACACGTCAGTATAATTTCCATAGTTTTCTCAAACGTCATGTTACTTGTGTCATAGCTTGTTCTTTCCTTCTGTAATATTTCATACCCAGTCACTAGTCCTTCTCCTTCTGTTCGGTTTAGCTCATCTAAAGCGGCCTCCTTTGATGTGGTCATTTGTAGACATAAAACATGCTGAGGTATAAATTCATATAATCATATTCTTACATACATGCAGTCTTTTACCTTCCCTGTTTAGTGGAGTATTTACGATTTTTTTAAGTGATTCATTTGTCACCAGGACAGTTTTAAGAGAAACCTAGGAAATAAAACTTGTGTTCTATAAATGCTCTTTTTTGTTATCTGATCTTACTTGATCTGTTTTCTGAATGGTAAACTGCTGAATGGCAATTCTCCTAATACTCTTCTTCCTTATGGCAGTTCTTAACATGAATTTAGAGGTCTGCAAAGAAGACATAGTCTGTGATCTTCTCATTTTCAAAAAAGCAAGCATCTTTTCTACCAGTGTTCATCGCACTCCCACTCGTTGTTCAGATAATCCTCTGCTTTTGTGTTTGAGACTTATGAATGTTGGAGTTAGGAAGTGAAAGTGATAACCGTAAACCTATTTGGTCAGTTTTAGTAACTTCCATTAAATAATCCATTAAAAACCTCTGCTGACTGCAGAAGTTGTCACAAGTCTTTTCTCAGTTACACTTGTACGTTGCATATCGTAATTTAAACCCAGTAATAAGATGTAAAGGGGATCCCAACCCAAAATCCAGTACGTTAATTCAATTTAGAGTTAGCTCCTGAAGATTTTCAAATCCAAATACCCTTATCTTCAAGAAAAAATGGAATTGGATTTTAAATCAGTAATCTGAAGCTCAGTACTACAGTTTGGGTTGTTTTCAAGAGCTGAAATTCAGAGGCTGCTGCCAGAAGCAGAATGTAGGTGTAAGCACATCTCAGGTGATTAATGTGTAATTAATAATACAGAACAAGAACTTTTGTATACAGTTTGCACTTAATGATTTTAACTTGTCTGAAATTTCTATCAGACTTGCAGAGTTTGTGAAATAACACTGGCTTGCACAGCACACTCGTAGCCTGGAAGAGCTCATAGGGTATAAGTAATGGATTTTAATTGAATTTGTTTCTGGATGGATTCCATTTGGTCATTAAGATCTCAGAGACTGATGTGTACCGTGCCGGCTCTCCATCTAGTAGTATACAGTGAAGGTAATGCAAGGTGTCAAGCCATAGGTTTAAATGCATTTCCAGCTGAAATGTAACTCCTAACGTTTTCCTCAGTTTTATGCCCACACCACTGCCTAGCTTCCCCTCTGGAAGTCAGAAAGTACTGAATGTGCTGCAGACCAATGCGAGAGGAAGGTCTCTTGTTGCGGGTGTTTTAACAGAGAGATGCAATATGCGGACTGTTGCTCAGAAGGAATGCCAATAAAATCTTTAATCCACAGTACCACCTGTTTCTCAAACGCGTCACTTAAGTAACTATTTTGTACACCAACCTCACAGGCGCATATTAGCACATACTACGCACACAGCACCTGTCATAACACCTTTAACCAATAAAACAAAACAGTTTGAGGGCCCGGGACTGCAGCACGACTTCAGTTAATGCCCGTCAGGCTGCAGGAGCCCGCTGCGGGCTATCCGGAGGGCGAGGAGGCAATTAGGCCTTTCGAAGCCCCGAGCGGCAGATGGCGAGGCCGGGGCGACGCGCCTCGCCTCCCTCGGCGGCCG
>NW_020448486.1:446158-562698 GCF_003343035.1 Apteryx rowi | reverse complement strand
GTGTGTGTGTGTGTGTGATCCTTTCGGTCATTCCGCTATTTTTAAAAATCTTCTAAAGATTTCTGTCTCTGCCGCGCGGGATAAAGTTACTCTGAAGTCTCCGCACCCACGCACGCTGCGCGTCGCGTTGTGTTCGTGGCCGTCTGCCCCCAAGTCTGGATTGAATTCAGCTGCACCAGTGAGGGGAAGGGCAGGGACGGGATGCTTACAAAGTGCCAGGTCTTGGTGAAGATGTGGTGGAAGCAGGATAACTGCATTCAGAGTGAATATCAAAACTGCTAAAAGTTGTGTATGTTTTAAAGAAAAAGAGGCTAGTAATAGTTAAAAATTAGTGTATCTGTGGGAAAGTGTGCATTGATGGTGCTTGTTTGCTTCTACACACACAAGAATGCTTTGGCTTTGGGAAGTAAATAAGAAAACCAGAAAAAAAAAGCTTGCTTTTAAATAATTTGATGTAAACCTCATGTTTGCAAATAACAGGCCTGCAAAATTCAAATGAGTGGGTGGGTCATTAAATATTTTGATTTACCAACATTAGGTTGCAGACTGATGAGATACCCGGGTTTTGTTCCCAGCACATTGCACGTGCATTGCAGGGGATTATTCACAATTGCCACAGTTGAGCTGCAGGTGTCTTGTACATGCAGTGCCACCCCGTTCCCATACCGCCACCACGCTCCCTGTTGCAAGCACCGTGGACGTGCCAGCTCCCGCCAGTCGAACATCCTACCCCTTTTTTCACATTGAGTTTCATAGAGCAGCTCCCACCACATGCTCCCCCTGCCTCTTAGTCCTTGCTCTTACCACAGGCCTCCCAGCCTGGCCCCCAACCCAACAGCTCAACTTCCTCAGGCTCCTACCARATCGCTTCTCTTCCCCGGGCCAGGAGTTCAGCCTGTTCACTGAGGAGTAAATTATCGTGGAGAAACTGTGGTTTCAAGAACCTTCTCAAGGTCATTTGAACTTGTTATGCACAGTAGCTTGTTAAAGTGTAGTAACTTGTTTGTGTGCCTCCAGTGTGAGTGGGTTAAAGCATGCTGCAGGCTACATACCGCCGCTGGCTGCGTGGCGCACTGGCCTGTGCTTGCACAGTGGAGCCACAGGCTTGACTGAGATCATTAGAGGAAAAATAAAAAGCTATTTTTAGCATGAACATACATTAAAAATTAAGTAATTTTCCCAGATTATTTTTGTTTATAGTACAAATACAAGGAATTTGTATTACATTCTTCCTTATCACTCGAATTAAAGTCTCTGCAAACAAATGCAGATGGGGGGAAATTGTAATAACATTTTGTTTAAACAGTACTGTAATGATTGTATACTACTGATGAATAAATCATTATCGAAAGACTGAATCACATACTGAAACATTTTAATCCAGTATATTAAAATTACTTTGGTTTCTCAGGAGCATTGCAAAGACTAGAAAATATGTTAGACACTTTTGCTAACCATAGGAGTCAGCCAGCACGCTTGAGAAATAGCTGTTAAACCATGTTCTGGAAAACTATGATAAATATAGGCTTTAGAAAGGTGAAATCGAATAGTCAGCTCTTCATTATCTAAGGTGACTAGGCCCTGAGACATCCTGGAAAATAAAAATATATAAATAAATCCAAATGACAGAGGCTACACCTAGAGAAATGCAGCTGTGTGAGGTCACTGCAGCCAAGCAGCTGGGTATCTGCACCATCCTCCCGGTGCTCCAGGTTGCAGGAGGACAAAGCAGGGGCTGGCTGCTCTGCATCTGAGCTGGCCGTGCACATTTCTGAGTGCTGCTCGCAATGTATTAAAACCCTCCAAAAGTGCAGGGGGGGTTTGGCAAGGAGACACTTAACACTGTCACCATCTCCTCCTCACCTCACATCACCCTCCCATGCCCAGGGCTGTGACCACAACCACAACTTTGCTCTTGTCATCTCCGAGGTCTGAGACATGCTCTTCAACCTTGTGTTGCCTTCTGGCTGCCATCTCCCCCTTTCTCCATGTCAGCTTAGGGCCTCATCTCATCCTGCTCCTCCACCTTCCCAGCCCTGATGAGGAAACTGCTGCTTCCTCTGCTGCTGAGTCAACAGGACTGGCGCTAAACTTGGATTGCTGTGCCCAACCAGACAAAAGCTGCCTCTGTTTGCAGTCACCTGGATATCTCTGTAGCTTGTTCCCCCGTGGTACTAGCTCTGGAATACAGTGAGGGACAAACAGGTTGGCCCTGTGAAGAGCCAGATGAACTCTGAAAGGATTTATTAGCACATGGTCCTGCCTGAGCTAAAACAGTATATTGCTTCCAGACGTGAAGTGTGTGTAGGAAACTGGAAAGAGGCATCCACCTCTCCATCACGCAGTATTACATTGGCGCTGATATCAATAGCTCAGGATAATCCTCACTTTGCACAATTTATCCATAGATAACTGGGAGCTGATTGTAATGCTGCTTAAAAGAATAATTTATGTAATTAATTCCTTTTCATATATGAAGAAAATACTTGCCAATTTTCAAAATTTTCACACAGCTGAACTCATTTTTTTGCCATGAATGCCTCAATTATGTGTCTTAGCCATTTTCTGTCTCCTGTTCACAACTGGTCTTGGCTACAAAACCAGTGCAGTTCTTTGCAAAGAGAATGGCAGACCTCATGAATGCAAGGAGTTCAGCACAGTTTAGCATCATCAGATGCATGTATTTTAGCATTTTAGTTCAGATCAGGAGTGTGCTTTTGAGGCAAATCTCCCAATCTTCCACAATTACCAAGCTGAGGTTCATATCACAGAGTGATCCTGGAGCACACAAACTGAATTCCCTTTGAATGAACCTAAACCAGAAGAGGTACTAGGAACACACTTGTACACTTAACTGCTAATGAGCATTCAGACCATGGAATCAGATTAGGTCCAATCCAGTGTAAAACTCCCTAAAATATCAGCACAAGCTGTTTTACTTTACAAATCTACTCCTGTCGGAGTAGACACTACCTGTTAATGTGGACATAGCCGTTCAGAGCTTAAATTTTCTTTGCTCTCATCCTGTGTGCACAGGGAACAGGTGGAGATGTGATGATGAGTCGGTGAGATGCAATCCTGGGTGTTGCTGCTGTGATAATTCTGCCATTTTCCTGCCTTTGGGGCAGATGGGCATGCACAGATCCAGGACTATTGCCTGCTCTGGGGGTTTGCTGCAGCTGTAGAGCACAATAGTCTAGCATCTGGAATGATACACCTAAAAAGCTACAACTAATTACAGTTGTAGGACTCGGGTCATGTTTCTTGTTCCTACTTACCCTTAGATGTCTGTTACTTACATTTTGTGGTTCTTGAGGAGCATCCATGGAATTACACAGCTGCCTTTTTCTTTCCTTTTGGACTGCTGTTGGAAACAAGTAGTCCAGAGCCAGCCAAATGATGAATGCAAACAAAAGCAGAATTTGATTCTTTTTTTTATCCTCCTCATCAGAATCTAATAATGTTAATGATGAGCTCTTGTTGCCAGTCCCTGTTTTCATCACAATGATTTTTGGATCTCTTGCAAATCTATCTTGAATCAGTTTCTATAGTACCTATGGACTATGTTTTCCAGATTTTAACACCATCTTTTCTTCCAGAATAAAAATGGTCCAAGAACAAACTGCAGTGACTTCACTCAAAGAATAGGCTTTGCAAAACATCATGAGGAAATTAGAGACAACATTAAAAATTAAGGTCGAAGATTCGATGTTTTCACCTTGATATGTCTAAACTGTTTCTGTGTTTATCCTCTAAACCATTTCTTGGAGGATAACTCTGCGAGCAGAGAAGGGGGAGGCAGTAAAAGAGGTATATATGATTACATTTCAGTGAGGCTTCTGATACCACATTCTGGTAAGTAAACTAGGTTGATGCAATTAAGATGAAATCAGCATAAAATGGAAGCACAGTGGGTTCAAAACATAGTCTTAAGGGTAATTTTAAGTTTTCTGTCATGGTGGGAGGATATATCAAACAGAATCCTACAGCCATCTTTCTGTCCCAGCTGCATTACTGTTCAATACTTTCATTAACTGACAGAGCAGAGAATACTCTTGAAAAATTCTTGTATGACACCAAAGCACTTTGAAGAATACATTTAGGATTAAAAATATTCTTGAAAAGTGGGTAAGATGGGCAGAACTCAATACAGTGAAATTCTGTAAACAAGGCACAATGCTTAGGGGGAAAAAATCTAAATTTCAAATATGAAACTAGATAACTGACTGCAAAAAAGATATCTGGGGATCAGTGTGTTGGCAGTGTTGTGACTTGCGAAAAGAGAAAAAAGCTTATATATGTGTTAACAGAAGTGTTACTTATACTGCTGTACTTGCATTGATCAGATATTCACTGGAATAATGTGTCCTGCTTACTTTGGCAAACTATTTACAATCCGCAACAAGGTGGCATCAAGAATATTAAGAGGCTTAGAAAACATGAATTGTGAGGAACAGTCTGAATTTTGTGAGAGTAAGAGTGTAACAGCCAGTTATTCTTCATGCATGCCCTTTTCAAGCAGAAATATATATAAGCTTTAGTTGCACCAAGAGAGATTTAAGTTGGATACTGTATCAGTCTTGTATTTGTAGGAGTAGTTAAGCACTGGAGCAGGTACCAGGGGAAGTTGTGTAATCATTTTATCAGAGTCTTAAGAAATGGTTAGATTTTTCTCAGGGAGACTCTAAAGTGTAATGGGAGTGTTAAAAAAACCAGTTGCTTACACCTCTTTTAGCAAAGTTGTTTTTAATGATGTGTTTTACTTGAATTTGCTGTGTTAAGAGTACATACATGGTCATTTATCACAGGCAATTGGAAGCCAGTAGCTCATTAACTCAAGGTAACTTGATCTCCTTCCTGAATGTCAAGTAAACTTTATCATGCATTAGCTGAAAGGGTGGACTAGAGGACCTCTAAAGTTACATCCCAGCTCCCATTTCAGTGGGTCAGAGAAACAATATCAGAAGATACGATGATCATGTTTCAAGGATTGATTGTTTGTCTCATACTGACTTAAACCAAAAGAGCAAAGTGTGTTAAGTATAATCTGGTGAATTATATTGTGTAAGTCCAGGACTGGACTAGTGTGGAAAAATACAAGACTGGATTTCTGTTAAGACTTTATGCATTTTCAAGGCTATCTGTAGAACTATGAGATTTAGAAACATAATGGATTCTAGTCCCATTGACTAACTAGGAGTTTCACTTTCGACTCCAGTGGAACAAGGTTTTTACAGGATTTTGTAAACTGAAAATTTAGATTCAATAGGACAGATGACTTTCATTCATATATTTATCTGCACCTTCTTAGGAGACAGGAAATATCCTTCATGCTTGTGTATGGACATCTTTGTATATGTTAAGAGTACAGTGTTTTTTATATAGTACTTTTGCAGACAGTATTTGTAGTCTTTTTCCTAAATTATATTTAAAACTATATCAGCAATTTTTTCTGTTTAGTTAGTTTTTTCAAGCCATCTCAGTTTAATAAAAGCCATGACTATCTGAGGCAGTGAAAAAGATTCTCTCAAATTAACATTTTCCATTTCCCATAAAATCGGTGAGTCAACAACCCACTGTTTTGCAAATAAAATCTTGCARTCTTCTTCATATGACTTTGATGAATTGGAAGACTGGCAGTCTAATTAAAAGTTGGTGAATAATATTTAAAATAAAGCAAATCATTCATTGCCTTTACATTTTCTGTCATTGCATGCCTGTGTAGAAGAGTCCTGAGCCAACTCAATTGCATAATTCTATAAGGCTGTCTTAGTATGTACGCTATTTCTTATTCCTCTTCCTGCTGTAATGGTAGCTGACATAATGTAGTATTTCAAGAGCTGCATGATCATTAATTTCCTTGTACACAGCAAATGCTAATGAGGTAACAATGTAATGAAGTCACATCAGAGAGATGTTGTGTCTGATATTACTTGCCGCAGGACTTTTTCCCAATGATGGTGTAACTGTACTTGTTTTTGAGTGCCATGTTACCCCCATGAATTTGCAAAGGTTTTCTGTTTGCTAGATCATTTTGGGGACAAATACTCTGGATATAAAAAGTTATATGCTTTGTTGAGTCTCATAAAAGTGCAAGTAACAACCATGATTTCATTTTATTGCTTTACCAATAGATATTACCAATACTGATACCAATAGATATATCAATATCATTAAAGAGACATTAATGTTCTAGATTTTTAGTGTTCTGGATTTTTATTTGTAGGATATGCATATATATACATATATATGTATTCATATGTGTTTATTTCTGTTTATTTCTGTTTATTCATCTGTGTTTTGATAGAAGAGTAATTGCAAAGATGTATCCATGAATTGGATGTTAGTAAATCTAGGGGAACCATTTTTCTAAGGGTTGTTTTGCAGAGGGAGGAATTGGAATTTTGCATCTTTCCCTGAAATAACTCCTGTCTTATGGGTCAGGATACTAGACCACACAGCTGCTTGACATATGTGGTACAGAACCCCTGTTTAGCATCCCTCATGAAAACTGCAACCCACTTTTAATATGTCTGTGCTTTTGGGCATAGAGTTGTTTCTTTGGGTTCCCCAGAGATTTAAGTACATCCTCTGGCAGAACTCCAGCTGCGTGGGAATTCTGGCTGCTGTTTAATCCTTAACGGGCTGATAGTACCTTTGAAAGCACGTGTTTGCACACACACAGAAATAGATGTAGTGCAGAATCCTAATGCCATTTACTTTTACCAACCACAGAAGACAAAAAATACATAGAAATCAACTTCCTTACCACATTAGAGTATTTTTTGAATAGGGGTGATTAAGGTTCTTTTTGTGCAGTTCCATGAGAGTTTGCAGATTGCGCTTTTTACGCAGGTTTATGTTTTTGCTAATCTAGGCCAGCCTCTAGCTTTGTCCCCTTACAGCAACAAATGTGTGTCTACCTTCTGTTATCCCTTCTTTGTATTTGATCCTATTTCCATGTTCTTTTCCCATCATACTGGCTTCTTTGTTTAGTGTTTTGGACCCTTTCCATTAAACAAACTCTTTTCCTGAAGACAATTTAGGCAACATCCTTAATATAACTACTGTTGATTGAAAAAGAGTTGCTGATTTCCAGTATTATCCCCTCTCCCTGTTTTGGGTGCTAACAGTCCTGTTGGTAAGGAATCAGATTTGTCTAGTCTCATGTATTGAGCAAGAACCTGACTCTTGGGGCCAGCACATTATGACTTCTCGCCCCAACACCTGCTTCTCACTTGGTTGCAGCGTGGCTCTGATGTCTCTCTGCATGGATTGCACATTTCAAGCACAGCTAGTCAGCAGATCTGTGATCCATCAGCCTCCTACTCCTGCAAATGGCGTTGCGGTAGATAGCAGCTAAACTTGAGTCAGCAGTGTGCCCTGGCACCAAAGGCCAACAGCATCCTGGGCTGCATTAACAGTAGCACAGCCAGGAGAGTGAGGGAAATATTATCGCCCTTTACTCAGCACGTTAGGCCACATCTAGAATACTGCGTCCAGTTTTGGGCCTCTCCAATATAAGAAAGACATTGACAAACTGGAGCACATTCAGCAGAAGGTTACTGAGATGGTCAGGGCTGGAGTACCTACCCTATGAGGAGAAGCTGAGGGAGCAGGACTTGTTCAGCCTGGAGAAGAGACGGCTTTGGGGGGACCTAACAGCAGCCCCCCAGGACCTACGGAAGGCTCATCAAGATGACCGTCCCAGGCTCTTCACAGCAGTGCAAGGTGGGAGGACGAGACATAATGGGCATAAGCTGAAACAAGAGATGTTCAGATAAGGAGAAACTTTTTCCCCATGGGGACAATGGGGCGGTGGAAAAGGCTGCCCAGGGAGGTTGTACAGTCTCCATCCATGGAGGTTTTCAAGACCCGACTGGATAAAGCTCCAAGAAACCTAATTTGGCCTATGGCTGAACATGGTTAGAGAAGGAGGTTGGACCTCCTGAGGTCCCTTCTGGCCTGAATGAATTATCCTGTGATCCTATGATCCTGTCCTGTGATTCTGTCATCTCGGAGCAGTGGCACTGCTCTGCAGGCAAGGTGTGATTGTCATTATTGTACTTTACTCCCTAAAGCATCTTTGCCAGACCTATGGCACCACATGCCCAGATGGGTGTATAGATACTTCCATTAAGTGACAGGATGTGGCATATGGCCCAGTGCATGTGTCAGGAGCTGTGAAAATGGGAAGGTCTGAATGATGARTATACATCCACGAAGAAGAAGCCACAGCCCAGCAGTTTCCATAATAGCAGCTTCCTAACAGCTTAGTAATATCAACTGGAATTGGTAAGGGATAGGGGGAAAAGGCAGGGTAGTCCAAAATAATTAAGCAATGGGAGATATAAAAAAAGTCTATTATTTATGAAAAATTAATTGAATGATAATATCACATAAAGTAATTCCATTATTAGGATTATCAGGCTTGTGTTCTGGAATGTATCATCACTTTTAAACTGCTAAATGCTTGGAATTTGTTTGGCATCCGCAGTGTTGTATAGCTCCGTTGTTGTTTTACAGTTTACTTCTTTTCTTTCTCTTTGTAAAGTTTTGTTAAAATCCAAGACTGTGTCCCATAACGTCTACAAACTTGTAAAAATATATATAAAGTAGAATTAAAAACTGTTTAGTGTATTCTAGGAATCTGAAAGGTGGATGGAGAATTATTACCAGATGTAGTTTCAGTATTTCAGTATTTTCTTTAATTTTTGTGGAGTTCCAGAAGTATGAGATACTAAAGAAGGAAAGCTCCTGTTGCATAACTGTGAAATAGCTTGCCCAGAAGGGATAGTTCTTACTGAGCTCTCTGAAATAAAGCCTGATTCATGCCCGGCATTAGACGGGTTGTTTTGTAACCTCCCAAACCACAAAGAATTAATCTCACGTAAAAGTGAAGATTCTTGGTATTGAGACAAGCCCCCCGTCCACTGTTATCCTTCCTTTAGGAGAATATCGCAGAGAGGTGACAAAAGAAGCTGTCAGAAGTTATTTAAAGCTGCCGGAAGTTATTCGTAGCTGTCGGGGGGGCCAGGGCTGTCCCCCCAGCCCAAGGGAGCAGGGCCCCGGGGGCGGCCGGGGGGGCATCGGGCACCGCTGCAGGGACGGGAATGGGGATGGGGATGGGACGGGTCCCACGTCGGGGCCTCCCCCGGGGCCAGCTGCGCCCCGGCACCCAAACCTCCAGGAGGGGGGATGCTCTCCAGGCCCAGAGGGAGCAGTAAGGACAGTAAAGTTCGCTTACCGCCTCTACATAACACCTTTTATTTCATCCCTCCCCAATTTTTTTAGACGTGGTAGAATTTTAGGCTGATAGAGTATTAGAGCGACAGTTGGGTCACAAATGGGAGACCGTAAAATGTGATCGCTTGTTTAAATATTTTTTCAAAGATACACTGTTGAGCAGTGGTTTCTCAAAGTTTCTCCATTGGCAGATCCCTCAAAATTTTCCATTTGAGATGCAGATCACTGCGTATAAGTATAGGCCGGATGACATTCAGCTTGTGTTTTTGCTTGTTTTAGAAGTAATCGATAGGCTCCCAGGTCCCATGAGCAAATATCGTCAAAAACTGCTTCTGTAGGGTTATTATTTTCAGTAGATTACTTATTCAAAGAGCACAGTTTTATATGATTTTGCCTATTTTGAATTTGATGGATTGATTTTCTGCTGTTTTAAATTGTCTTCTATTATTTTCATGAAAAGCTAAATTAGGAGGAGGATAAAATGATCCCCCCCCCCCATTCATGTTAAACAGACTTAAACAACTGTACAAATCCAGAGCTCACTTAAAACTACAGGTTTGGCTCTAATTTGATAACACTTTGAAGCAGGTTTAGATTGGGGGAGAACAATGTAATTTATGTGGAATAAGGTTTGGGGGGAACTTACTGCATTTTAGCGGCTCTCATTCAGGTGCTTTCCCTACAATACATATGAAGTACCTTACCGTTTCACATTTAGGCATAAGTTACCTCAGTTCCACAACATTCATCATGAGGTAATGACATGCACAGGGACAACTGCTGTGGTGCATCTCAAGGCAAATAACTTGTTATCTTGTAGGAACTTCTTTGTATGTTTTTACCCTTTTTCATCCTTTGCTGTTTTGCCAGATACCTTTGCTCACTAGTAGATAGTGGATTCTTTTGTATGTATAACACAGATAGGATGAACATTTGACTTAAGAGATATCTGGATGTTCACCAAGCCTACAGGATCTCTGAGTTGTTAGAATATCAGCACATATATTCAGCTATGGCTCTTCCATACTTGTGCCAGACTTGGCTGAGTTTGCCTGCAGGAAAAGAGCAAACATCACAGTATTCTTCATATAAGTCCTTATGTAGTTGTTAGATGGCTCTCTTTTCTGTGTTGGAACAGCTAGTGTATTCTTCAATGATTTAAAAGAGGCATCTATTTTCACATGAAATACTACAGAGTTCACAGAAATGTATATTCAGTATATTTCAACCTAAACTGTGAATGCTATCTGATATATAGCTATTTTAAACATTACTTTATCTGAGGAGAAAGCTTTTCTGTCTTTATATTCTTAATAGTCTTACTTACTTCTTTTGATAAAAGTGAGCTYAAGTATAAAGTTGAACTAAAATGGGCAGACTTTATTTGAATAAACTTATATTGCTTATACTTAAATTATGTATATAATATGACATTTTTAACAATATTGCGGCTGTATCCTTCGCTAGATACTCTTGGGTGAATCACAGCCCACCTGTGCTTCAATCTTCCAACATAGACAGTGGGGATAGTAAATCCTGTCCTGATTCACAGAGTTACTGCGAAACTTAATGAACAGGCTGAGTCAGCTGATTTTGAGGCAGGAATGAAAGGTGTTGTTGAAAATTTGTCATTACTCRTATGAAATTAAAACCCATGCACTCATTTTGATAGTAACAATTCAGATGTAAAAAACACAAAGGTTTTATTCTGTATCTCTGCAGGGACATGACTGTATGGCACGGTACCGTGCTGCAGATAATTTAAGAAAAGGAATTGCCTGTTACAATAATGATCAGCTTGAGTTAAAGTAACCGTCTCCCAGTAGTTAATGCAACTGCATTGCTTCAGGGTTACCTCAGAAATCTTTTCCTGATGCTGAAGTTTGTGTAGACACGCTTTATATTCTTCCCTGTATTGTAGTCATTCCAGAGGTTTATTCTAGGGCTGCCTCCACAGTGCGACGTTGCAGAAGGCCAGGCAGGAGACTGGGTGCTAGACCCAGCCGTGAACTCTGTTTAATGGTTAGTTCACTACCTGATTCTTTTTTCTTTTCAAGAAGCTCCCTCCAAGATGATAGCTAGACGTTGTTTTGGGAGTAGTCCACTCTGGAGACTGGTACCAGAAGGCATTATGGGCCATTTTTGGCTTTCACCATCCTTCAGTGCTATGCCAGCAGGGGCTTTTGGATCTTTGAACAGACACAACTCAACCCTCACTTTCATGCTGTGAAAATAACATAGTGATGGGTTGTAATAAAGTCTCCAGATTATTTAAAGCACTTTTTGAACTGAAACATGCTCGTTGCTGAAGAGGAAAGAGCTAATTTCCATGCTTCTTCATATCTGTTCAATATTCCTTTCCCATCCAGAAGACTACAGTTCATCCAAAGACATAGGAATGAACTGGGTGCAGTGTGAGCATTCTTGAAATGTCTTAGGTGACATTATAGAACCTGGCTGTAATCAACTTTTTTTTTTTTAGTAACAGATAAGGACCGTTTTGATTTTTGGTGCTTGACTTTGGAAACGTTCAAGCAGACAAAACACTGACTTTGTCTTATGTTTTCCAAAATGTCTCTATATTAGAGCAAAAAAGTAATTTTAAAGAAACAAGATTATTTCTGCTTTTTTTCTCCTGGGAGCACATGGCTTTTCTGGTAAGCCAGTGAGTACTTTGGGTAGAAAGGCTAATCTTGCTGTTGCTATTTAGCAAAGGATTTTATGATTTTATGCACGGCTTTGAAGGATTGGAGTGAAGGGGAGAAAGAGGAGAAAGCAAAAGCAGAAGGAGCAGGAGCAGGTCATTCAGGTATTCTAACCTTTGTTCTTATCTGAGTATGGCTGAATTCATTGAACTTGCTGGTCAGCAAGTTATCACGTATCTGAACTAGTCTTTGAAACTCAACCAGTCTTTGAAGAGCAACTGAGGTAAGGAAATGGGCAGTAGGTAGACTGAAACTTTTGGCTGATTCGTGGCCACCTGGAACCTTAATAGCTCTAATGAATACTTTGAATTCCCTTTCATTTTCAGAGGATTTCCTTGGTTCTTGTGTGAATTAAGTACTAGCTGACTGTTGCATTTGCATAGGCATTTTATGCCTTGGTATTATTGTTACTTTTGATATTAATGTAAGCAAAGCCCATGGACAGTTAGACTTGGTTATTTGCATGCAAGCAGTAATATCAAAATATTGATCAGCTGTAATAATCAGTGTTTGAAAGATATAGTATAAACTGCAGTATCTGGAGTTGCAAATACATTACAGAATAGGGAGAGCTTTATTTTACCTGCAAATTCATTTTTGCTGATATAACATATTTAAGAATAATTTTAATATATATTCTGGCAGAAAAGTTTCTGATGACATAATTATCTCATGTTTTAAATAATAGGAGTGGTAGAAGCAGAGAAAAATGATACATGTAAGTGAAGCTTTGAATATTTAGAGAAAACAAGTCAGTGATGTATGCTTCACTTAATCATACATTTTATTCCCTGCAGAAAGTTAATCTGCCCTTTCTGAGTGGTAGTTCATAGGCAATTCCTTAGATATTTGCAAGTACATAACATATAACTATATTCTAATAATTTTACAAGTATACTACATTTATTACCTGTGATCAAAACTTAACCACAGGCTGTAAAATAACTAAGCAAATGCTTTGTTTTCTCCAGAAAGTAGTTAAAATTTATTCTTTGTATGCACATAGAAAAAGGAAAGTTAGTGAGAGTTCCTGAGCACCCCATAGCCTATCTTCAGTAGCTCGGAAAGATTAGACCAAAAGTCGTAGCTTGTGCATTCGGAGGCTGAGGCATGCTGCATTAGTCTTCTGTCCTGCTTGCACGTGCCTGCTGAAGGCCCATGGACTGCTCAGAGGTGYGCGGGGTGAGCATCTGCGGAAGTGCTTGGAGCGTGCAGAGACTGCAACTGGGAGCAATGTTGCCTGATTTCAGACATCTAAAAGGTGCCTAAGTTTAAGATATATGCCTGGGCTCCTTTGATAACTAATGAAAAGGAACAGATATTTCTGGAGTGCAATCTCATCCAAAGGTGTACCTGGCTAAGAGGTGAGATAAATTAACTATAGAAAGAATCACTGTGGAGAGAACCATTACCTGTTAGTTAAAGTTAGGTGAAATGAATTCCTCTCTATTGTCAACTCTTCTGCTTGTGAACACCTTCAAAAAGCTGTAATCTAAGGAGTCCCTATCTTATTTCCATTATCCACGTACATATGTTTGGACAAAGCTGTATAAGGATATATGTGAATTTTTATGTGATTCATATACCTCATGCTAACAACATGCGCCATGTACACACTTTCCAAGTCCGAGAATCTGTACGAATTACATGTTCCACCCACATGAATACTAACTTCTGCCGCAGCGGACCTGCCCATGCTCAAGAACTTAGTTGCAGATAGTATTATCAATTAAAATCTTCCGTCTGTATATTGTTCAGAATTTGTGTTCTGAAATCTCAGGGCAGGATAATTCTTGATGCTGAGCTGTAAGGAGAAAGCAGACAACAGCAATTCAGTGTAAGTTCAGATTTCTGAAATACTTTGTTTGGAAAATATGCAGATATGTGCTTATTGGAATTTATAAGAACATAATATCTTTACAAGTCTGTCTAGAAGGGAAATTTTATTTTAGCGATTATGTATAGCCCCTGCTAGAGCATATTTTTATAGTAACACTGCTTTACAGCAATTAGCATAGTGGAAATGTGACTGTTTTACTATGTCCAAACCTGTGTATCTCTGTGAGGTGGTGTCCCACTTACGACCTTGTTCCACATGCATTATGTATTCTACATGCTAGCAATGAACTGCTGCTGAGACCATGCATTACTGATGGTGCAAATAAAGATAATTAAACAAAAAATACATTAAAATGCAGACTTTTATTGGAGATCTTGTAAAATGAGTAAGAATTTATAAGGGAAATGTGACTACAGAACTGTTCGCCATTGCATCAGCCTAAACCTTTGTGTTTGAATGTAGAGTTGCTAACAATATATTGTAAACCAGGTCACCGCTTTTTAATTAAATTAAAACTGTATGGGTGGTTATCAGAATGAAATAAATTTATTCCAGTCACATTCAGAATGATTGTTCTCAGATGCTGAAGGATTTACAGTGATGGAAAAAGGTTCATTCTTCAGTGCTCTGTTTCACAAGTCTGCTTATTTCCTCACAGTACAGTGCTGTGGATACAAACCCTTTATCTGTGTATGTTATGCAGCCCATCTGGGACAAAATTATTAAGGTAAGAGTCTTATTTAATAGAAATATCAAGTGATAATGTAAGAATTTGTTTTAAGATGCAAGAGAGAGATTTCATTCTAAAATAGCTATTGTTCTACAAAGCTGAAATTAAGACAACTGTGTAAAAAATACAGGATATATAGCTATATTTAAGTTGAGTATCTTTGGATTTTGAGTTATTTAAAAAAAGCAAGGTTGTATTTGTTTTTCTGATCATTGTACAAAAAGCATCCGTTTCTATTACAGCTTTCATTAAATAGCTTTACAGACACTGAAGGATTTACCTAGTACAAATTATTTTGCTACAGCATATGCTGCCTAACAACAGCATTCCTTTATCTCTGTGCTGTGCACATGGTTTTGTGCAAGTGCTGTCTCATTTTCTCCCGCGGGTACTTGCTCCCGGGAGCTAGGCGTTTCTCTGAGCAGCTGAAGATGAGAGCGGTTACCATGATCACCATAACGACTGGGAGGTGCCATCTCTCGAATGCATTATGATCTGCAGTTTTTAAAAATAGAACTGCTCACAATTAGTTTTGCTGTCGTTGGCAAAAATAGAGGCTATATCTCAAATAAATATAAACTGTATTGATCTTCAGGGAAGCAGTGACTTCTGCATCTGTCTCTTAAATGGAAATCTCTGGATTGGAACAGACTTGGATATGAACCTATATGCATAAAATGGATGTATGTGGTCAGAATGCTGTTGGATTCATCATATTGGTGTTTTATAACCCAGCTATTACTTACGCTTAATATAGCAGGAAAATCATCATCTCCTGTTCATAACCTTAATGTAATTTCATAAAAGTTTTTATATGAACTAACTTCAGGATCAGAAAAGACCAGAACAAGATGCGAGAAGAAAGCAATTCAGAGATGCTAAATTGAATTCAGAAATTCAATTTAGGGCCAGTTGTTTCTGTTCCCACCACAAGAGGGAGGAAAGCAATGAGGTAGGGAAGCCCCCACCACTCTGGAACCCACACGGAGACTGAGTGCAGCCTTTGCCACATGTTCCCTCTGCCTTTACTCGCACTTGTGTGCTGGGTTAGGAGACCCATGAGTATTCAACTGCTGTCAAATTGGAGGCAGAGTAGTAGCATTATCGATGCAAAACTTCCTTTKGGGGCAAGTTTCTCTAGCGGTTGCAACGTTCTGCTGCCAGTCCCCATGTAGTGTAAAGGGTGCATCATAGATCCTATGAAAAATACTGTGACCTCTTTAGTTTTTTTAAACCTCCTTAAATTTTACCCAAGCGTGATTTTGTTCACTTCCTGCTAAAGGGGAACCCAAACCAGAACAGTGGACTGAAACCCTGTTTCAAAAGCTGGGAAATCTGAGAGTAGAACCCAAGTCAGGAGTGGGCACCGTGTTTACTTTGGCATTTCGTTCAGTTTGAACACTGAAGACACAGCAATCAATTTTTGACTTTCCCTTCTGATGCAAGAACACTACAGGACGGTACTCAGTAATGTATCATAAAAAATTAAACAGGAAATTTTTAGATTGCTCTCAGCTTTTGTAGAAGCAGTCATTCTAACATTAAAGAGATACTGCCAGGTAAACTTAGCAATGAGTTGTATTTTTTATAAAATGAGGGACCTGTAGAGGACCTGGGAATGCACAGTTACAGCGTGGAAATGAGTATGTAGTGGAGATTGCAATGGAGCTCAGGGCTAAAAATGAAAGCTGGTGGAGCACCAAGCTTATTGGCCAAAACTCCGTTGAGCAAAAAACGTTATTAGGAACTGAATTTACTAGGATAGTTGTGTTCCTGGCTAAGTACTAAAAAAAGGTGTGACAATAAATATTGTCCCAAACTCAGTCAAAAAAAAATTCTACTCACTTGCTCACCAGGGAATACCCTTTTTTCCCCTGGAATGTAAATAAAATAGTAATATCATAGTAAATGTGATCAAATCTTATTTTTAGAAGGAGAAACTTTGCATGCATTTACTTGTTGATTTTTTTGTGGCTTGCACCTATAGTAAACATTATAACTGGTCTATGAGCAGTGATCTAGAATGTAATATTCAGTGTTCTAGAATATAATATTGAACTTACATTTTAAAGTATATCATTTTATTTCTATTTAAATAGAACACTGCATTACAGTAGGGAGATTAATTAAAGCTGGGGCAATTTTTAAGAACAAGAAACAGATTGCTTCTAATGTGTTCATTGAAAATTAGGCAGTAAAAGTCTGTCTTTTGGTGACTGGGAAGTCTAATTTCTCTCAGATCGGACATCCTAACACATGTATTTGGATAAGATGGCAGACCAATATGAATCAATTTTCTTTTAGTTTCTAATCTGGTGAAAACAAGCATTCCATGGGGAGTATCTTCACCAGACTCTAGAGGAGTTAAAAAAAAAAAATCACAGAGCCAAGCAAATAAAAAAAACTGTGAGACTAGAGGCATGGGATTCAGGTCTGGCTTTTAATGTATCAATTTAGTCCTAGTTTGGAACAAGTTTCTGTATATTCCAAAACACAAAGAAAAGCCTTAGTATCATCCCTTTTCACTCTGCAATATCATTCACTGTAAGATGTGTTTCTTATATTACAAGAAGTTAAGGAGAGCCTGACATCAAACAAAATGCAGAAATTTGTGAGCTCAGATGTTGACATACCTAAGAAGTGAGAACATACTGTCATAACCTGGTTCATGTAACCATGGTGGGGATATTAGCAAAGCAAACAATTAGTGCATTTAGGTTAGAAATTTTCCTGGGAATCTTGAGCATTACAGCATGCTGAAGAGGTTCCTGTGCTTTCCTCTTCTTTCTCATACACGGTGTCATATCCATGTGTCAGTTTGTGCATGACTTTTGAATGTATATGCTTTAGATATCTGTTGACTTCTTACTGAAGCTGGTGCCAATACAAAGTGAAAAGGAATTGTTTTATGCCTTGATTTTATAATGTGCTTGAAGTATTTCCGTAATATGCTTGTCCAAGACAGCTTTTCCCCATTGCATGACAGTATGTGAAGAGTGGCTCAAATTCAGCATGCCTGTGTTAGTCAGCAGAGTGAAAACTAACTTTCTCTACATGTCATTTAAAATGATTCTGATTGTGCTACTGTAGATATTTCTTCTTAAATAACTGATAATTATTTCAATGCTGTCTTTTTACCTTTCCTTTAATCAAGATTTGTATCTGATAATAAAACATGGTCATGGGCTATCTGACTGATAATGGATGGTATTACTTAGCTACCACACTAGCTGAATTTATTCCTGTATTTGTATTCATGAGAAATCACATTTGTGCAGGACAATAAATGGAAAAGAAGCAAATCCCACTAGGATACACAGGTGTATGCCAGCTCCATTGAAGTCAATTAAACCCCCAGTTGCTCTTGTGAACTTTGATTTTATCATTAGAATTGTGCATGAGTAGAATTTTAGTGGTCTCAAGTGACTTAGTCAAGCAATCATTCAAGTTTGAATAGGGTCTCATATAAATATATGTATTTTACAGTTTATTACCTAAACAGGCAGTTGATTATATTWAAAAATTTGTTGTTTATATTAAGGCTTTTAGCATGAATGACTGTAGACCTGTTAAAACAGAAATCAGTTAGTAGTTTGTGGAACCAAAAGTTTTGTAAAATGTCCAAGTGTGCAGTGGTTTTGCAAGAGAACAGATGTGAATCTTCCTAATGGAACTGGCAGTTGTATTAATCCTGTACTGTGTTAATGTGTTAGTCTTGGACTGTCTGTAAATGAGATAGTAATGGCTGTACAGTATCCTTATGTAGGATCCTAGTAAAACCAGGCTGTGTTTTTCAATGTTTGAGAAGTTAATCTTCAACACCCTGTAATTTTTGAATTGTTATATAGGGTGATGGTAGTGTAATGCTAACCAAAAGAATCAAGGGCGTTAAATATAACAAAAGGGATTTTGCCAGTTGGAATACTTCAAAATACATTGACTAATTAGGTCAGTTAAGGATCAAAACAGTATGCATAGGGAGTTAATTGGAGAAGAGGTTGTTTTCTTGAGGATAGATCTCTTGTAACTGTTCATGTGTGTCTACTAGCCAAAGAGGTTGTGAGTATAACAACAAGCTTTGATGGTTTTCTTATAAAATATATGATGCCAGAACGTGTGTTAAAATAATTCCTTAACATTTGTACTGTGTAAACATAAATTATTTCCTGTAATAACATTAATAATGTCATTGTGTCTATTTTGAATAATGAACCTAATCAGAAAGCAGGCATTTACAGGGCCTTACTTTCCAGTAACCAATTATTATGAATCATGCAGGAGAAAACAGTCATTTTAAAACAGTACTTTGGAGAGCATCTATATGTCCATGTCAATGGCTCATCCACAGGTTGTCTTAAAGCACTATTTTGATCCTGTTTTTAGAGTAAAAGAGACCAACCCAGAATGTCTTCATCGGCATCAGTCATTCTTATTCCATGTAAGATCAGAGACATCAGGCAAACTGCATAGCAGGAGATTCATGCCAAACCTCCATCTTATTAAGTTTCTGCATCCACAGGTATCAAAATTAGATGTGGTGCTGTCACTGCATACTGAGTGTGCCGTGAATTGTTCAGTGAGTTGTTCTCTTAAAGGAACTTCAGGAAATATTTACTGTCACTTGTTCTTAGGAAATTAGGATTGGGTTTTTAAAAACTCATAATGATAAATATATTAAAATGTGTGTAATACATTTTTATCGTAGCTGTAGGTATTCCATTTTATGTTTCTATTACTGTAAGATCTGCCATACAGAGTTTAAAATTGGTGATAAAATCCTATTCATAAGGAAAGCAGCTATCAGATGTAATAATTTTTCCAATGTTATTAGAAGAAACATCTAAGAAATATAACTGAAAATTATTCAGGAATTTCCCTGGTTTTRAAAGTATACATTGTACATTATCAGTTGCACAATTTCCCTTGATTATTATTGGTTGTTTGTACTGTAATAGCAGGAGGAGGATCTAATCAGGATCATTAATGTTAGACATTCCAATTTTTCACATAACAATATGATAGAGGAAGGGTAATGGTTTGTAATGTGTTTATAGTGTTGAAGTACTTCTTTATGTGCATTTTCAGTCCTTTGTCATTCACAAAAATTGAGTATAAGCCTCCATTTTTTAAATATTTTGAATATATTGATAGTGTGTTTGAGTGACAGCAGTGGTCTACATTTAGACTGTATTTCTGCAAATATGTTCTGGCCAAAAATTATGTAAAAAGCTGTGTATACTCTTTCAGAAACTAGTTTGGAGAAACTGTCCTGCTTGGCAGCAGCTTTACCAAAAAAATCCCTGTTGCACTGTAAGGAATAAAGCCACAGGGAACTAATAGTCGGGGATGGTTAACAGAAAGGAAGAATTAGAGGATCAGGTAAAGATGGACAGTTCTTTTCTGCACTCTGCAAAGTAAAATGGATTAGTGTAGTATTTATAATTTATGGCTAAAGGGAGAGGCTTTGCAGAAAGTTAATATCTAGAGAAGTACAGAGCTATTTGTAGCAGGGAGTTCTTTTGAATATAAAGAGTAATGCACTAAATATCTGACTGTTTTGTGGATGTTTTGAGCTGGAAGGTGTTAACATATGTTAGAAGAAGAAATTTGCTTAGTATAGTATGGGAATAGAATGCTTTAAAAAACTGCCATGTAGATGCTGAATTACCACACTGGGGTGCTGCAGTCTTCTTTCAGTTGTGTTATACAAAATCGTGAGAAACTTTCCTTGGTGTTTGGGAAAATAAGGAGAGTGTATAACATATGAAAAATAATGTTTTTAAATTACATTTTTACTGCAGTCACAGATCCAGGCAGAGAGATGACATTTAAAAATAAGTCACTTCAGAAATTAAAACTATATTTTTAATTTGAAAATGAAAATGTATACACAAATCTGAACATTATGGATGTCTCATACAGGTTTCTCCTTTCCTGGTAAAAATATAAATATTTAATTAAAATAGGTCTTTTAATTGGAAATATGATTTTTCTTAGAATTTTTTTCTTTTTTAACAGATAGTGCCTTTGTGGATTGCTCCCAATGTGTTAACGTTCTCTGGATTTGTGATGATTTTAGTTAATTATTTTCTAATATCTTTTTATGACTGGGACTACACTGCTTCAGGTAATTATCCTCATGTTGTAATTTTTCAGAATTACAGAGCTGTTTATGTCATAGGTCTGAATGATACAGGGAGGTATCAGATACCTGAATCTTCCCATTCCCTTAATGAGCCTCCATGAGCATACAGGAGGATCTGCCCTCATACGTGGCATTATAAATTCAGGCCATTTTACTGGAAAAGCTTATTTAGTTTCATCCCTAAAAATGGTTTTTAGCGTGTGCTGTTTGAAGTCTATGATAATGTTTCATTTGCCTTAGAGTGTATGCCAGTATTCTAATACGCAGTCATTTCTTAAATAAGGTAACTGAGAAAAAAACACCCTAATGTTCTTCATAAAATTTTTATTAGTCTCACATTTCTTGATGTCTAAATCTATGCCTGAATTCATTAATTCTCCTTTCATTACTCCGTAAAAAAAGTTTGCCGTCCCCTAAGCCAAGACTGCTTCTAGACAGAAGAAATACTTTCTAAACAAATCTTCCTTGAAATTATATCTTTCAAAGTCCAAATCCATATTTTCTCCTGATGATGGAACAAGTCCAAAGCTTTTTGGAGGTGACTGTTCCTGAGCATAGGGAATGTTCAGACCTGGAATTCTCAGACCAGTTGTTGAAAAAAACAAAAAAGCCTACAGTAAATATCTGCCAGGTGATTAATATTTAAAATATTTGCTTTTCTTTAAGCTAGGCAATTTGGAAAAGACTCAACGTTCTACTTCCTGAAACAATTATGTTTGATTTTTTTGTTCCTTTTGATACCTTATGCCTCTGATTAGGTTTGGGAAATACTTCTTGTCGTGAACTGTTTGTAGATTTATTAAGACAGTTCTAGAAGCAGCCATACTTCTTAGTAGTTTTGCTTCAAAAATAATCCTGTATGAGTATTAAATTTTCAGGGCCAGTATGTTACATAAATATCTAGCCTCATCTTTATACGCTTGGATTTTTATTGATACAGTTGATATTTACGAAATTCTGTAATAAAATAGCATCCAGTACAGACCTTTTTATTGGATAATTTTATCACACATGACACATTCCCAGTGGATACATATTGAATTTGAAGATACTTGAAATGGTAATATAAAGTATGTTAGAGTTTAGACTTCTACGTGTAGTTTGCAAGCCAATTCTTAATTTCACATGAAAACAGTATCCATCATTTCTCTATTGTCTGAAAATGTTCGTGCAACCTAACTAGTCTTTTGGGTATCATATATCAATTCCATGCACAGGATCAAAAATAAAAGCTGTAATTTCCTGGACAGCTGTTTTCCATTCTACGATTTGCAAATGTGAAGCTAAGAATCAGGAAGTGCCATCTTTTCTTTCAGAGACATGAGTGAAAAGTCTTCAGGAACGCTGCCTTCAATATTGGCAGCTCGCGGTTCAGGAAGGGTTTGCCTCTGTGTACCAGCATTCCCTCTTGTTCTGTGCAGGGTGCCAGAAACCTGGAAGGGTTTCCCATACACAGTTGTTCACTGCTGGTTTATTCCTTATTGGATTATGTTTAATTTAAATAGAACACTCTTTGAAGAAAGGACTGATTTCTGTAAAAGTGCAACAATAATCTTGGGTTATTGTTACTAGCAGAACAATAACCGAACCTTGTATTCCGTCCAGTTCAGCTTTCTTTTCCAGGTTCATTAAAAAATATCAGGCATCTTATCAAAAGGGAAAAAAAAGGGTGCTATATCTGTCTTAGCCTAAGGGCAAAGTTTTCCTGTTCAGATCTATATGGTAAAGCTGCTGTACAAAACTCACATTGGAGTTAATAAAAATGATGGTGCTTGAAAACTACACTTTTTTATATATTTAGAATATTACATGAGCATTAACTAATTTTTTGATGGGTAATCTTCCCATGAACAGTGAAAAATTTTGCTTAGTTACTGTCATTAGTTTGTGGAGTATCGTGGTCACTTCAGCACCAAAAAGCTCTACCTTATCTTCTTCTCTTTACCCTATGAGCATAATCAGGCCTGGTCATTGTTTCCTTGAAATGTAGAGCTCACCTACAACCTATGTTGATTGAAGGCCAAAAACAAATCTTAACTTTAATTCTGTTTTTGCCTATTAGGCTAATTAGTAGCAGTTTGTTCCTATGTATATACATGTCTTGGTGGCTTTCTTTAATCTTAACCGCTGTTATACTGACTCTATCCAATTCATTTCAGGTACCAGTCCTGGACTTGTTCCAACTTGGGTGTGGCTGTTTAGTGCTTTTACCACCTTTTGTGCTTATACTTTAGGTAAAGTACTCTGAAGTAATTTACACATCTGAAGTCTTCATATAGTTTTATCTACTAGTTCACTAATTCTGGTATCCAAATGAAAAGACATACATAATGGATAAATTATTGACCTCTCTCCAAAAGAGTTGTCTGATATTAAAAAAAAATTAACAACCATAAGACTTAAAAAAAACCTACAGTTTTTAATGATATATTGTAGCTTATATGACTGTAGCTCTTACTTCTCTTTAAAGTTCAAATTTTTTTTGTAGAGGGACAATAGAAATCATTTCACAGCAAAAGCCGTCACTGTTGGGATTCATAAAAATCTTTGGCACTGAACAGCAGACATCCTGAGAAGCTACCTGACACTTGCTCTAACAGAGAATACTTTTAAGGACAGGAGAAACAAAGAGCAAAGTAGAGAAAAAAAGGGAAATTAATGTAATATTCTGTTTTAACCTATAAGGCATGTCAGTGCTTATAGTGTGTGTCAGGAGAGACAATATGAATGTGGCGACAGGACTGAGCTTCTTTTAGAAATGAAGTTTCTTTTTTCTTTTCTCTCCTGTTGCTGCCTTTCTCTCAAATCACCTTTATCTCATTTTCAGTTTTATGTTCCGTATTTGCTTTTTATATCATTCCAAGGCTGTGTACTTTTAGGTCCATTGCACTTTGTGGTGCAGTTCTGTGAAGACACAGCTCAGTGAGTTCAGATAAAGACCTGAACTGATGCAGATCCCTGAGTGAGATCCTCATTAACGTGGCTATCTTGCTTTCTCTTCCAAAGCAAACTCCTATCAAACTAATTTTTCCACATCATGGTGCAACAGAGCTAAGTTTTCCTTGGACTCAAGCTGGTATATTTACATGGACTGCAGGAGATTGTGTAAACATGTCAGCTCTTGTGGAGCTGGTTCATGTGAGGAACTGGATTGCACAATGTAGCCATATATTTGTGTACCATATTTATGATACCTAACCAAGATATAAATACGTACTATGTGTACACTGTAGTGCCATGCAAAGATACAAGCTTAGAAAATCCTGGGAAGAGTACTCCATCTTAGCACAGGGAGCGTAATGAGTCCAGAAGGGCTGCAGCGTGGGGGATATACCATTTTTGTTTTCCAAGACATGCATTTAGAGCCATCTTGATGAACGAGGGTGTATTCCATTGTGCAGACATCCCTTTCTGTATTTTGAATGCCTTGGCATCTTTAGCCGAGTACTGATTGTGCCAAAATTATTTTGTCCAGAATTTCTTTATATTTCTACCATATAAATTGTTGATGCAGCCATCACTTGAAGCTGCTTATCAGTCAGATTTTTGTAACAGCTGTCTATAATTATCATCAGAAGAAGCCTTTTCTTTTGTGAAAACCTTTTTGTAGGTATAGGGAATTTAATGAAGTGGCTGTTGTTTCATAAATAGGAATTCTGTGCTGGAGCTAAGTTTCTTATTGCATAACACCCCAGAAAGCTCAATGGAAATTTAGCTTCCAAGGTTCTTAATGTAGATGTTATTTGCCAGTGAGATGTATAGTTCCTAATACTCAGAAGACAAGGGATATGATGTTGACAGTCAAAGCTATAATGAACTGATGCATATGTAGATTTTTATGTCTGCTGTCCAAGCCACTTTATGAAATATTTAGTCTCAGATTTAATTCTGCATGGCAAAAGTTTTCCCTTTGGAAAACTGCAAAGAGCCAAAATAACTAAGCAAACATTCAACTTAAATCTCTCACAGTTTCTTTTTAATGACACAGTTCCTCTCTCCAAATTCCCAAGTGTGCCGCTCTTTTTTTTTCTCTGTTAAGGTGGTTTTGTATCTTTGCCCTTTCCATAAAACAGTATATTCCTGGCTGTTACTTTGAATTCCATTATTTATGTTACATAAACTTTAATAAAACTAAAGACTTACTTACAAACCTTCATGAGACAGAATCATAACACAGGAATTCCAAAGCAATGGAGGTATGGGACAATGTATGTCCACTATTAAACATATACTGTTATTGTCATGAGTTACTTGAAAACTGACACCTAAAACAGAAAATATTTTCAGGATCTTAAAAAGCTAGTGAAACCACATGGAAAACTGGGTAGATGTTCTGCGAAGATCCAGTTTTGCTTGTGTTATACAGTTTCCATATTTCTCCTAGTCCATTATTGTTAGAAGTACTGTATTCCATGACACCGTTATAAGCTTAAGTCTGTTTAGCAAAAGGTTCCTACAAAATGAAAAACCCCTGTTTCACTGTGATCTATACATTTTATCATCTAATGTGAATATTCTTTTGTGACAACCTAAAATAATTCACGAATAGACCAGTTTTCTCTGATTTGGGATATGTGGAAGACCATATGTTTGGGAATGTTAAGATCCCTATTTGCTGGTTATGTTTCAGAAGCATCCTTTAATAGAATAAAGAATTTCTACATTTATAACACACTATTCAAGTAACCTCAAATTTATACATGCAGTTTTCTTTCTGTAACTTTCAATGAGGTGCTGACAATTCAATGGCACTGTTTCTGGAGAGAGAATATGGTTCAGGAGGGGGCAAGACCTGTTTGAAATCCCCTATGAGATCTTTAATTTTTCGAGTTGTGAGAACTGGCTCAAGAGATTTGTATTTGAGTGGAGGATATCTGCCAACTGTTTAGGTATTATAATAGGATGATAGTCTAAAACCTGTGACAAAATGAAATCCCACAATTTTCTGGTTTAGATCCCTGAAGTATATTTACATTAGACAAAACTCACAGTACTGCTAAATAATCCAGAAAAGTAAGTAGCCTATGATCTATAGCAGCTGTGGATTCTTTGGTCTCATCGTGTTGAATTTTCCCTTCAGTCAGTTATGGGTTAATAATGCTATCACTAGCTAATAATTGTTAGCTATAGTACTTTCCAAGTAATGTTAAAAAAAGTCCTTCTCCATGTTATTTTGAGTTTCAGGATAATTACACTTAACTTTAAGAAGAAGAGTATTTCTGAAAGCCTCGCCAGCACAGTCTCAGAGAAGAGCCTAAGGGTATGGTTTGACAATACAACTAAGAGAAGCTACAGCTGCCAGTCCCCCTTCCTCCTTCTCCCTGCATTCCCTGCCCCTTCCTTGTGCCACCTCCATGGCTTTTTGTACCTTGCATTGAGCCAATTCTGTTCAATGACCCAGAAGAAAACTTAATTTTTTGTTGTTTTTCCACTAGTTGAGCAAGCCGCAGGTCCTCCCCTGTGCAACAGCAGTGAACTGTCTGATCGGCTCAAGCCATATTGTCAGACTGTATCCTCAGAGTGACATCCGTTAAAGTGTCTGGGCACCTTTCAAGCGCCTGTGTGTTAAAAGTGATCAATATGTAACTCACCTTAACAGTAAGATGTTCATGTACCCTAAAATTTTGACCAAAAGACTCCTTTTATCTTATGCTTCCACACACATACCAATAAATTTATGAAATTCACTCCTGTAGGCAGCCATTTAACTGTTAGTCATTGAAGTATTTAACATCAGGTCACCTAATTGCCTGAGTGAATCTCCCCAGAGCAGTTTCCTAGAGTCTGAGCTCTGAGAGCCTACAACACCAGTGGTGGGTGAGAAGCCGTATGGGCACGTAAAAGTGTGTTAAGACCACTGGGGACAAGTAGTTGTGAATGTCTTTCTAAAGCTTGTAAGTAAGGTGGCATTCAGTAGAAGAACTGTGGGTAGAAGAACTGCCTGAGAACTGAAGTAAATATTTTATGAGCAATGCTAACATTTTGGTATTGAAGGGACTGTTGCCCTTCAGTTTCCTGTCATCAGCATTTGTTATATATAGCTATGAAATCTATGTGAAAAAAGTTACTCCTTTTGCTGTGCTTTAATTCTTTGTTTCTTTTGCTTTCTCAACTCTTCTAGACTCCATAGATGGGAAACACGCTCGAAGGACTCAGTCCAGTAGTCCTCTGGGAGAATTATTTGACCATGGACTGGATAGCTGGGCTACCTCCATTTTTGTGCTTTCTTTTTTTTCTGTCTGTTCCCGTGACAATGGGAAGACTGGAGTTTCTGTATATACAATGTATATATATTTAAGCATTGTCTTGTTTAACTTTATGTGTTCACACTGGGAAAAGTATAACACAGGAGTTCTTTTTCTTCCTTGGGGATACGACCTAAGCCAAGTGGTAAGTATTTATCATTCCTGTTATTTTTATTTTTTTAACTATGTTAGTGTTTTCATAATATTACAGAAATATAAAAATATAGCTCAAGGCAAATATATTTGGCCAAAAGTTTGAATGTGAAATAGTGTAACCCTGAAAGTACTTCAGGAATACAGTATTTCCTGCATTTGCAATGAAGGTACCTTCTCAAGCAAATTGTCAGCATCAGAGATTCATTGCCTTACAGGAAAAAGAACGGCTTGCAGCAAGCCTAGCAGTCAGATGGCGTACACGAGAATGTCATTTAACTGCATTTGATTTGTGATAGTAATAAAAATTATCTTGCTCTCTAAAACCATAAGCAATTATCCCATGCACACTAGGCTTTGAGACACTATGTGAATTAGTCCAACTAGTATTAATTAACAGTTGTGGCATTGTTGTATTATACAACACTAGACCTTCTCCATTCTGCCACCTCTTATATTGAATATGGTAGTGGAAATAAGGTTGTAACTATGCACTGAGCATGCACTGTTGTCAAGTGGCTTTTACTGTTGAAAATAAGTCAAAGTCATACCTTTAGACATTTGTTTTTTGGGAATGGTGTAAACAGCATTCAGTAACATGAATTCCTTACTAGCCTGCAGCCAGTTCCCAGCTGACTTCCTTGACTGGCTTTCAGCCCTACCTCTGAGCAGACCTCTTCATAAACCTGACCAGGGCACCACAGTGAGTGATAGCCTTATTGCACAAATGAGGTGGTAGGAGTTAATAGTAGTAGTAGTAGTAGTGGCAGCAGTAGTAGTAGTYTCGTTGCACAAACAGGCAAGGGCTCAGCCACAGGATTTCTGGGCTAGCGAACTTCTTAAATAGCCAGGTTCTTGTAGCCTGAAGAGGACAGTCCCAGTCTCCCAAGTTTCCTGTCACAGGCATGAGATGAAAGGTGGAGCCAAATATATGTAATTGAAAGGAAGTTTGACAAATATTCAAATATGCGTTTTAATGGAAAACTAGTATTTGAATTGATGGCTGCAGATGTATTGTTGTAAACATGATCACAATCCAGTGGTTTGAGAACAACTCGGAGACATTGGTCCAGCTGTGGTGCATCTGTTTCATCCCCTAGAAAATAGGTTCTTGGAGAAAAAGTTGGCTCAGGACTAAGACATTAGGCAGCCAGCTGCTCTGGAAGTTTCAGCCATATCTATGTAAGGCTTCTTAGTGAAGTCCTTTCAGCAGGAGAGGAATGGCTATGTTCAAATCAATTTCACTGGTTGCTTAAATGATTGCTGTAGATATACGTGTGAATACTTAGAAAGCTCTTTTTGATTGCTACAGCATCAGGACTGTATTAGTGGTTAAATATAGGAGTGGTATCAGCTAATGGAGCACTACTGTTAACTCTGCCAGTGCCTGTTAGTGACCTTGGCCACTGTGACAGCTTTCCCATCTGGGAAATAACGGTAATAACATTTTCCTGTCTCGCAGATTTGTGGTGAGGCTTAATTTCAGTAAAGACGGTAAAGAAGTATGATTAACTTGGCTGCAAGATGCTAACAACTATTATTTCCTGTTCCCTTTTGATGCTGAATTGCTGTCCTGTATGCTTTTTTTTCTAGTAACTTCTGTGATGATTTGCTTACAGTCAAAATGATAAGCAAATAAATGTAAGGATTTTTCGATGCTATATAGCACAATCATGGATCAAATCAATGAATCAAAGGCTCTTTATTAGGCTTCCTGACTCTAGTACATTTGTCACTGAAGCAACCCACTGTAGTGGAAGATAAAACTTGAGAATAGCAAGTGTGATCTGGTTTCTATTTTTTGTTCTACTCATCTTGCTTAATAGGTAGACTGTTTAGGACTCAGTTTTGGCATCCTTCCTTTTCTTTTTTTCTCCCTTTTTCCTTTCCTTTCGCACTCCTGCAGTAGTAGGTTGTGCCATTGAAATGTCTGTATGTCAGTTTTCCCATCTGTAAGCGATAGTTTTTGTAGCAGCGATTGTCTAAGGACAAAAGCAAGACAGGTTTGTAGGTCAAGGTAGTATTTTTTTCTTTAGTCCAAGCTGTATGTTATATACACCAGAAAGCTTGTGTATTCTTTTCTAGCTGTACTAAATGGTCTAGTAAAATATATTGTCTATTACAAACATTGTCTTGCTCTTGTTTTGTAAGCCAATTCAGCAATTTCATACGATGGGTGTGCTATTAAAGGCAGTTATTCATCTCCATCTACTTGGAGGAGAGGATATTGAGGTCATTAGCAAAGAGCTAAAGAGCTAAGTAAGGAAGATAGTATTGCCCTTGCTGGTTTTTTCAGCACTTCTTTGCCAGGTATCACCATAGTCCCATTCAGAGGAACAGAGGGAGGGAGCTCTTGTAGGCTGCTTCCAGCCATATTCCAGGCATTCAGTTCATTATTTATTCTGTGACATTTTAAGCTAGATTGCTAAGTGAATGTGTTTTAAATAATTTCACTGGCAATACGATGCTATTGCATTGGCATGTCAAACACTCAGGTGGTCTAGTCCCCTCTTTCTGCTTTTAAAATTCATGGCAGCCAGGAACTCAGGACTGCATTGTCATCACAAAGCTCAGAAAATACTGCAATTAACGTAAGTGTGCAAATAAATAACTGTTGACCTCCGTGGAAACGTAACTGCCGGGCAGCTCCCAAGACACTGCTGCTGAGTCAGCTCACTGTATATAAAGCCCGACGATGCTCTCTGACTGGCTGGGTGCTAATTGCGATATAAAAAGAACTGTTGCTCATTATGAAAAAATACCTTGTTATAAACAGAGAAATTTGCAGAACTTGTGCAGATCGCGTTTATCTACGACTTGATGACTCGTCAGAATCGGTAACCTAATTATGATATCTGGGCTATAATTGGTACTTCAATTAGCTTTGATTACAGCAGACAGCCGTTTATAGGAAGCTGTGGTATGTAAACTTGAAAAATGGCTGTAATGTGTCTGCAAGATAATTGGTCAGAAGACTGCTATGTTTGTTGATACAGCAGCAAGGAGAAGGCATCTGCAGTAATGAAACCCTTCCCGTCTCTTCCCTCAAGTGCAGGCAGCTCTCTAGTACTTACTCCTCTGCAGCCAGAAAAGGATGCAGGAAAAGGAGCCTTTTTATACCATGCCATCTGGACAATTTTTGATGAACATGCTTTAAAATAAGCACACCGATTAGCAACCCTCAAAATTATGGCCTGAAGAAAAGGCTAAAAAAGAAATGCTCGCTCTATTCTTTGAGAAATCATTTTAGATACATCTTGTAAAAAAAAAAACAAAAACAGTTTTTTGTCACAAGCCCAAACAAAGAAAGCTGATTCCTACAGATTAAGTTTCTTGGAGAAAAAAAAGACAAAGTTTTCCTGAAAAATGAAAAATTTTAGCTTCCTGCTGTCTGTTAATTTTTGCAGACATCCTCTTGGTTGTGTAAAAACCTATTTTTTCCCCTGAAATATTTAAGCATATCCCAATCCTGCTGTTGCTTTTCATAAGCYGCTGCAGTTGAGTCCATACTCATTCTTCCCTAACAATAAGCTTCAATAAGAAGTATTTTAACACTCTGAAACCTCTTTAATTAAAAATGACACATCATGCTAAAACTAACTCCTATTCAAGCCATGTGTAGGAAACTGTTGGTTTTACATTTTTTAGGCAAACTTTATCATATATATTTTCAGAGGAAAAATGTAACCCTGTATTTTAAATGACTGTTCTCCAGTTGTTCAGTTGGAGCACAGGATTAACAGAAAGTATTTTAACACATAAACAATTAATGATATTGTGATATGCTAGGGAAATTGAATTTCACAATAAAATGAATGTTTTGTATTCTGCACAGTCATAAAGACTTTAAAAGCGTAGGCAGTATACTTTAAAAGTTGATGAAAAATGTTTGATTTTTTTTTTTCTGTGCAATACAAACATGCAGCATATTCAGTGAGCCTGTATGTAAAACACATGTGCAGAAAAGGAAATAATTTGGAGGGAGGGAATTGTGTATATGTATGTATATACAACTGAAAACACTTTGGTCACAAAACTCACACCTGCAGTAGTGGAAAGACAGGAAAGGGATGGTGATTTGCAAAAATCAGATTTCTGAGAGAAGAGTTATAAGGTTAAAAGCTGAGAGATTTTGAGGAGTTACGCTACCTTGTGTTTGTGTAGAATTCTCCAAACATCACATGTGGAAGAAGTAGTATGCTGATTTTACAGATGGAGAATGGTGACTAAATTGTTGAAATTTAAAAAACTGTGATAATGTAGTGAGCCACTGCTTAGAGTCCAGCTGTGCTGCTGTTCAGCTGTAGGCTGCCATGTCAAAGAGCCTGTAAACTAACACCATATATTTTCTGATTTTGTCTTCATTAAGACATCATAGATGAGGCCTTTACAAACCAGAATTTTGCCTGGTCAGATGCTGCAGTGAGTTAGAATGTCCCATTATATGTCGGACACTAACTTGCTATACAACCTTTACTTGTGTCATTTAATTTGGACTTCTCGTTTACAAAAGGTTATAATTATGTGTACTTGCTAAAAATTAGAGTTATATCTGAAAAGTACTATAGCAAATCTGTGCCAGAGATATGAATAAAACACCTAGTGGTCTTCTTAAGTACTCAGTTGCACTTGGGAACACTGCTTTACTTTTTTTTTTTTTTTTTTACCAGCAATGTCTTTTAAAGCAGTCAACAAGTTTATATAGCTGACTAACATACTTAGTTTTTATCTAATAATTTTGACAGTCTTCAATTTTTGCAAGATTTTAATTAAGCCAAAAGAAAAAAAACAAACCGAAGCTTGTCTTAGATCAAGGGATACAGCTATAGTTTCTTATCTTTCCAGCTTTCAACGTGTGAGAGTAAATTCAAGGGGTCCATTGAAGCCAGCTGGAGTTTTGCCATCAACTTTGATGGGGCCAGGAGTCCATCCATCATTTTGTATGGATACGATGCAATTTCTTTATAACACCAACTGTAAGCTCAGCTGCAGTCTTGTAAAACCCATTAGACACATCCTGCATTTGGACAAAATTTCGCTCACTATCTTCAGTGGCCCAAGATGTGGCTTTCATACTAGTGCCTGCGCTTCTCCATTGCAGATCTGTCGTGCTGCTTRTTCTTGCACAGGCAATTCAAACATCTAATTTTGTGATTCCCCATTTGGGCAAAATTCTTTAAAAGTTATATAATGATAGGGCAAGAATCTAGAATTTATACACAGAGAAGTAAGTGATGTCAAATATAACAATAGCTGAATTTAATTGGAAGTTTAATTGGCAAGAGTGTTCTGCTACTAATCTGGGATCTTAAACAGCCTGTTATCTACAAAAAGCTTTTCAGTTTACTTTTAAATTAAAGCAATCATGTTTACCTTAGTTTCATTTAGAAGACTGTAAATGTGTTCATAAAAGTTAAAAATAAACCCATAATATAGTAAAAACTGGTTATTTCATAAAACTAAACTAAAAATAGTAAAATCTAGAATGCAGGTAAGGTTGGAAAATATTTGTGATTTCAAAGTGAGAAGGTGTATTGAATGGGAAAAAAAAAGTTATTGAATGTTACCTGGCAATAAATAAACAAATACCTGGTCTTCTAAGTGGCATTATACTCAACATGGTTGTTCTAATTTAGAGCAAAGGTGAATGTTCACAATTCATTATTAATCCAGGTCCAGAACAGTTCAGGAGGTTGAGCCACTGAGCATGCAACATACTGGCACTTATTGCTGTAGCAAAATTGTAAATGGCCAAAAACTAAATATACCAGAACAAGGGGGGAGCAGAGTTAGGGTAGCTGGGTGCCAGCGCCCAGAGGAATTGCAGTAGAGTGGGTGGCTGGGACTAGGGGAAGAAAGGGGTTTCGAAGAGAGGAGGTCACTTGAAGAGATGGAGTCAAGGGCAAAGTGCCTTAGAAACCACTGTATTACATTCAGTACTGCATTTGCACGTTACATACCTAAAGTGGTGAAACTTCAGTAATTTGTGCCATAAACTGTTGGTAGATGGTACTGCTGCAAGTAATACAATGGGCATGAAAGCTTTGCGATAGGCTTTTGACTGCACAAAGATTTCTGACCTCAGCTGAGTTGCAAATTAACTCTGAACAGAAAGTAGAAACTGCATTTACATCACTACTAAAACTGGTGATACTTAAGCATGTAGAATGACTCATGAGTCTTGGGTATGAGTCCTTTCATTGTTAATGAAGTTTGACTACTTGTTTCTCTTTCCATCTTGTAATGATGTTATCTGTCAAACAAATTAAAAATCACAGACGACTTCAGTTCCCTCCCCCTCTTTTTATGTCTTCACATTCGGTTGAATTCTTTGCACATTTCCTGTGAACTTAGATTTTTCCCTCTCCGTTATTTTGATATGATCAGTCCAGGGGGAAATAGATTGTGTAGTGGCAAAAATAATTACATTGCTAAATCAGATTTGGAAGCCTGCATGCAAATACAAGGAAGAGCATTTGCAGTGGGGAGACCTGGCTTTATGAAGGGATCTAGAAATAGGACTTTTTGAAAAGATACACCAGTAACACTTACCACATGTGAACAAATGCACACATTAGCAGGGAAGTTGCTTGCTTAGTGTACTTCCTACTTTTTAAATCATTTTGCTGGTTATCTTGGAAGCTGCTTCAGTACTTAAAAGTAATTACTTTGGGATGACACCATAAGGTCCTGTAATGTGGGGCAGCAACAGGAGGAAAATAACAGATCTTTTATTCTTGCATTTGTACTGAGGTGATAAGTGAATTTTTCTGCCTTTAGAAGTAAAGGATTAAAAAGACTTTATCCTTTTTCTATAGGTATTAATAGCAGCATATCTGCTGACTGGTGCTGTTGGTGTGGAAGTTTGGCACAAGCCTTTCCTGTTTGGTTATTACATTACAGATGTATTAGTAATCTTGCTAATAGGTAAGTGTCCAGATCTGTGGAAAACTACTGTTTTTTAATTATTTTGATTGGATAGTTCTTATATGCCCTTCATAATTTTTTGTCCTTCCCTAAGTGTTGAAAATTCCCCAAACCACATGGATAGAGCTATTTAATAGGGTTTATACTGGAATACTTTGAAAAAGTAGATCATTTTGGAGACATTTTTCCTTGTTATATTCATACCTGGTGTACACAAATGATAAGAGTTCAGTGTTCTGTGCTGGCAGGTTGACGGTTTTTCAAAGTTGCAGGAACTTCTAATGTCACTCAGGCAAAAGGTTCACATTTACATATGGTATGAATTGAACTGTTTAGCCTGCAGCACAATATGATCCAAAACATTATGGAAAGAAGGAGTAAAGGTATTATTGAAATAATGTTAGGTGGCACAACTGTAAATCTGACAAGGAGTCTAGGGGATTTCTAAGCTCTTTGAAAAAAATCACTCGTAGAACAGAAGTGATGCATTTTTCATGCATAGCAATAGCCTACTCAGTCATTATTTGATACTGCCGCTGTAGTTTGAAAAAATTATTGAGCATTTCTTAAATTGTTACAGCTAGATTGAGAGCAAAAGTAGTTACATTTTAACAGGTTAAAACATGGTAGTCCCAGATAAAAACATGCTTATGGGAAATGACTTCAAAGTGTTGCTTAGAAAGTTGAAGAAATTATACACGTTTTACAGATTTTTATGTGAACATTCAAATTATGAAAAGAGGGGACCAACAAGGTGTTTGACACATCCATATGTAGACATATATCCCAAGAAATGTCTTTAATTCTTGAGCCAGAAAAAGAACTTGGATACTGGAGTTCACTGACTCTAACTAGGAACTATCTGAGTATTTCCTGGAGGAAAATCTGAATCCACTACATTCACATATGTTCTCAACATCTTTTCTCATAGACAGATCTTCAGAAGATACTGTCTTAAGCCTCCATGGTGCTTACCAGAATTCACAGATCCTAAAGAACTTTTGAAATGACCCTGTATTTAGGCTTTGCTTTTTGTAAGCAGCATGTACAGGGATATGTTTTTGACAGGCCTTTGTGCTTCATCCAGAGTGTAAAATGGACCATGTGTGACTGAGATGGTACAGTCTTTTTATTTGTCAGGCCTGTTTTTTGCACTCTTAGGAAAATAAATAAAGGAAGGGGAAAAAGCAGAGCTTGCCTTTTTAATAGTTGATAAATTATTCAACTTATTTGACATCAGTGTGCTTACAAAATGCCCTCTGGTGGCTGGTAATAGATCAAGGGAATAGGGAATGATCTGAGCTCAGGAAGTTGCACTGCAAGTCCCAGGGAGATGGATGCTAGCTTGTCCAGAAGTGCCAAGTTAGGTATGTGTTGGTGTTATATGCTAGCCTGAACTACCCCATTGAACCCACTCTCTGTGCCATGCACATCACTTCTTTTATTCTTGTCACTAAGGGGCATCACAACCAGCTCAGTGCATAAAGTGATAACTTCCCTTGTGCTTGGGAAGTCATGGATGAAGGTTTAGTTCACACTATTCAACATGTGAAGAAGATTTGTGGTAGGGAAGGACATCAATGCCATAAAATCTGCAGAAGCAAGCATCCTTTTTCATACTCAACCAAAAATAACTGTGAAGCAAAGCTTGATCTAATGTTCCTTTCCAGTCACCAAGTACTGCTTCTGTCTCATATAGTACTCATGCATGAATGGATCCATAAGCAGAGAACTGAGTGGTTCTTCCCTCTTTGTCCCAAGCAGATTAGGCATAATTTCTTTAAAAACATTGTTTTTCGCACAGTATCCACAGCGCAACGAGCAGGGCAGGCTTTTCAGCTTAATATAGCTAAATTCTGGTTTTAAGTATGCAGTAAACTATCTTGATTGACTGTATTATTACCAAGTTGCCACAGTACACTGTAACTTTCTTAAAAACAGCCTCTAATTTTAAATTGTATATTAAAAAAACAGAGAATCCTTACACTTAGGATCACGCAGATTCAGAAGGCACTTCAACTTCATCACAGGTTTGAATCTCAGTTCAGCAACAGTGATTAAAGTGGTTGTCGTTGGATAACCTGTGTGCAGTGAATATGGATATATAAAGTTATCAGAAGCTTACAATAAATCACAAGACTCCATGGTGACTGCTAAAAAAGTGTAAGTCTAACCTACAGCAAGGGTTGAGCAAGTAGGAAGATTAAACTATTTCCTCCCTTAGAGAGGCCGCAGCAAGTGTATCTTGCTCATTCAGATCCGTTTATATCAGAAAACCCACTCTCTAGCATTTTCAGTTGAATGCCTTTGTGACTACTTCAAATACAAAGCGACGTAGTAGGTCTCTAACGCTTTTTACGAGTTTGTTTCCCAGGACCCTGAGAGGAGCTATTAAACTGTAACTGGCTATCCTTAACTCTTTGATGGCATTTATTAGTCGCTAGTGTTCATTTTAACAATGAACCTATATCTGTTTCATCAATACTTGGCAAAGTACGTGCATGTAGTTTCTTGCTTTTACTGTTCTGTGCACAACAGGAGTGCATCTGCTGAGCTGTCACTTTTCTGGAAACAGCTGGGCTTTAGCTAGTACCTTTTAAAGTGGGAAGACATCCAAACAAGAAGAACAGGAGTGGAGTTTTTCAAATGTCTTTCCTGAAGTTTCTGGGGGGAAAAAAAAAAAAGATCCCATATATAACCTACAGATGAACTCTATTATAAGCACATCCTCAGTGGAAGCTGTGGTTTCACCAGGTGACACTCATTCACTGAAAATGGAATTTTTATCAGGTGCCAGAACACACAGAGATATAAAAACTGCAGCAATACTGGTGTTTAGATTAGATGTTTTAGGAAAGCCTCCCAAGAGAGGCTTTTATGTACGTTCTTGGGAGCTGTCTAGCACAGCGAATGCCTGTAGGAAGGCCAAGGCTTGAGCTGCTGCGCAGTGACCTTGGAGGACTCCCTTGTGAAGCAGAGAAAACTCTGCAGTGTACTTTATGGGGATTCTTCTGCTACCCAGTGAAGAGAAAAACATAATTTTCGCAGTCAGTGAATGCAATTCCATCTTGAAGTTCCAATCCTTAAGCTCCAAAACACACACCTTAGCTAAACACTGAACAAAATAAATAAGGCTCTTCTTCTGTTTCCATAGTGTGTTATCCCGGCTTCTAGACAGAAATGCCTTCTCTCTCTTAGCCTGAAAGTAGCCAGACCTTTTTAAAGTAATGTGCATGAGTGCTCAGCTAGAACTGATTACTTGTGCTCTCAGCAAGGCTCTTGTGCATGACACTCCAAAAGTCTTGTTGGGATTTAAACAGAATTGTCCCATAGCACTGTCTGCATAACTAGGGTCTCTTCAAAGGGCACCACTGGGGTGAGAGCTATCATTTTGGCCCCTCCAGGGTACCTGACGGGCGAGTGAAGAGTTAACAGGACTGAAGTTTGTCAATTGATATGCAGAAGAACTGATAGCACAAGAGCTGACTGCGCAAAGCTGTTGAACAGAGGACTTAACAGGACTAAAGTCGTCTACCAACCGATATGCGCAAGGACTGATATGCGCAAGGCTGCGGAATGATTAACAAGACTGCAGAAGTGAAGTCTGCCACCTGGAATCTGCACGGACCCCCGGGGAGGGAAGAAGCAACACGGAGGTGTTGTGGTCTTGCCTCGCCAGCAGGGTCCTCCCAAGCAGRCAAACAAACAGTCCTGTGATTGCGAAACTTGCTAAAAGTCAGCAAAAGCAGTGTTTGCCCAGAGCCCCAGCCACATAAAAAGAGACTTGGGAGCTAGGAGAGTTTGAGCAGGGACGGGAACGTGACCTGACCATCCTCTCCGGCTGGACCGTGAGTATCCCCCCCCTCCCCTTTTCCTGGGACGCTGGGTTAAGGTAACTCCTCGAGGTTGAGAGCCCTCTCACTAGGAGAGTGAACAAGAAAGCTTTCAAGTAGGGATAAGCAGTCCTTCCAATTAATAACGCAGTAATCRACGGTTTCAGGTTATCCTTTCTAAATTAGTAACTGATGGTTTTGTGTTATCCTTYCTAAATTAGTAATCGCATTATTTTAATGGATGTTACTAATCCAAGAACTTGTGTGAGGAAATAAACATCTTTTTTATTATTATTATATTACTGTCTCAGTCGTTGCTATCGAACCTTCATAGCATGACAGCGTGACAGTACCCCAAATGTCTAGCATTCCCTGTCACTGTGCTATCAGGTTGCAAGTGATACAAAATGTTTATAATAAGCATTCTAAAACAGTTAATTCTCCAGATGAAGTCTAGTACCTCAAAGCCACAAGATGCTATAAACTTCATAAGAAGATTTTCATTGAGAAATAAGTATCAGTAGTTCAGGGAGGAGCATTATTAATTGATCATGGTTTCCTGGGGGTTTCTGCCTCACATTGCAATTGAACCTGTCAGGTGCATGGTCTGAAGGAAGCTTTTCCCATAGTTGGGACATTCATACTAGCTCCCTATGCAATGGATTCTATTATGTCTAATAAAGTTTGAGTTCAGGCTGCAATCCTCTCCTCACTAGAGATAGGTCTCTAGTCACGGGTCATAGGTCTAGACAGATCATAGGTCTGTTCTCCTCTACCTGACTGTTTATCTCCATGCAACTTACAGGAAGTTTCTTTCGGTCTGTTGAATTTGTTCAGAACTGACCAGAGGCTCAGTAGTTACGGTAGGATGCACACGAGCAGGCAAACTATGATCACATCAGCTTCATTCCTTAGGAAGCCAGGTTGCAAAAATGACTCCTGGATGCACAGAAAGATTCCTTCTGCTCCTCAGTATTAATTGCCACCACAGAAATATGCTTTGTGGTTAAAGGGCCACTAGAGCATAGAGTGGATGTGTTGAACTTTATTGGTGTGTGGCATGAAGGGTGGACAATTCTGTAATCCAGACACAGTGGCACATTTGACTCCACCTTGTCTGGTTGGTAGTGCCCAGATCTCCTGGCTAGTGAAGTCTGTTGCAAAGCTAACACAAATTTTCACTACACAGGTTCAAACACATAGGTTCAAATGTGAATGGAGTACTAACAGCTGTCAGAGATCCAAAACTTGAACTTTCTTTTGGAGAGCGGGCCAAAGTATTCAGAATTTTTTCCTGTGATGTGTATTGCATTGAGTTCCATACAGGGTTTTGCAAAGAGTGCATGTTCCTTGGGATGCACTCATTTTCAGAGCTATTTAACTGTATAAAATAGGGAATAAACACATGAATAGTAACATAATAGCAGCAAAAAAAAAAAAAAAAAAGAGAGAGAGAGACCAAGCCATAACATTTGAAACATGCCAAGTATATGCACTGTCATTCTGGATAAGCACAGCTATCCATCTAAAATAGTGCCTTGTCACAGTGACCTATATCATATGTACCAAAGGAGGACACAGAAATCCTTGCGGTGAACAGTTATACGATAGTCTACCCTTTTTTCAATATTATAAAAGGTTTAGATGGCCATGATCAAACAGTCATGGTCTGAAAGTCACATTTCTTTGGTTAAGAATGTATTTTTTTGTCCATATCAGCATTAAAGTATAAGTTAAAGTATACCTGTAATTTTATTCACTTGAATATATCTCAGAGTCCTTAAGGCTAATCCTTAAGGGGACATTTATCCCCTATGAATCCATTCAGTGATTCTGCATTATAGCAGATGATAGGCAGATTTCTTTTGGCTGAAGCAATCTGAATGTGGTACTTTATCTCTGCTCTAGGGGACTGCTGCTGAATGAGACAAGTTGCTCTCTCCTACTGTTCTTAGAAAACTTGTGATCTTATGAGCCTCTGTAGCAAGCTCTTGGGTTCTTCTGTAGTAATGCAAAGCACTAATGACAAAGTCAACAAAATGCATTTCTGACAGTAGAAGAAATGAGCTTTTGTTTATTTACATATATTACTTCCATGGTTTTTTTGCTTCATACCAATAAGTCATTCCGTGGTGATTTCCTGTGGCTCCCATTGGAAAGTGGTTGATCATTCTGCCTTACTAGTGGATAGCTAAGTGATTAAACAATAAGTGATATGTTTTCAAAATTTTATGACTCGTACAGGCCTTGGCTGGCCTTATTTTAGAAGTGTAGTTTACATGTAGTGGCTTGTAGATATGTCTGTCACCATTTTAGCATCTATTAAAGCACAATTGTGACAGATTGTATGAGACTTCGTTGAAGTAAAGGGTGTGAAATACCCACCTGTCACTCCATATAAATATAAAAAGCAGCTAAGTTCATGTTTGGAGTAACTCATCTGAAACAGCCAGAACAGTAACTCAGAAAGCAGGAGCGCTCAAGGCCAGAGGCGGAGTGGTTTCACAGGGTGCTAACTGCAAGTGGGAACGGGCACTGGTCGATAGTGTTAGTGGTGAAGAGTCACTCCACAGCTATCGGGAGCCCGAAAGAAAGCGAAACAAAGGCGCTCACCAGGCAGAGCGCTTCTGCCACCCGGTCCTGGGCTTTCAAATAAAGAAAAGTTTTCTCTGGTGCTTCATTCCTGCTGTGCTCGGAAGGGGAGGACTTTGTGTACATGCTTTGTAAATAGGACTACATCAAAGAAGCAACTATATCCGTAAATGTTTTTCTTATTCTGTACTAAATTCCTCCAAATGCTAATTGTTAGCTGACCAATTCAAAAGAGACAGATGTATAGACGGTGTGATCTATCTTACACTTTGAAAATAAGTTAGAAAATCCGAAAGCATGCTAAGTGCACCCCTTTGTAGCCTTTGTACTCTAGAAGCATCTTGCATGCTAAACGTCCAAAACATACACAGCAATTAGTGCATGAAGACAGTGCTCATGTTTACACAGTGCTCTTTATCCGTGTAAAATCATTTCGTACTGTGTAGATGTGTTTGGATATGTTTTCGTATGTGCTTAAATTGCTTAATGTATTCAGACTTTACAGGCTCAATTAAGTCTGAAAATTACATATTCATTTTCTAAGAGTTTTTTTTTTCAATTACTAAGTGCTTCTAAATTTGCCATTGTATATAATAATAAGATGTAATTTTAAGGTCAGTGGACAGCTCAATATTCAATTATCTGTTTGCACAACCAATTGAAAAAGTTATCTTCTCTAGAAATGGCTGTGAAAATCCCAATGTTCCATAAAAAGCTGCTGTTCTAGTAATAAGTGCTTCTAAGTATTCACCTTTTAATGAAGCTTGCTTTTAGGTACTGATCGGTGTGCTAAACATTCAGTGTGTTAAGATCTTTCCATATGTCTAGCTGCTTTAAATGTGGAAGAAATTGGAAGAAATGTGGGAAAACTATTTAAAGATTTTTCAAAGCTGCAAGACCTAAATATTTTTAATCTTTCATTTTGTCTAGTTGCTAAGAAAGTGCAAAAGATGTATTTAACATCCCATTTCTTTAGCAAGCATTGACTATGATGAATTATAAATGTAGAGATAGAAAGGGTAAGCAGTATACTGAAGAAGGCAATGTGGAATTATGAACAACTGAAGCATAAGAGAGGAGTGCGACACTAATTTGTAGGCCGTAATGCAACTACAACTGCTCAGTGTTAAAGAGTTGGGTTTTACTGAGCTAAACTTCTGCAATATGCCAAGGAAAAGGTCTGCACAGACCTCTTCACTGCCTCCAAAATCAGAGGAAGTTTTACTGCTCTGAGAAGACTTCTTTTTTTTGTGGGGGTGGAGGGAGGAATGGAAAGATCCTTATCTGAATGAGTTATCTCCGCTTCAAGTGTGGTGTTCACCTAAAAATGACATCAGTATTTTGCACTGTCTGAGCTTTGAACTTTTAAATATCAGGAAGAGAAAATTATTAAAAAATAATATTTCAACTGCGATTGTTTTCTCAGGACAGTGTAAGGATGGTTCACTTGTCAGAAACAGCAACAAATGTGATTTGCAATAAGAAAGGAATGGAGAAGAAACAGCTAAGATAAACACGGTTCCTCCTTTGAAGTGATATAATTTGTTAAAATAGTGTTTCAGGTGTACAGTTGCTTCTTTATTTAGTGTTGTTTAAAATCTGTGAAGTTTGGTGTGTTCAGGAACCTGGTTACTTGAGCTAGATTTTTCCACCTTTGTCTGAAAGTCAGGGGAGGTCAGAGGATAGTCGGGGGAGGTCTCTCTTGTTGGCTGTTGAAAGAGCATTTTCTAGAATGACAGTAGTGTTAGGACTTCATTTCTGGACTTATCCTCTCTTTCTGTACAACAAGCAAGTCCATATTTTGCAGAAATGCCTAAATTAACTTAGGTACAGGAGCCACACATAAAGTACACTGTGCTATGGAAACATAGGCTAGCAGTCTACAGGTCTTTGATGGTCTTTAGGGCATGGGTTAGGATGCCCTCATGTAATTAAACTTGAATACGTTACTGTTGGACTAGGGTAAAAGACTAACGCAGGGCACAAATGTACTACAGTATCTGTCAGATGATAGCCTTTTTTTTTTAGCTCACTTAGAAATGTTACACAGATAACACCATACAGTTTTGGAATTGAATTTGAAAGCACCAAATGAAGTCTAAATTTGTCACTAGAATTGATAGAAATTATCTTTTTGAATACATACATATATATATATATATATATATATATATATATAATCTTTATTTATATGGAAAACCAGAAATATCTTCACTTCTGACATATCTCTAATCCTGAATTACTGAATGCATTGTTTTGGTTTTTTTTTAATACGGACAAAATAATTCTTGATAAAGAGCTTTGCAAATGCTTATTTTATTTCTTAAAAAAGGGAGTTAAGATAGTACAAGGCACAGGAATGGGCACAGGACTGTACCTAAATCCTAGGATTTGGGCTTGATACTTTCAGCCAAGCGTGACACAGGAATTCCATGTGTGTATATGTGCCACCTCTCTGTGCTTTAGTGTTTCTGCTTTTAAAACAGGCCTGCTTTCTTACATTTGTGTCTCAAGATTTAAGTCAGCTAGAAAATGAGGGAAAATATTAAAGGAAAAAAATTAAAAATACTGCAACAGCAATAATACTTTTAATAAACACTTGACTAGTTCTATTTGCTGTAATGTGTTGAAAACATCTAATGCACTATTTTTGAATTTTTTAAATAATTTTAAAACAAAATATGTGCTTTTAGGATATTTTAAAAAAAGTACCAGTATCCTCACTTGGGCAGTACTGCAGGTGGTTCAGTGCCAGAATGATAGCCGTAGGTTAGCTTTCCAGGCTGTACCTTTTGTTCCCGAGGTCAGCAGGAAATGGCAGCAATGCGGAAGCAGCAGTTTAGCTCCTGGGCACAAAGGAATCCTTAATGCCAATTAAAAGCAGTCTTAATGAGTTCCAAAAGCAGCCCCCGAGCCAGGCCTCCTCAGCTAAAAAAAGATGGGAAAGCCACACGTTGTAGGAAATGATGGAATTTTGAAAATCCCATAAGAAAAGGGGGAACACCCTTTGCTTTCCCCACCACATCCTCAGCTCTCTCTCTGTTAAAAGGGGATAAAAATGCAGAGGAGGAACTGGTGTAACGGTCCCATTCTGAAAGTGACTTTTGGCTAACTTGGGGATTGTTTGTGGTCAATGTGTTATTTCTAACTAAAATGGCACTTCATAAAAATAACAAATTGTTGGCAACCATTGGTCTTTGAATTCTATTTCTAGTTCTAGTCTCTATTTCTGTTCCTCTTGGTTGCTTTTCTCCTAACAAATCAAACTTCAGGATTGCAGCAGGAAATTTAGATTTAACCTCAAGAGTCAATGTTTTGTCTCATGTCTGCTCTAATGTGATACAGATGTTGGAACTGCTGTACGTAACTCAAGATTTTATTGAGCTAGCCCTCCCTGCCTAATAGAAAACATAGCTAACTGCAGTGCACATTAAACACAGATAATTCTGAAGGCACTAAGCTTGAGAGTTTTATAAATATGTTGAAAAAATATTTGAAATTACTTCAATTGCACATCCTTCAGCTCTTTGATGCTGCCATGGAGATTCTGCCACAGTAAAGAAGCAGAGCTCTTTTTCTAATCTTTTATAAAAGGAAACAACACAAGTAATTAAACACATAAAAATACAATACCTGAAATTTTTAGTCTGGATATTCTTTTTCCACATCTTGGTATCCTCTCCTTTAAAAGATAATCAGAAATGCTGGGATTATACACTACCTATTGCATCTCTTTTTACTGCTTTTGTTTTCTGACAGTCCTGATCGCCACTATTCTTGGTGTTTTAGTTTTCCTTGTCTTTAGGTGCTAGTCTGGCCAGAGCATGCTAAATGTCTTTCCCAGGTTCATTCTTACTGCATCTTAATTTACCTTATTTCCAAAAATGAGATAAAAGTTTGCTCGTGTTCTGTACAGGCAAATATTACACTGTTTTATAAATGGGATTTTTTTTTAAAGTTAAAACCAAAAAGTTTACATCATCAGAGAGTGCTATTCCTCCCCATAACAAAACACTAATTTTGCATGAATTTAGTGCATCTATAACAATCCTCAGGCCTTATAATATGAAAGCCAGGCAGAAATATGCTCTACAGAGCAATTTCCAAGCAGCAAACAGGCCAGGGAGAAAGCACTTGATACCCAGAAAGGAGTAAAAACCAAGCCAAAACAAAGACCCCCCCCTGCCCAGGGAAACACAGAGCAGCAAATGTGAGTCACAGATCAAAGAAAAATTAAGTGCTTTCTCACCCCGTTGTTGACTAATACTGGCACTTTGGTTTTTACCTTGATCTCCACTTCTTGTTGGATATTCGTCCTTGTCCCTTAGAGGCACCAGAATATTGTGTATGTGCATATTACGCAGGGCCTCCCACGGGGGTCTTTGGTCAGCCCGAGGGTTCGTGGCTGCTGCCTTTGTGATCCGACAGCAGTTCAGGTAGCTGCAAAGGTGGTTAACAAAATTCCTTGTCTTCTGCTGCTTAACTCTCAGCTGCAGGAAGCTCACAGCTCTATTAAAAAAATAAAATAAAACCTCACTCACTCAAATGATGGCCATACTATGGCAACGAAGTCATTTCACGGTCATTGTATCAGCAAAGTAGGCCATTAGTTGAACTAGTATTTTAAATTATAAGCCTATTATTTCCTCAGTAATATGGGCTGCATTGTTTGTTGTTAATTGTCCTTCCATATCCCGTTTGAAAGCGTTTGATGTCAGACTTGTTTCCTTCTCTGTGAACAGAGAGCAGCTAGCAAAAGGGGGCCGGGAGCTTGCTCGGCTCCAGCAGAGGGACTGTACTGCAGATAACTGATCCTCCCTAGTAACTACGGCATTATTGCTAAAACTCTTCCAGGTCTCGTCACTCATTACACAAGAACATCAGCAGCTATTTCTAGCAACTAAATTTTGAAAGAATAAGGAAGGTGATGTTATTGCCCGAAGCCTCTAAACCCAGTTTGTATACTGAGGACAGGAACACTGAGTCATGTTAAAAATGGCAGACCGTCTCTGTTATCATGTGAGAAAACTGTGAGGCCATCCTCCCAGCATGACTATAAATCATTGCATCTGAATCTTTTTTTCTTCCAGGCTTCAGTTTATTTCTTTCATTTCCACAAACACTATACAACATTCGCAGGTAAGTGAATTGACATTAAATAATTTCTATCCCCTCCTGTTTAATTATTTAGTGTATTTAATGATTTCCTCACATGAGAAATAAATGTATTGTTTGAAATAGCCTAGCTTCTTTCAGCCAGATCCTGTCCTGATAATGTGCTCTAGGTTTTTCTGTGGTCAGGTTTTCAGAATCCGACTGGTTTCTTTTCCATGGTTATAACTCCTGGTTTTCCTTTCCCATGTCATTCTCCAGGCAGTCCCACCTGGATGATGCTCTGTAGTTAAAGATACTGTATTTTATTTGCAGTCAAGTGTTGTTTGTAACTTCTACCTGCTGTGGGTAAAATTCTGCAGTGGGTCATCCTACACTCCATAAGCTAGTTTATTGTTTTTCAGAGCCATCTGTAAAACTCTTCTCTGTATGAAGTCTGCAGATAATTGCTATCAGATACAGGCTAGGCAGGTGGCAAACTGTAATTACTTCTAAGAGCTGGCTTACGGCACCTAGAAATTTTATACACAGGTAGTTTCTACTCTGATGGCCTGTATTTCTTAATGCTCTCCTGCCTTCCTTCGTACTTGCTTGCTCATTTCGCTCATCTGTTACATCAGGTCTCTCCGAGCCTACGTGTCCTGGGGGAGAGACAGTCATTCCCTGTCTTGAGGAAATAGTAGAAATGAATATTAGCATTTAAATTTGGGAGAGAATACAAGACAATAATACATAGCACTTATACCACCCTTTTCACATTGCAGTACTCACTATAGTTTATAAAAGCATGAATAGTCCCGAGTTTGGGGCAGGAGAAGTGGAGAATCAGATGTGGGGCAGGAGAGGTTGAGGGAGCTGCAGAAAGGCAGGGAAGCCTGGAGGAGGAGGAGAGCACCTCTGGCACCGCCAAGCCCGCTAGCAGCAGCATTTAATCTGAGGAATGCTTAGATTTTGCTTTCTTCCCTCTTCTTTCAGGACTTTTGTGTAGTGTTTTCCTTCTCATGTCATCATCTGACATATTTTCTCTCAGGCCTTCTGGTGGGTTTTCTCGTTCCTCAAAACAGAAGAGCACAGTAATTCTAAACATCCCATCAGGATTGCTTGGAAGGATGTACTCACAAATTATTTGGTGATGAAGAATTCAAGTTTTTCCAGTAACCTTCTCCTGTTCTTCATCATGCTGCCAGTTCTCAGTTGTTATTTTATCGGAAGAATATTATTTTTTGGAATGAGAAAAATACTTACCAGATTTTTGTCTAGCTGTTTTTTATAAGCACAAATATTCAGACATTTTAAACAAGACATTTCCCAGTACACATCAAACAGAATTGTTCTTCTGAACCATGATTATGAAGAATTGGTTTAATCATGGTGAACCTTAGTGAATTAAACCTCCCACTCATTTAATATCCTCTCAGTAGGAGTTTTGCTTGAGTGAGAAGGATACAAAATAGATGCAAAAGCTATTGATCTTGCAGTTAGCCTTTCCCTAGCTGACAGAAAATACAGTCCATTACTACATGTAATACTACTATCTTTAGAAGGCAGCTTAAAATATCCAAGAAAATATACAAGAAAACACAGTAAATCAATAATTTGCTTGTACTCTAATTAGCAAAAAAAAAAACCATCAAAAACTCCCCCACCTTTAGGCCAGTCTGCAGTGCTGCAGGATGGTGTAGCAGCATCACCTCTGGACCTAAACATCATCAGTACCTGCCAGCCATGTGCTTGACTCTGTTGTCACTGAAAATGTGTGGGCCGTATTGGCTGAAGTCACTGCAGTGTCTCATGAAGTTTCATGATCTAAAAATTTATATATTTTAAATTCACAGCAAGTCTGCATGCTGTACATTTGGACGACAACAGCAATAGCAGAGCTACTGCAGCTCGCTTTGTGTGAGCTTAGTGGTTTATTGCGAAACAGTGATGAGTGGGTGAAGCTGACCAGAAGCTGCATGAATAAAACATTATAATTTTAGCCCAGAAATAAATGTTACTAGAGTATCCCACAACTTCTCTTCAAATGTCTGGGTATCTAACACATTTGCACAGGTAGTTGTGTTTGTAAGATGAATTCTTGAGGCTTGAGTTTGAAGTTACTGTGGGGAAATAGACTGGATAAATTTTCTTACTCCATAAAATCATTGTATTTATTTACAGAGCACATTTAAAGAAAACACTGAAGAATGGTTCTTTGTATGAAGGACTTCTACCTCTTGTGTCACCTCTGTTGCTGTTCATTCTTCTTACAGTCTGGGTGGTTTTATCACCAGGCAACATATTAGCAAAGCAACCAAGATTGTTTTTGTGGATGGTTGGGGTTGCTTTCTCAAATGTTATTGTAAGTATTTTTGTGTTGATGGTATATATTTAGAGATAGCTTTCTGTCAGTGAGACTTCTAGTTTTATGTGAATAAACATAAGGGAACAGGAACTGTAGTTAAAACTCAGCAGAATCACTTACACTGCTCCTCTACCTCTGTGTTATGCTCTCTCTTAAAAAAAAACACACTGCAGCAGTTGTCCAGACCAGTGAAACTTGCATTACTGGGTTTTGGATATTTATTCTACCACAGCATAAAATTTTTATGAGGTTCTTTTTTTTTTTCCTAGAGTTTTATGAACAACCCTAGGGAGGCTTTACTACCAGAAATATAACAGATATTCACTAACTCATAGGCGGAACCAGGGACTTGGCTAAGTAAAATAAAGCTAAATGCAGACACAGATTTACCAGCAAGAGCAGAAGCGGTTGTAGCCTTCCCGGCTGTTCTGCCCATTAGTGTGGTAGAGGCACAGTTCAGCTGATCCCATGTTTCCCCTTCACCGTTCAGAATGAGGTACCACTGACAGCAGTTTTTAGGGAAAGACGATAAGTGATGCAGGGGCCTTGCAGTGGCTGTCTGCCCAGAGATTAGTTTCTCCTATACAACATCATTGTTGTGACCAGTTTCCCTCTTTTTAGTGCCAGCAGGGCAACATAAACCTCGGTGAAGCCAGACAGTAAAGCTGAACATTGTAGTTAACCCTGGGCTTTCCTGTTTGGCTGCTAGGAGAGAGGAAGTGAGCAGCAGCCAGGTACAAAGTGTTCCTCCAGCTAGTGCTGAAATACCCTAAAGGACTGGGACTATTGTCATTTTAGGAAGATAGTCTCCAACACCATCTAAAAAAACCTGTCACTGAGCAACACTACATCCAACTTAAAAAGTAAAAGTCCTGGAGTTCCCTGCATTGTGAGAGAGATCTTTGAAAATGCAGGATTTTAAAATGGAAAGCATAATCCCTGTAGAAATTTGTACTGAGGAATGGAAAAGAAATCAGAATTGTGATGCCTGGTAGGTGTATTCTCTCAGTGTCTGTTTCTGAGTGTCCTAAATCAAACCGTTCCCTCTTAAGGACTTAATCTTGCAAGGACTGGAATTTTTATTTCCCGAGTTACAAGTTTTATTGTATGATTTTTTCATTACTTAATGTATCCCTTTTTCTTAAGAGAACAGTATATATTCCTAAATGAGAAATACAGTTTTATACTAGTGAGGAAAGTGCTTCCAGAGTTTGACAGATGGCAGGTTCTGCATATACATTTTAACCAACCAAGAGCAATTGTGGCAGCATGCTTGTAGAAAAAAATCAGTAAGGCAAACCAGAAGTGTCTTAGTAGGCTGCAGTTTATTAGACGTCGAGTATAATGCATATTCTTAAAGCCTTGTTTTTTCTTTTACCGAAACAACTACTGCGGTATTAGAGGCTTGCACAAACTAAAAATGTATGTGTATTAGTTGAAATTTATAACATTTTAAAAGCAAAAAAAAGCCCATATTTCCTTTTTTACCTCCTCTGGTACCTTATACACACATTTCCTTCAGCAACAGAGTAAAGGTTGTCATAGCAATGCTTTTTTTCTCCATGATATTCTGACACATTGGGTTTTCATTATCTGTTCTGTAGACCACAAAGTGCAGCCCACATTTCTCTACATGCCAGTATCTTGAACTTCTCATGCCTTTGACAACATATTTAGTTGCCCAGTAGATGATAGTTTTGGCTAAATGCCTGGTTTCAAACCTGACCTCACAACTCTGCAATGTCAGAACAAGCAGGGAAGGCACCAGCCTCCTGGGAAAAGGAAGAAAGCAGGGTCTCCAGCAGGAGGATCTGAAAGATGGGCATTTTTCAGCCTTTTTGGTTAAACTAAGGGGAAAAAGCTTGCAAGGCCCAAAAAAGAAAACTGCTTCTCTGTCAGAGGAGAGCTACTTTTTCCAGTCCTCGGTGGTGGGAGCAGGACTCCTGCCAGGGTGACTGCCCCTCTTTCCAAGCAGCTCAGGCTCTGCTTTGACGCTTGCTCACAGAGATAGCTCAGAAATACCCGCCTCTGAGCAAATACCCACAATACCCATGCAACTCAGTTCCCACTTAGCAAGCCCTTGGAGGCAAGATTTCCAATTTAAGTTAAGGATTCAGGCCCCGCAGAGGAGCCCACCCCTGGACTATGGTCCTTCCAAGGATTTTGAGCTCTGAAGCCATCTCCCTTCCAGTTCTGCCTTCGCCTCCTTGGCTTTGCGGCCCATAGCATCTCCCTGGCTGCCTGGKCCCTGGCCTCTCGCCCCCCCGCTGGCCTCTCGCCCCCGTACCTGCTAACATTGCAAGGCTGTAGGCGATGGGGACTGACAAGTGTGGGGTGTTATCCCTCTGGCAGTGATGCCTCTGTCCATCCTGCCTCTCCCAACTTCAGTGCTCTTAACTCTGAATGACAGTTTTGCCTCATTTTTGGCGTGAATCTGTGCTTCAGGAACAGGGGGAATAAGGATTTGAGGGAGAAGTGGAGAGAATACTCCATTTTGCAGCCTTGTGATATGTTAAAGGTGAATTGCTCCAAACATTAATAAGAGATCTTTATGTAAAATGGAGTACCATACTTAACATGGTGTAATAATGGTTGAAAACATTATGAAATCCAACCTCTGGGTAGGTGCAATCATTCAGCAAAAAACAAACAAACAAACAAACAAAGCCAAACCCCCATATATTCATATATTAGAGTGCTTTAGCACTTTCTGATACCCTCTGGACCAAATCCCATAGGACTCATAAAATTGATGTTATTTAAAAAATTCATAATACTGATAATGCATTGTAAGCAAATATATTTACATTAGGTACAAGTGCTTACTTCTTACATTATTGAAAGTTAATTAATTTTTCATGTTTTATTTTTGCATTCTTCAGCTTCCACAGCACAAAGAGTAAAGCCAATATTTTTTTCCCTATGGTTAGGTTTCATTCAGACTCCTACTGTTACTGTCAAGAACTGCACAGGCATTGAATAGCATATATAAAAACTATTTTAACTATTTAAACTATAATTTTAAACACATTTAAATTCTGAGTGAAATATAAAATGATAAAGTATTTCAGATGTGCCTAAATTCCATTTCAGTAAAGGGAATAGTTCATGAGACAGATTTCTTAAGGAGTCTATAACAGGTTAAACAGATGCCTGACTATGTTTGAAAACCTGAACTTCAACCGAGTTCATCTCATTACATTTCAAGAGCTCCATAAAATTAGGCTAATGGTTTTCAGTTGAACCATCCATCATGTATTCGTTTTCTGCCACTCTGAGAGGGATCCCTTACCTGGGTTCCCAGGTCCATGGTCAGGGAGTCGATGTCCATAATTGATCCAAGTGAATGGTATTTCCCAGGTGGGTGTTTGAGTATATGAAGGCGTGCTAGAAAAGAAGAGCATTTAGAAGAGGCATATATTACCTCCCCTCCCTTGCATACACTGAAGCAGAATATATTTCTGTCATGCCATGTGATTAAAATAGCAGCACACTCTCCCAATGAGTAAGTGGTGGCATATTTGATTTGGGATTGCAGCTTTACGACTCTGTGAAAGCATGAAGTGTCAAACAAATTCCCCTTTTGCAAACTTGTACTTCAGCTCATAAAGCGTAGCATGTCAAAACACTTGTCTCCATAAAAGAGGTGTATATTTTAAATTACTTGTAATAAAGTCCTTCAAGAATCACAGGCGATAAGGCACAAAGGTAATCATTTATAGTAGTTTTTGTGCTCGAAACAAGCCCCATTCTGAACTCTAGCTTTTTTTCCCCACTGAAAACACTCCAACAGAGAAAACGGGCATACTTTATTTAGCAGCCACCCGCAGCCTGACCCAGCGCTTCTCACCTGGCGACTTTCCTTCCAACAGTGCAAAGTGATAATTTGCCAGATGAGCAGCACCAGACCCGAACTTTTCCACTGGTTCCTGTTTCCGCTGGCTCTTGTGGTCTACGCAGCAATCGCAGGGCTCCTGGGCTGGACAGAAGAAATGGCGCTTGCCATCTTCACTGTATCAGTCACGGCCGCGCATGTGCACTATGGCATCTGCGTGGTGAGTGGGCGCCTGCGAAGGGGCCGAGGAGGAGGTACACGGGCCGGGGGGTGGACGGACTATGGAGCCTGGGAATGATTTCTGTGCGGGCCAGTTGGGGCGGTGGACAGGAATCTGAGTGTGAATTACGCTTTTTCTCTATTATTGGGTTGATTTAGACTAAGGTAGAAAAAGGCAGTAGGCGCTGCCTTTTTGCATGTAGAGCGATGTCAATGACGTGAGCCTTTTCCAGTGAGTTAACTGGTAACAGTTTAAAACCTAGCACGACCAGAATACTTATTGACCGCTTTTATGGAGCAATCTGTCTGTGTGGCACAAATTCCTCCAGCCCCTCTCCCTTTTCCTTTCCTCAGGTTACCTGAGCGAAAAATAGGAAGGTAAAGTGCAAAGTAAAAAGGCATCAAATTCATAAACTAAGGTGGTTGACTTGGTTTTGAATCTGCAAGCAAAATAGCTGTCCAGACTTCTAATCTTTTCTTGGCCATCTGTTAGCGTCTCTCAAGCTGGAGATACAAATGGTTTTCCAGTTCATTCAGCCTTACCAGCACATTCTCGTGTCTGCTAGATATCAGTTTTGTCATGTATTGTCATCTGAATTACTACTCAAATTCATTTTTCCTCAGTTAATGCCCTTTCTTTCTAAAGAGCACTGTCAAATAATCCTTAGGAAAGTGTCTTAATGGCGGGTTGTTTTCAGATAAAATGTCTTGTATGGCAGAGATCTCCTTTAACAGGGATTTGGGCAAGATTCTTTTATTTAAGATTTGCTGTTGGGCTGTAAGAATTTTTGTTCCCTGCATTTGAAAGAGGCTTGTTGTCTGCAGCTGCTGGCATTGCAGGAGATTTTGCAAGGGGCTCGATATGGTCCTGTTTGTGGGGTCAGAAAGGAATTACCTTGGTCAGGATTCACTAGCGAAGGAGTGGGCCCAGCTCCGCTGTGCTTTTATGTCACCCATGAATCTGTGCTGTAGTTATTGAGCTTCCCATCAGTGCAGTGCAAGAGGGATGGAAAGAGCACAACTCTCTTGCTTTGATATTTGTAGGGCCTCATATAAGTGAGGACTTTGGCTGGGTCCTCTCTCCTCTGTCTAGGAGAGCGGAGATGCTGAATGCTGAAGCACATACCAAACTGTTTGCTAACCTCTGCAATTTATCCTTAGGGGAGGCAGCTGAGCAAACACTTCAACATTTACATCTTTTCTTTGAAGAAACGTGTCGAAGAATGAACACTTGCACTGTGATCAGATTGTAACACTTAACATGGAGATTCACAGCACCTTTTCTGTGATAAATAGTGGAATTAATCTGATTAAAATAACCAAAGAATAGAATAGGCCTGATATTCAAGCCACTGCGACAATGAGCTACGCAGGAAGATGCTTCATCTCAGAGAAAATTCCTGTCCGGCAGTGACATGTTTATCAAGTTGTTCAGCTGCTAGTATTTATTCTCTTCACTAATGCCATATAACCACCCACTCCAAAGCTTTTGTCTTCCTCCTCCTTGCCACTGTCTCTGAAGTTGAGATCAATTCCGGCCTGGGTTACACAGGATCTTTGGTATTTTGTAACCAGTACTGGTTTTGTCCACTCTCTTCACCAGTGGGACCTCTGACAAAGCACACTCTCTCTGTACATCCTTCCCCTTCACACATCTGTGCCGGCTCCATTTTCCGTATGTGTTGTCTCACACCTCATTTCTTCTGTACAGCCTCGTGAGGGGCTTTCCCACGTTCAGTCTTTTCTTCACCTCAAATGAATGCACGAAGAAAAGAGAACAAGATCAGAAAACTATGGGCACAGCAAAGTATTTTCCAGACCTGTGATCCCCCCGGCCTGTATTTAGTTGAGTGTTAGCTGACCTGTATCTGTCAGAACGCAGGCTGCACCCAGGAGGCGGTTGCCTTTATAGTTATTTTCTATGCAGTAGCAAGCACGTTGTTGATATTTAAGTACCAACAAACCTTTGAAGATTCTCCCATTCACTGCAAAATTAGTGTCTGACTGATAGGCTCAGCACACAGCTTTCTAAACCATGAAGCAAGTGGTGGGAAATGGGCTGGATATGTACATTCGAAATATTTTTAAATCTCATCTATCAGTGTAAAATGCTAAGCAAATAATTATTTGCCTGTATTCTTGAATCAAAGTCTTGTGATTTTAGATAATAACTAAAAAAAATTGAGATGAGTTTTTAACACTAGACATTTACATGCAGATGTAAACTGCTCCCTTCATATATAATGTATGTAGGTTTTCTGTGTGCCTTGGAGGAAGGACTAGGACTTTGAGTTTCAACTCTTTTCATATGCTGCCCTAGGCAAAGGGACTCTGTGGCCTTGAAGCACTAATGAAACAATCTGTCCACTTCCCCCAAGGAAAACATTATATTGTATATCTTGCACAGAGGAATGTGATTGACTGACTGGCATTTTTATTATATAGTTAAAAGTATCTCACTTGCCAGAAGCAGGGCAGAAGCACAGTTGTTTAGCCACTAAGCCTTAAGTTCACCTTTTTTAATTCTGAAACCATTTATCTGGCTTTATCCCTTGCCTATTCGTATTTTCCCCCAGTTAACATATTCTTACATCAGTACTGCTTATTAATATTTTCAGACGAGCACCTACTAATTACATCTTCCACTTGTGTATTATGTGAACTGCTTCGATTTAAATTTGTATGGCCAGTTACGCTAGTTGACCTGACAGGTTTTCAAACCTACCACAAAGTTAGCAGAGTAGGTTTCCTCTGGCAGCTAATTTAACATATATGCCAGGAGACAAGTCTGTATATCAGGTGACAGGAGAAATAAGAGCTTGATATAGGCATGCACTCAGCAGTCTCACTGTTTGATGAAGTTAAATATTGAGCTGCCAGATATACTGGGACAAAAGTCTCACCTATTTTAGCCGTTTATTTTTAACCCATTCATCAAAGCATCTGGAGGAAGCCCTGATGAGAAAAGAATTAAAATACAATAAACAAAAATACCTCTGGATTAAAAGTGGTTGTATGAAAGAACTCCTTGGATAGGTTTTCCCTCTGTTCTCCATTTATTTATAAAATAGTTGGAAAAAGTTGGAAATAAGGGACACAGAAGTGGCACAATTTGATGAACTGTAATGGAATACTTTGAAAATACTTCATCAAATGAAATTATAAAACTTGAAAGCCACCAGCTTTCTAAGGAAAAGTATAGTATCAATTAAAAAAAAATTAAGTTCTGACCAGCTTTTTCGTATTCCACATAGTCACAGCAAATATCTTTTTTTTCCTTTTTAAAGCTACTTGTCACTACAAGTTCTATAAAGACAAGTATAGACATAGATGATGTATTGCACAGTGTATATATTGAATTGTTTGCCATCATAGATGGTAACTGGCTCAACAAAAGGAAATAAAGATGCTTTGGTCATAGGGTGGTACGGTCCCAGATTTATTTTATAATGTCAGATAATGGTATGAAGAAGACTGGAGTTCAGTCTTTAACCTTTCTTTAACCTGCTTTTTTCTTTTTGGTCAGTTCATATATGGCAAAATGTTTTCAGTGTTCTGAACTGGAAAAAAAATTACTTCTTTTTTTAAAGCATGGAGCATTCACACAAGCGCATAGAGGCGCTCCCCCCACTCCCATTCTTACGGAAAGCAACGAAGCTACGTCTGCTCTCCCAGCTTGGCATGCCCAGGCTGGGAAGGGAGCCTGGCGCACTGCTCCGGATGCGCGGCAGCAGCGGGGGGCCGGGGCCGGCCRCGGGGCGCAGGGAGCTTCGCCAGCACGGGAGGCCGCTCCCTCCCGCAGCTCTCGTCCCTGGCGCTGCAGCAACGATTTCTGCAACCTTTCTCACTCCGCAAGGAAGCGGAGCCGTGGGTTTTGCAACACATTTTTCCACTTTGCTCCACACAAAGCAATATTGCAATCTAAAATGTAGACGGTTTTTAGGCTCTGCACTGAAGATTCATCCCTGAATACTTGGCTGTTGCAGGGAAAGTCCTTTGGGAATTTCTGTGTCTTTGCTATAGCCTTCTCTTCACCTCCTGGCTTTTTCCCACTTTTGTGGCTCTTCACCACTTTTGCTTTATCTAAACTGAGTGATACTAAATGAGATTTAGTACTCTGAAATTGAAAGTGTTTGCTAAAAGAAGCTTTCAGCCATTTTAGTTTTTGTTTTTATAGATATATTTTTTTGATTTGTGAAAGGTGACACAGTTGCTGGATTCTTGTGGAAAGAAACATACCTACACACACACACACACACACACACACACAGAGAATAAGTGAACCTTCTTCCTGCTCCCATACACAATCAATACTGAAGCAGTTAAATATTTGTATTTAAAACAGGAAAGTATTATTTTAGAAGGTTTTGAATAGTCTCTAGAGCTAGACAGATTTTCACATATATTTTTTTATTAAATATGTAAAAAGATAAACGCAAGTCAAGTTATTCACATATTCAGACAAAAATCTACTCTACCATGCGACAATTTGTGGATAACGTAAAATGACCGATACATCTGAATAAGACTTTCCGTATCTATTATGTCATTACTTATCTATTTATAATTAACAATACATATGTTTACATTCCTTTCAGTTTACATTTAATATATAACCAAAGCTTTATGGTGTGCTATTTAGTAAAGGTAATTACAAATGCATATTAAAACCATAACGGAATAATGGATTACTCACAGGGGGAGGGGGGGGAGGAGGACAACTCTTTCCCCTTTCAGAGCATCGCTCTCCCCTCAGCGCAGCCAAATTTCTAGTGCCCAAGAGGTAATTTACTGCCCTGGCTCCCTACGTCAGTCACTTCCTCCTTGATACAAGCAGTGAGAGTGCTATGGCCCTCAGACCAAAAATAGGAAAAAAGGAATTTTCAGGAAACAAAGTTCAGGTTTTGCATGTGTGCTTTGAAGAGAGAAAAGGACAGTGGCACGATGGCCTGGCTCTGTTCCCTCTGGGGAACTAAACAAGTCAACCATTTGCACCTTCAGAAAAACATTTTTTTCTTAAAGCTCTCCATGCCTGCACCTGCTCAAGGATTAGCAGAAGGATGAACCGCAGTAATCACAGACCGCTGCTGATGAAATTGATTTATAGCCTGACCCCAAACTCCTTGCACCATCAGAAATCCCATACATGTTAAAGGACATTCTGGAGACTGGAAAAAAAATCATTAACTGCTCTTCAATTCAACAGTATTATGAAGAACTACTGTTTATTACAATGACGATTGTAATAAATACATATGTTCTAATAAACACAAATACAATGAAAATGACAATTCCCCCATTTGTGGTGATTCTTGGAAATACTTTGGAAAATGCACATTTTTATAAATCAGATCTTACTTGTAAACCAATCAAAATTAGAAACGAAAGTGCTGGCCTACAGGTTACAGTACTTTCACTATGATCAGGCAGGAAGTGAGGTCAATGCTGGAGGCAGGGCCAGAAAACTTTCAACCCAGAGAGTCTAGAAACTCTTCCACTGAGCAGAGGGAGCAACCGAGAAAATGGAAATACCTGTTCTAATGTTTAACAGTATTTTATATTTTGTCTGTGGTGCAAAGCAACAGCAGTGATCTCGTTTAGCTAAGAGCCACTTAGCTGTAAAAGATTTACTAAAAACAGAAAAGTGTGTGTGTGTGCGTATGTGTTTTAGAAGTGGGGGGGGATGGGGGAATGTTAATTAAAAGCCTTTTGGAAGTGTAAGCTGAGAACTTACACTTTAGGATTCCATGAAGACCTAAGACGATTTAGCTGTTTAATAGGTTTTTGAGTTTTTCAGTGACTGCAGACTGGGACAGGACTTCTGTGTACCTGCTAAACCAGAGTAACAATCTGGAATTAAGAAATCAAGTGAGAGACCAAGAATACCAAGCATTAAATATTCAGAGAGACTAGAATGTGCAGTTTTAAGAAAAATAAGGAATGCTTTATAACACATTAAGATATTTCTGTTAAAAAATACCATCATTTAGAACAGGATAATAGGGACCTTATTAGAAAGGACCACCCTTGGTGCAGACATCTCCAGGTTAGATGTGGGTCTGCACAGCGCCAGCCTTGCCAGGAGGAAGGTCAGCCAAGTTCAGAACTGCTTTTGTCCCCCTCCATCAGTTGGTCCCTCTCTGACATGTGCTCTGTCTCCACAAGGACTTCTTGCTGCTTCTCCAAGCTTCAGAAGTAGCCTCAACACCCATGAGGTGTTCACCGCCTGCTTAGAGAGAGCGTGGGCATTTTCAGGGCTACTTCTGTTGCTGGCCYGCGGATAAGTTGTGAGCATGCCTAGCACTAATAAGGAAATTTTCCCTCTTCCATACTTGTATGGCCAGGGCAGCAGGTGGAAGATAGCAAAAAGAAATGGCTGGCCTACTTTGTCCTCTTCTGGGGGGGTGGGAAGTCAGGTATGAGGCCAGAGATGGTGTCCTGCAGCTACAATTTCGTCAAGGAGATTTCTCTCCTGAATCAGCCCTGAGCTCTGTGGATGCAGAGCTGACGCTGGAGGCTGGGACAGAATTCCTCAGGAAGGAAGAAAAGCTGGGAAATGTCTGCTGACTAGTCAAGAAACTGGGAGGGTTTTCAAGAAACTTATGTGGATGTCTATCCTCCAGAAATAAGCCAAAAAACATATCATGCAGCTTTCTAACAAGCTTTCTAACACGGGGGTTTAAATCTTTCCTAGTGAAACAGATGCTTTGCCTTCCATTTTGTGAAGGCAGAAAAGGAATAAACGTGAGCAACACAAACATTTTTCCTCCACAACACACCTCATCGTTATGGCTTGAGTATAACTCCCACTGTATCCCTTTACTCCGATTGTTTGACTGAATTTATGCCCCAAGGCAGATGTACTAGAAAACGCCAAAGCACCACAAAGCGAGAGACACAGCTAGTGGTACGGTACTTCTTGCCACACAAAATGCCAATATAAATATGTTAGAACAAGTTACAAGTGTATCATACTTAAGACAAAAAGAAAAAAATAAATATATATATATTTTTAAAGAGCAGAACAAATCTCAAGCAGCCAAGTGGTGAAGTTGCAGTGATGTACAGTAGGTGATGTAGCCCTACAACCTCTTGGGAAGATACACTGAAAAAAGACTTCTGCAAATGCATCTTGGCAAAGTATGGGTACAGAATGCAGTGGTTGGCTGGCACTCACTATGGTACATAAATGTTAATGGCAGACTGGGAGTGAACTGATTTCAAGTTTGAGGCCACACACGTTCCATTCTCCAGAAGAAAGTTCTCACACATAACGAAAATTGTCAGAGACGTTGGGTGAGTCAGTACTCCTCCTGCTGCTGGGGCTGTTCATGGACTTGCTCTTCAACTTCATGTTCTTCTGTGTGGCTCTCCTGCAAGGAAGAAAAGACCCCAAAACATTCTTTAGCAGAAAGCATTCCTCACGTAACCTAGTCCCACAGTGCTCACCGTAGCCTAGAGCTTAACTTCTAATTTTCATTCTAGTGAGAAGACACCAGTAGCTAATAATTTCAAGGTTGCCAACAACTTACTTGGACACCCTTGTATTTCTTCTCTGTCTCTTCCTGTTCCCCATCTGCACCCAATATTTCTGTAAGTCCTTTCACACAAAGCTATAATTGTAAAATAGCTTAACAAACAGTAAACTTAGTATATTAAGACAATATATTAAGAAAAGTTAAAATTAAGAGCTTTTTTTTTAAAAATCTATCTGAAATGCAATGAAAATAAGTAAAATAAATGTTAACTCCTGGGTAACGTAATTCAGAATCGTGAACCAATGAAACTTTCAGTAGCTATTTTGCATAGCTTTTCATTTAATGAGTTTTAAAACTATAAGTTTGTTTACTGCAATCTGTTGCTGCAGCCTATAGAGTGTGAGTAGTGGTAAATAAATTCAAAACTACATTAGGCTAATCCATGTTGACCTATTTTCATGAAGTTGTAAACTGTTTATTATTTCTCAAGTACCTTTGGACTTGCACATAAATACAAAATGAGTTGTTACCTGAGAAAAGCAGCATCTGGTAGAGTTATAATAAAATATATTTACTTGTTTGTTTTTAATCAGTGTGTATGCAGTACTGATACTTCCCCAGAGAAAGTGTCAGTTTTTGACATCATCAAGTGATGATTGCTCCAGTAAACAAATATTTTAAATAGCTAGACAGTGAGATGCCCAACAGTTAAATGCTGTATCACAGCATCCTAATGTCATCCCATTTTCAGTCTGTCTAAGGATTTCTGGACCTGTTTGCTTTAGTTTTCACATAATCTTCACTCTAGGTTTATATCACAAAATGGACTTGACACTTTTGCTATCAACTGCTTTARAAATTAAACTCAGCTGCACTTTTAAGTCAGATATTCTACCCCCACAAAATGATTTACCCATGCTAATACAGACCAGAGTTCAAAGGCTACCAAAACTTTGATGTGCAGCATTATCCAGAAGGTGTAACAGAAGACTCGCTAAGCATGAACATAAATATTTTCTATGAAAAAAATTCAGTTCAGCATTCACAGACTTACACAGCTACTATTAAAAGTCAGATGATCACTAATAAACACTTCCCTATCACAAATAAATATAATGCATAGTCATTTCCAGAGCTGTGCATCTGAAGGTACATTGCTGTAGCAAGAAGACTCCCTGACTGAAAGCAACCCTGGACACGCAGAACAGATGACACTAATTTTAATCAATTTCCAATTTAGAAACAACAGCTGGTATCTCAAACTGGCCTAGATGTATCAGAGCTCAAGAAGACTGATTTACAGCTTCTCTCTCAGTGGATTTCATTTTTGCAGAGAATGGTTCACTGAAGAGATCCTATACAGCTACTCTGCCCTGTATTAGTAGCACTCAGCTGGAAGCAACTTAGAAGGAAAACACTCTTCCAAGACACTGAGCTGTCATTCAAAATACACCAGCACTGATGTGATACTTCTGCAGAACCAGCCTGGCTCCCAGGAGTTTTCGTTAGAAGCCAGTGGTATAAACAACAAACTTAAAAAAAAAAAAAAAAAAGATACTGCTAATTCTTCAAACTTGAGGCAAAAATAAAAAAGGAAATGGAGGCCATAACTTTAATTTTCCCAGAACAGTTCAGAGAAGCTTATGCAATAAGAAAATATTTTCCTTCTAGCAGTAAAATATTCATATTTCTAAAGGTCAGAAACAGGAGAATAAGGTTCCTAACATTTGCTGAAACAACAGAAATGTTCAGCTGTTCATCAGATACAGAAATAGCAAAATCACAGATGAAGCCCTCTATCACTCAGGATCTATTTTCAGGTAGAAGCCACATATGCCAGTCAGGGCAATTGCAGCCGGGCACCTCATGGTCCCTTGAGGGGGAACGATGACCTTATTACATAGAGTACATCAAGTCAAAACAGCTTTTTGCATAGCAGCTAGAAATCACGTCTTCTGTGACRGGCTGCAAGAGTGCAAGACTTCTACAGGATGCGAGTTGCATGGCCACCAGCTGACAGCTGTGAGAGCCTGATCCAGCATTACGGGGTGGCAACACTGAAGTGCGTTTCGCCGTAGAGTTATGTCCCCTTACCCCCATCTAGGCAAAGAGTGAGTAACGTCCTGACCCTCCTCCTGCGTTCAAGTGACCTGCTCTGCAATGCACCTGGTTCAATAGGCTCTGCATACACAGATTTATGAGATACACCTATTAAAAAGCACATTCAGGCAGATTTCATAGGTCACATACATGGTATCCTTTCATGCACAGGAGGAGAAGCCTCTAGCCGTAGGGAGCGGCTTGGGAACCTACTCTGTGAGTGTGAACAAGAGCAGCGGCTCCTCTCCTGCCAGGCTTGCCTTTGATGGAAATGGTAAATCTGCCACTACCAAAGTTGTTCTGAGATTTGGACATGTGCTTCTCAGTACGTACAGCTTGTATAAATACATGAAATGGGAAAGACAAGAGTCACAATGCACAATTACCTTGGGACTGTGGAATCTCTTTGAATATCATCCCCTAATAAGGAAAGCAGTGCAAGATATATTTAGAGCATTAATTTCTGGCTCGGATCATAGGACCATGGTCATCTTTGTCTCCCACTATGAGAGATACTAGCTTTTGACCCTTCAATCCATCTGCCTTGAACTATTCAGGTGTGACTGCAGACTGAAGCGCTAGACATTATGAAAGCCAGCTGCCATGGGCTGCCTTTTCCAATAGCGGCAGCAGATGTAGTGGCTGCTAGAGCACGAAGATACAAAACCCACTGAATTAAGAGCAATTGTTTTGGAAACTTGAACTGAGCAACTGATAGACCAAATAGCAGCAATCCATCCACCTTCCACCTGAACTGAACCAGAACAGCCTATGTAGGAAAGCAAAAGCAGCAACAGTTTGCTTTATGCCAAAACCTGTATGGCTCAGGCTTTCCTAGACACAGTCTCTTCTGGTTCATCAGTCTGAAACTCTCCCACTGTAAAACCGAACAGGCTATCAAATACTTCACATACTATCTGAGGTCTCAGCCCTGTCTTTAGCAGCGACAGCACAAGCACTATGGGCCACTTCCCCCACTCCCCAGTGCATCCTTTTTTTCATACTTCTTTGTCAACTTTGATCTTTTTGACTAAAATGTGAGAGGATTACAAATGAGCAATTTGTAATTAAAAATTAAAAACAAAGGATTACAGACTAATCAGCCAGACAAACTTTAAATGACATTAGCAAATACAGCACCCCTCTTGCATAAGCAAAGACTGATAATGATGAGGTTCAGCATACCAGTGAAAAGAAAAAGAAGCCTTTAAAAACAAGGAATCCGAACTGGAATTTGTGCTGTAAATCTCACCCTCCCCAAATCTAAATAGCACCCCCCCAAAATCACTCTTAAAAATTTAACCTTCTTTAAATTAAAAAAAAAAAAAAAAAAAAAAGCCCAGAAACTTAGGAAGTGGCATGACTGACACGATTTAGTGACTTGGAACTCTTAATAAAAAAAAAAAAAATCATGACATGAACCCGGTGAAATTCTCTCAAATGTAGAACTACAATAATTAAACTTCTGGAGAACACTTTTTGTAGGGAATAAGCTGTTTGTATGTATTTTGAATCATTCCCCATAGAATTCACATGACAGCCTGCAACTCTCATGGGAGATCCATTAGCTACTGGGAGATGTGAGCTGCACTTAAAGTGCTGCCTTTTTTTTTTTTTTTTAAGCAAGGATTAAATTAAGTGTAACAAAAAATTAGTTAGAGAGAGAGACTTGTCCCTCCTGAATAAAAACAGTTGGCATGAATAAATAAGACATGATCTCTATCAAGAATACAATAGATGCCTGTCAAGTTACAGCTAGAGAAGAAGGGTTTGAGAATGCTATCAAAAGGTTTTTGGAAATATGAATGGAAAACAAATTGAAGTCAGTAGTGATATTCAAGTACAAGGCCTTGGTCAGGGATGACTTGTATAGTATGTGTGAACTGTATCACCTTGCATCCCCTTTCCTGAACAAAAGCCTCATGGCCACAGTATTACTGATAACTGTGACGAATCCTGAAAATAAAGGTAGTCCTTTTTTTCACTTTGCCCCTGACAAGTTGAAACACTCTGAAAGAGAGGTTAAAAATATATATATATATGTCAAAGCTAGATTTACCATGAACTTATTAGCAAGAAACCAGGAATGCTGGAGTTGCCTGTGGTTTGGGAATTGGGGCTATTTTCCTTTGGGGGCTCAGGAAATCCAAACTGCAGTTACCAAAGGATTAACCTGAAAACTGTTGTGAGATAAAGAAAATTTAACTTGGAGATGAGGGAAAAAAAAAATCAGTACAGAGACAGAAAAAAACCACAGAACCTAAAGGCAAAGCAGGCTACTGAGAGAACACTGCAAGAAAAAAAAATGTAGGCGGGATTTACTTATGTCCTTCCCATGCATCAGCAAGGATCACAAGCTTTTGCTCTCAAAAGCTGGGGTCTTACTTCAGAAAACCACAGTCCATCTGAGTTCCAGCTGAGGAGGAGATGTAACCGGGAAGATGAGGAGATCGCTTCTCCCACTAAAAGATACAAATAATTCAGTGGGGAACAGCCTCAGTAGAAAAGTCTGTATTCTTCTCTGGGAGAACAGTTTTCTTCTCCAACAGGAAACAAATTTTAGGTAAAGGCACATGTAGTTCATGTGCAGGCACTGGTGATGCTTTCAACGGGGAAAGGGCTGGAGGGAGGAAGCAGGTAAAATACTGAGATGTGGACTGAAGTAGGACATTCTGTAATGTGTTCTGCCAGTAATGAAAACTGCAGGAAGAAAGCAACAAATGCATTCCTTGGCTGGGAATCACTTACTATTTAAGCCAACAGACAGACAGTTGTGGTGGGGGTATGGTGAGAAGGAGGATTTCTCTGGCTTCACTTTAGAAATAAATCACTGTTCTTGAATCCAGAAGACATCATCTTTGACCACTATACACATGTAGTTCTTTTAGTCTGTTATTCACGTGTCTGGCAAGTTTGTCCCACTGTTTACTCCTGTGAAAATAATGATTTCCTTTTCCTTTTCCTCTCTAGCACTCACCCCACACTACTGAACAAATCCTCTTTCCTCTGTCACTTCCAATCTGAGTGGTGACCCCTGTCAGTGGCAACTTCGTGACCCTCTCACATCTAACTTGCATTTATGCTCTACTGATCTTTTAAAAAAGAGCATATGAGTTAGCAATTGCTTCAGCACTGCTTCTGACATAAAATTTTAAGTCAGCTGACTACTGCAGAAGCAGCTTTCTAGGAACAAATATAAGAAAGCCTACAATATACCACAGTGCTACTGAAAAATTAAGTTGATGCTTATACACTCTGCAGCCAAAGCTATCGTTCACTGGAGACCGAAGGGTCAATCATCAGAACAGTGTATACAGGGATTTAGTTAGCATGAATGGGAGTTGTTCAGCAAAATCTCCACTAAATCATTATCTCTGAATGTGTCTGAGGAATTTAAGCAGCAACAAAGCAGGAAGCTGCAGAGCATAAGTGTCTATAGTGCTATGTCCAAGATGCAATGAGATTCTTGCTTAATCTTGCAGACAAGATATTTCTGAAATTTTGGTAGTAGAGGATTATTGGGTTTGCACAGTGAAGAATTTTGCTTATAGCAACAAGATAAAAAATGCTAAAGAGCATTTCCTCTGCAGACATGATTATGTATTTGGCAACCTACACTGTACTGTAACTGCAACACCTCCACATGGGCTAGAGATGGTCCTTAGCTGTAGACCTTAAACAACAACCTGTGAGAATTTCTCTGCTTTTTAATTTTCAGCCCATTAAAGAATGTGAGTAAAAGCCTTTATGTTGAAAGGCAGCAGAGGAAAAAATAAAACTAAGGCTCAAGAACATATGAAATCAATTTAAAATTATTATGCACCCCTCCCCTTTCAGATTAACTTCAGCAAAAGTGGAGCACAAAACCTACCCAGAAGCAGTGAAAAACAACCAGCCCCCTGAATCCATTCCCCAAGTTGAAAAGTCTGACATTTATGAATGCAAACTTCCTTTTTGGAGGAGGGTGTGCGAAAAATCATAGCCGCTACAGTTTCTCCTGACCTAAATATAAAACATGACAGAATATAAATTTCTATGGAATTAAGTTGTTTTGTCTCATTAAAAGTATTATACTTGAACTTACGTGTTCTTCTGAGGCATAAAGAACTTCCATTAGCCGATGGACAAGGTCATTATTCTCTCCCCCATGTTCCTGGCAGAGAAGTTCAATCTCCCTTAATTTGCCAAAGTAGAAATCCCTTTCCTTCTCCACACCTTCAAGTGCAAGTTTTAATGAATGTACCTGTGTATAAAGCAGTGCATGATGCGTAAGTTGTGAGGTGTACCACAGACAGAACAACTCAGTCTAAATTCACGCATGCCACCATCATTTTAAATTATATATTCAAATTTTATATCTTAAAGTAAATTCCATACTTTCTGAAGTGCTAGATTGAATATTATACAATACAGAATACTAAAGCAGGCTTCCTCATAACGTTTCTTAGATGCATCTCAACCTTGATCTGAGAGGTTAGCACTCTTTTATATCAAAACCTGAAGCAGCAGTCCGGGAATTAGGCCTGCTTAAGACTTGGCTTTTAACAAAGCTGCCAGAAGCGTCACAAAAAGGTAATAAGTAAAACATTCTTCACAGAAATTGTACTACTTTAGCTTGAAGTTATTGGGGAACCCGCAATATGTCCTTGCTTAAGAACACGCAAGTTTGACAGAAAAGCTCATCAAAGGAAACGATCTGGTTAGGAAATTAAAAGGCCCTCTAGTTGCAAGTGCAAGTGTTTCCCTGTTTTTTTTTCACCTCTCCTCTCTTCCACCTCCCAATTGCTGAACCATCGCAGAGCTGCCTTTCACAACTCCGATGCCACCGCTGCACCCAGTGACCACTCTCCACCATGAACTTTCAGGTCTGATAAACAGCCCCTCCAAACTCTCTCAAATTTCAAATTTCTTTTCTGATTGTAACTTTGTTGATGAGAGTCTTCAAGCTGTACTGTTAGTCTCAATTTCACCACTAGGTTTGCTGCAGTTCACTTATGGGCAACTTAACTATTAACAAATAGGCTTTGCATAAACCATGACAGATGTTGCAGTTTGGGGTTTTGGGGTTTTTTTGTTTGTTTGTTTGTTTTTGTTTTTAAGAACAATTCTGTGGGGGCCAAACAGATAAATGACTTACTAACAGAGTATACACTCTCAGGATAACATGGGTACATGGCTCTCAAATATGGAAGACAGCAGTGTAACAACCAATAGAGATCATCACAGATGAGGCTGCCTACAGTAAACTCACGGACCCCAGTTATATCCCAATTACAGCCAAATTAGGACCCACATTTTAATGCCTGCAGTTATACAAATTAGTTTTCTGAAGAAAACATGTTTAATTAAATTTTAATCAGACTATATTTAGGTCAACGGACACAAGTCAACAGAAAATTCTGTGTTGCCCATTCTACTCGACTGCAAACTAATTTTTTCCTTCCACTAGTAAAAAATACCAGAAGACTTCAAGCCCTGCTTTGACAGCCCATTAAATCCTGTCATTTCATTTTTCCATAATTGCAGAGCTAGCACTGCCTTTCGCTGACCTCTGACTGCTCTGGGGGAGGCGCCAGACAGCAGCCCCAGCCTGCTCCTGGGGCAGAAGCCCAGAGCAGCTCATTCACACACCGGTTTCTTACCAGCTGCCCGACTCTGATGCCCAGCTCTTCCCTTTGACAGTTTGAACTTATGATTAGTACAGTGACCAGATACCTTAAAGTCAACTACTTAATCGTGAAAGTAGGAATAGCAAAAAGGAACAAAAGCTTAAAATACTTTGATCTATAGTCACGTATCCTATTTAACTGTGAGGAAGACCTCACATTTAAGAGCTGTCTTCAGGATCTGCAGCAGCATACTCCTTGAGAGCATCTCCTGCATCTGGACAGAGCAAGAACTTAACTGCTTCCAGATCTCCTGCTCTGTGTATGCTAAAGCTTGCAAAAACAACAAACATCAGCTGAAACATTTGCAACTAATGGCTCAGACAGTCTCAGTCTTCTGACCTATTTACTAGGAGAGTATTCTTCTGTTTTCCTGGTATCACATTCACCCCATTTTGAGAAACAGAATCATTAAACTATCCATATATGCACACAGTTAATTAACTACAGTATACAGTAAACATTGCTATAACCAAATCAGATATGCTTTTCTTAATTACGTATCAGCTACTTGCCTGCTGCACATTAATTTCTATTCCTTCAGTGACAGATAATTATCACTTCTGCATGCTATTTTTCCCTCCTATTAACAAGCCAAAAGCCTAATCCTGCGCAAGGAGGAGCGCATGCCACCTCCGTGCTGCACGGCTGCAACAGCAGCACCCCTCTGCAATCCAACTGATCCGAGCAAAGGTAGCTGTCTCCTCCCAGCTGCTCCGTCTCCAACGCTGCTGCTCGCTGCTAGTCTGAGCGCTCATAGGGCTGCATAACCACGCTGGAGATTGAATTCACGATGAAAACTGCACCACCTTGTAAACGTGCRGCCAAAAGCTATGCCTGTACTAGTACACCGTTAACTGTTCCTGGGACCCTTCTCCATATGGAAAGGTCCACATTCATGCTATTAGAAACCCTTTACCTTCCAAAACAGGATGGCTACATCTGACCTGCTTGCTGGGAAGGGCCCCTGGTCTGTGCTGTCTCCTAACCTGCGCTCGGGAACTCTTTGGGAGAGCACTAGCTGGCATGCACCAAAAACACAGCAGGGACTGTCTTAATGTTTGAATATTATGGATAATCAGGTTCCAGTGCTCAGGGACRTTCCTTGGAATTGTTTAATTCACTTGCATAGCCCAAGGCAATAGCTAAGACCATTTTAAGAGAAACTTTAAGATCGTTGGAAGTCATTAAACTAACAAATATTATGGACAGCTCATGATTATTGCAAATAGCTCATAAAGTGACACTGTGGTAAAATACAGCATATGGACAGCGCCACTCAGTAAAGTCTTCCACTACAAGTTATGCATAAGTTTAAATATTTCAATCTCCCTTAGTTGCCATCCATGAAAAGGCTGCAAAATCTTTTACAGCCGCACAGGACTATGGTACCCCAGCACGCCATTAACTGTTTTTTACTGGTAATCTAGACAGCAAAGGGGTAAGCCTGGCCCTTACCTCCCCCGGCCGCTGGCAAGCGGTAAAAAATAGGAAATACTGCTCTTCCAGAGCATTCAGATGGGAGTCAGAAAAACCCGGCTTCAGAGCTGCTTGAAGCATAGCTATTTTGGCTTATGTTATATGCCCTGGGTGCACAAGTAATCATTAGTGGGAAATAAAACACCAAACACTGCCAGCATTGAAAAGCAGCCTCCTAGACCATTCGAGCCAGAAGAAAGCTCTAAAGAACTAGCTATTAAAACACCAACTTTCCAACTTTCCTTGCAATTTCTCCTCCATGATGGGGGAATTCTTTGGTTTTCCTCAGGATTACTTGTAATAACGCTTGAAGTCTTTACAAATGGAACTTGCTATGACTATATTAACAGTGAATGTGATAGTGACCACTGGTTGGTACTTTAGTAAAGACCAAAAATTGCTACTGTTGCTCAGATCCCAACCAACACTTCCCACTGAAGTGAACATATTGGGACTTTTAAGTACAAATGTAATTTTTTTAACTACATCTAAGCTAACTACATCTACTACTGACATCTAAGCTTCACTCTTACAACGATAAAGATCCCATCAGAAATATATACATCCATTCCTTATAAAATATTTTAAAACATTTTTTTAGAGCAATAATCAAAGACCCATTCACATGGCTGAGGGGCCTGTTGTTCTCTGTTGCCCAGAATCATACACTAAGTCTGCAACACTTCATGTTTTGGATGTGGCTATTCATCCACCAGCTTAAGTATGTAGCAGTACCCAAGAAATTGCAACCAGTGCTCCAACCAACTTAAGTCTCCGTTGTGTGGGCCTGAAGCTGAAATGCCCTTAACTGTGGAAAATTATACTTGATCCGAACAATGATTTCTTCCTGTATGCAGCTGCCAATCAGCTCATGCTCTGAAACATGATGTTTCCCCTTTCCATTTTTCACTATCCAGGGCAAATACAGGAGTCAGGCCTCATATATAGCAGTGGCATTCACAGCACTCTGACAGCATAGTCTTGAGCCAGATGTAGATATTATTCATATCTAATGCAGAGCCTTTACGAGTGACAAAGTGGTGTAAAAGTTCCATAGCATAAATGAAAATTAAGCCCTTATCTTCTTGATATTGAAGAAAGTCTGAACTCTTAATAATTGTATTGCAGAATATTATTGACATCAGAGTTTTATAATGTAATTAATTATTTTCACAAAGGTAAATCACATTTTAAAAATCAAAAGGTATATTACCATCTTAATGCCCTCCTTCCAGAAAGCAAAGTGCATTGACCAATTCAGCTGCCAATGTCTAACACCCAAATATTACTAATACTTTGGTTTTCTCCACAAAGACACATTAAAATGATCTACTTCAAATTTGTAACACACGAGAACAAAGACACTACTGGGATTTCCCTGTCAAATGAAATAAAATATACCTTTCAAAATCTAATATATTCAACATAATATCCATAATTTTTTTTTTAATTCACAGACATGGTAGGGAGACCAAGAATTCCTCTTGAAACCTTGCAGTTAAGTATTCAGACAAAAGTAACTTTAATAAATTTCTCAAACCTCAGCAAGACTTAACCATCATTCTCAAGATCACCTTTTAAAAATACCGGCACACCACCAATCATGCCTCTTATATGGTATTTTTAACAATAAACCACTTTTTTTCTTCCCAGCTGAGCTATTTCATTCTTTTGCCCCTTCATGACTTTGGAGAATATCATTCAACAGAGGGCAATATTAGATTTCATGCCTTTCTGTGACAATGAATGAACCTAATTTTATGCCTAAAGCAAATTTACCTGTTCACTGAGCTGTATGACTTGAGTTTCCAAATCTTTATCTGATTTGGATGCTGAGCTGCTCGGTGCAGCTTTTTTTGCTGAAGATGGGCGAGAAGGTGTTGATCCTGGTTTAGAAGCTGGACTGGACTTAGCAGCACCTGTAAAGTACAGTAAATAAATAATAATCAAGATTTATCCTCATAATAAATGCATTCCTAGCAACCTGATACAGAGATAAAAGTATTCAAATTTACAGAAAGCCATTCTCACTATTGCTTCAAGATTACAGTGGAAAAGTTGCTGTTTTACCTTAGGAAAGGAAAAAGCAAATTTCCTTTTTTGAAAGTTTTGCTTTGAGCTGGTTACTGAAAATGAAGAAACTGAATTTAAAAATCAAAGTAAGAGTGCAAAGTTCCCTTAGCTGTCAGCAGCTTTCAGCATTAAAAAAAGGTTAACAGAAAAAACTCCCCAACCTAATATTTAATACACATATGTATCTTCAAATCCACTGGAGAAAGACAGACTTGAAATAAACCCAACTCAATTGTCCCTACACTYTCCTCATTTTCAAATGTAAACCATCACCAAGACAAGAGCATTAAAATTCAGACAGTGCAAGCAAAATTAAATCCATCAGTGAACTCATAGTTGCCATAGCAACCAACAGATCGGTTTTGATCTGCTTAGGTTTTGCTATTTGTTTTTAATTATTTGCACTGCCGATCTGACAGAATTCAGAGCAGCATCTTTTCCAGCAAGAACAGCAACTAGCAAGTGCTTACAGGTGCTCTTTCACAGGCACACAAATGCCCAAGCAGAGAAGCGTTTCTGTGCATGGGTTTGTAGTATCTTCATATGAACCTCGCACAGCGTTGGCTCTGCCTTTCCGCCTCCCCGTGCCCCGTCAAACAGCAGCTTTGATTTAGTCACTCGGCGGCGGTATGTGCGTGCCCAGCTTGCAGCCTTCCACCTTGTCTCCTTTTCCCACAAGCACTTTGCTCTGACTCCTAATCTTTTCCTCATCCCTTCCTATTAGAAATAAATTTCAGATGCAACGATCCTACTTCTGGTGCAAAAATTGCTGGAGTTCAGAACAGAGAACGAACCAAAACCCCAGCCCCCTCTCCCACCTACTTTATTCATTAAGCAGGATGCGGATCAGAGGTCCTGCTTTGCAAGTTTATCACCGTTTCTTATAAAGAAGAAAATGCAGTTGTCTGGATCTGCTGATGGGCTCCACGGCCATCTCCTATAATCGGTCGCCAGCTCTGAAGTCTGGGACCCATGGGGAGTGGGTCTCAAATACAGCAAGCGCCCACATCCCAACTGAGCTCTSAGCTACATTCCTTAAAATAGTCAGATAAGAATTTAAGATTTTTTTTTTTCTTTTTACAAGTTGATGACTCCAGTCCAGCAACTTTGATTTCTAAACCCTTATAATTACAGACACACACAGTCACCTCTAGCCGGTTTCAGTTACAGTACACAGACTGGCTAAAGATGGGTAAAATTCAGTGTTGCCTACATGCCTGAAATTGCATTTCTTTTAACATCATGCTTAGACCAGCAACAAMTATGTAATTTGTGGCAAAACATTAGAACTGCCAAGATCTTTTGCTGCTATTTCTTTCTTTGGGCAATCTCAAACTTTAGCACCTTGCCTTTATTTCTATGTTTTCACGTATTCAGAATATATTTTGACYAACTAAAAACCAACTGTTTAAGAAAAGGATTTTTAAGATGCTCTTAAAGCCAGGAAAATAACTTTCACTTGTATTGGCAGATAAATAGAAGAGAGCAGAAATATCAAAAGATGCAAGATAACATTCTAGTTGGGTCTCAGGTTATTCACTGAATTGCTATCACATGCAACTACAAAAGTTACCCATACATAATTTAATGTAATATATATGCATATTAAACCAGGGTATAGGCATTTATTTTTTATTGTAGTCTACATCTGCAATAAGCAGTGTAGGATCTTGACTGAAAATTAAATGCTATAAACATTCAGATGTTGGACCTCAGTTGGTCCAAGTAGCTTCCCCCCTCTGGCTACCCTCTTCTTCTACATAAAAGTAGCACTGGACTTTCTCTCTAGGCAACAAGTGACCGTGCATAAGCACAGGACAAGTTGCTCAGCTTTTAGGGCAGCACCCCTGGCCTATGAGCTCTTCACCATGTCCTCCCAAGGCCATGGTGCAGGACCTGAGAGAGGCACTGAACATCACTCCCTCGGATGTTCAACAGCCTTGTGCAGCGAGCTTGTTCTTTGTAGCTTGGGGTACTGATCACCAAAAGCAGAAGCTTTTTGTATACCCCTTTTTAACCTGCAGAGAGTATAAGGACAGAGCAGGCATGAACATTTAATCCACAGATATTTTAATTCGCAGCTGAGACACCCTCCCAGGGTGTGCTGAGCAAGCTCACATCACCACTGTCTGTGGCCAGAGAGGACTGGATAGTACCAAATACATTGCAAGATTTTCTGCCCTCCTTTTAAAGCAAAAAGCCTTTTGAATTTCTATAGTCAAGTGTTACAAAGCTTTATAAAGTCCCGACAAATCAAGAGAAGTTGACTTCTGCTCCACTGCTCAGGATCAGCTCCCATTTCAGTAATGCAGTTAAAAGCCAGCTAAATAATCTCAGCATTCCAGACAGGATCAGCAACAGCTGGCTAGAAATTCCTTGCAACATAGAATGCCCAGGGATTTCTAATTTAAAATTCCCTCAATTGAAAAAACAAAAGAGAACAAAAAACACAAAGGCAAAAAAGGCTTTATTACACATGTATTTAAAACATCAGTTATAGAATCAGTTCAGAGGTAAAGTTCCAAAGTTGTATCAGAACCTTAATTTCATAAGAGAATAAAGTAGGCAGGTTGAAAGAATACTTCAGTGCAAAATGCTTGAGACAGCCAGATATCTAAATGCAGATGAAAGATCTCTATAGACTTAATGGCTTTGCTACTGAGCACCACTATGTCTTTGCAGTCAATTAGTGCAGGCGTGCAATGACTCCTAATTCATCGCTCAGAGGTGCTATGTAATCCAAGCAGTTCCAACTCCCTCCAACATAAGATCTTCTATGAAGATATTTATTGTCTATCTGCAAAAAATTCAATTCATACTGGTAGTGATTATATCTTCAGTAAGAYTTTTCAGATAACCCATGTGATCTGTCACACAAAAAAAACAGTAGTGTATTTTTTTGGCTTGGACAGCAGTGCATGAAGTTCCATTTACATAGTTTGAGAAAGCCCAAAATTTTATACAAGTATTTTTCATGCAAAATATAGTATAACAAGCACTTTTTACTGAGCACTGAGAGAATCAAATCATGGTCAGTGCCTTAGGTGTTACCTATTACTGATTTCTAGTCAAATTTCCTGTAGGTGTTCAAAAAGAGAAGTGCAGAGCCTTGCCCCTGGGGAGGAACAACCCCATGCAGCAGTACAGGCTGGGGTAGTCCAGCAGGAGAGCAGCTCTGCAGAGAAGGACCTGGGGGTCCTGGTAGACAACAAGTTGATCATAAGCCAGCAATGAGCCATCATGGCAAAGGAGGCCAACAGCCTCCTGGGCTGTTGCCAGCAGGTTGAGGGAGGTGATCCTCCCCCTCTATTCAGCACTGGTGAGGCTGCATCTGGAGTGCGGTGTCCAGTGCTGGGCTTCCCAGCACAAAAAAGACATGAGGTTACTGGAGCAAGTCCAGTGAAGGGCCACAAAGTTGATGAAGGGACTGGAGCATCTGTCATATGAGGAGAGGTTGAGAGAGCTGGGACTGTTTAGCCTGGAGGAGAGAAAGCTCAGGGGGATCTTATCAATGCATATAAATACCTCGTGCAGGGGAGTAAAGACAATGGAGCAAAATTCTTCTCAGTGGTGCCCAGGGACATTACAAGAGGCAACGGGCACAAACTGACACACAGGAAATTCTGTCTGAACACAAGAAAACCCTTCTTCACTGTGTGAGTGACTGAGCACAGGAAGAGGTTGCCCGGAGAGGTTGTGGAGCCTCCATCCTTGGAGATATGCAAAACCCAACTGGTCATGGTTCTGGGCAACCTGCTGTAGGCAACCCTGCTTGAGCAGGGGGGTTGGACCAAACAATCTCCAGAGGTCCCTTCCAGCCTCAACTAATCTGTGATTCCGTGAAAACTTCCATTACAGCATGCTCTGATTTGAGATCAATACAGGCTCCAATTACCAACTTTTTTTAAAAAAACAGTATCACAACTGCTTCAATTAGCACCTCGATAACTTTTTATATCTGCCCATATAACACTAGTGGAGATAAGAAAAGTAAGTTAGCTTTAGCACTGACTGTTTCCAAAGACAAATTATTTTGTGCTTGTATTGAAATAAGTCAGATGAAACAGCTCTGAAAAGCATTACAGTTTTCTATTTTTGGTGCTCTAGACACAATTACTAGTCAGCCCCATCCTAATTAAATATTTCCTCCACACTTCAGCTTTATTATTATTTTTGCTAAACATAGAAGTTTTACAAACAGATGTACACTTCTGAGATTTAAAACAGTAAAAATGTTGGCACTGCAGAAGTTTTGTGTCAAACAAAGCTGAGCTTAGAATTCCAAATCGCTTTATATTACAAGTGTGGTCTTACAGACTAGAGACTTATTTACTGCTTGGAGGCAAATTTTCCTTGAAGCTATATGAGTAACTAGCATGCTGTTAAACATTTATGTAAAATTCCATGAAAACATGTGCATGACTGCAGTGTGGACATGCACGAAGACTGTGTGGAGAGCAATGGAAGCCTCGAGCAAGCATTAGGCTTCACTGACTCCTCACGATCAGTGCTTTGATGGAATTTGGGAATCATTTGCTGTATATCTTTGGTCAAATTTAAGGACTTTATGAAACCTAACACATTCCACAGAATTCATGACACATGCCACAAAAACAAAACCAAAAAACAGCAAAAACCCAACCTAGAAGCATATACCCTAAAAAGAAAAGAAATAACCCCACAGGCCACAGAGCTAACACTTTCTTCATGAACTAAACAAAAAGTCTCTCTTCAGTTTAAACGAGCGAGAACAGTAAGTGAATTCATATTCACACATGCTTATTGCATAACTACACAGGGATGCAAGAAACTCCTCAAATTTGGAAAGCGTAATGGGACAAGTGATGACAAGTGATGCTTAATGGGAATGAGATGACCTTGGAAAAAATCCGACTCGACCTTTGGCACTCCAGCATGCAGCAGCGCAACCACTTGGTTATTTTGTGCTCTTAACTCCTTCGTGGCAGTAAGACCCCTCTGGCCTCWCAGCTCTCATGCATCCACTGCTGCTAGTCACAGTGCAGTCTGATGAGCTCACTCATCATCCCTGCCAGAGAGCTGGCAAAGAAAAGTTTGTACAAATACTTGGAATTGAAGCTTCTTTTACAAATTTCAATGGAGGAATCCCAGCGAGAACTCGTAATGGAGTCTACCCGTTGGATGAAAAAGTTTCACTGATGGTGCGGCCGCCTGGTTCATCTTTAATGGAAGAAGATTCTATAGATGGCAGCTAACCGTGGCCTTCTCCCCGTGGCCTTCTCCCCATCGCAAACCAAGACTTCTGAGATTTAAAATAATCAAAATTTTAATGGTGAACATTAATTACTCCTAAACGAAATCCCTGCTTTCTCTTGAAAAAAATCTTTAAGGAGGCAAGCACAATGTATGAAACCTATTCAAGACAGGCCTAACAGAAGAAAATGTTTTAAAAATTAAATCCTCTGAAAAAGCTACATTTTATAAAATTCTGCAACTATCTGGTTAGCTTTCAGAAGAAAGCAGTCTCAAAAGGGAAAATGGAAAGAAAACATGTAGAGAAAAGCCTACTGATATATGAAATATCATGGAAAATTTAAGCAAGCCAGACACTCAAACTACAGCCATACAACACTTAAATTAGGGTAGAGTTTTCACCATTGTTTTTCAAACACAGTCATCTTTCTAGAACACAGACCCTTGGGCCTGCATTGCTGGCAGTGTTGCTATCTAGTCTAAATCCCCTGTCTCAATGGGTTTAAAAATTAAACTCTCCTTGCGTTGGTAGAGCGAGCGTGCCTATATTAGGATGGAGACATTTTCTTCCTCACCTTGCCAGGCCAGCACCGTCACTGCACATGCTGTTCCCCTTGTGCAGCGGAGTGCTTTGCTCTCGCATGAACCAGGCACAAAAGCATTTTCAGTTTGTCACCTCCCAGCTCTCCCTGTCTTCTGCTCTGCCACACAGCTCCAGAGCAACATCTCACAACGAACAGATTAACATTGCAAGTATCGACTGCTGGCAGCGTGGGGAATAAGGGCGCAGGTTTTGGTGGAAAGTAAAGGAAAAAGTCTTTCAAAGAGCTCTCTAGACTCTAGGACTCTTAATCTTAACACTAACTGCTAAAGCAAAGGCTGTTTTTCTTTTTGTTAAACACGTTTATTCCTCGAAATTAATTTAGAGCACATCTGCCACAGTAGAATATACCATRTCTCCAGAAAATCAGGGTTTTTCCTTGCATAATTGGCTCTTCAGTGGCATACGCATTATATAAAAAACATTCATGGACAAACAGTTCATTCTGCCCTGCTTATTTTCCCTGTCATAGAGTGATTATTTTTAGCCCTCATGTGATCCTCCAGTATTTTCCAGCTCTGCTTTAGTCATCCTGCTCTCACAGAATATTTCACGCTAGAAAGTCTAACAGCCTTCAGATCTCAGAACGTCTTACATTTTTAGCTTACTATGTAAATAATTAATTTTATTAGGCTCTTTTATCCATATAACACTCCACATCCATACAGAAGAGAGTGCTCTATGCAGATTTGCTCTGATATACAGAAATACTTACATAAGACACTGAGCTACAACCCTGACAAGCTCATCAAAAACGTCAATCTGATCAGATGAAGCTTTCAGCTATTTGCTACCGGGAGAATTAGAACTGGTGCAAACAACAACGCACTAATATTTTAATCCCTTACAATAATTTTGACTCTACATCTGCAGGTTGTTTACCACTGCATTAGAGAAAAGCAGAGGTTATAGAACATCTAAAGGCTCAGAGCTGGCAGATGGCACTTTATATAAAAGCAGCTGCAGTACTGTTGGCAGAAAGCCTGTAATGGTGGTCTGTGCTGTTGGTACCAATCCTTAAAGAATGAAAACATATTCATTCCCCTAGCAGGGACTGCTACCTGGCAATCCTTGCTGCAGAAGACTATTTCTGCAAGGAGCCTTTTATATATGTTACCAAACTCATCCACCCTCCATACGACTGTCAGCTCTGCAACAAATTGGCTCTGTCCCTTGAAAAAGAGGCAAGGTCACATGAGGGTGGCACAGAAGAATAGTTGCAGGGACCTATTTATGCTTCCATTTCGTAACTGCATTATCCGTGAGCTGCATTGACTCTTCAGACTGATTGCCTTTTGATGGAGCACAGAAATGCTTGTTGGAATGCTCTCTGACTAACACAATAATTGGTGTGGTTTTAGTTTTCTCCAAGTTTTGGGTTGTTTGTGTTTACTTCATTTTTTGAAGTGTTTTTAAGACCAAAAACACCACTTGCACAGATACAGGTAAATACCCACTTATATAGTTACCAGATACCATGGGTCTGTGAAGCTTCAGCATCGGATTAAAATACCTAAAATAATTCTTACTCAGGAAAGCTACCTTCTGGGGTTAGCTTTCAGAGCAGTCTTTAGAGAATTGACAATGTTTCTGTTAATTGAGAAGCAGTTATATCTTAGTCTACCTCTGGAAATACAGTGTTAGAACAGAGTGTTATAAACTAGTTGTGCATAATTGAAGAGATTAGCACCTCTTAAATCACTCAGAAACAAAGCTCTGGCAAAGGGTACTGCAACAGTTATCCTGTGGACAATACGAATCATCTGAAAGACATCTGAAATGACTTTATTAGTAGCTAAATATATTATTCCTTTAAAAATTATATATGTTTGGTCAATTTAGAATAATTAAAGGTTAATGACAAAAACATACAATGTCATCTAGTGTTCATATGCCTATTTGCTCCTAACACTAAACAACAGATGACTACATTTAGTTATATCTGTACCACACTGTTTAAAAACTTTTGGATTAGGTTAAAAAAAGTGCTAGTTTCTTTATCTTGCTGTTGCTCTTTTCTGTTTTGTTAAAAAATTTAAACAAGATAGTACTATCATTTAAAGACTTCAGTGTTAATGTAAAATAAATCAAACAAAAATACCATTTAAAATGGAAAATGTATAAAAAAGAGGCAAGCTACGGTAGCAAACTACTTCTGATGCTGGCAAATGCTTGCTGCATTGGTGTAAGAGGCTATATACATCAAGCAGCCCACAATGTTTACCGYTCCCACAACAAAGTCAGTGGAAGTAAAGCTGGGCCTAAAACCCCAGCCACTTCACTGAAAATGCAGCAACTTAGAATAACAAAATGATGGACGTAAAAGCTATAGATAGCAGTTTAAACTTTGCCACCTGATGTTGCACTTATTCATGGGTATGCATTCCCTTTTCCCAATTGTGCCACCAGGGAAGATAAAATTCCAGATGGGGTGGGAAATTCTTAAACTGTCATAGGAAAATTCATGAGAGCTTATCTTTTGTTGCCTTTTTAGTATAAATGGCTAAACTTGTTTTACTCACACGGGTTGTTCCATTTTAAATCAGCATAGTACTCTCATGAGTAACTCACTTAGGACTTAGTTCATTTGTGTAATACAGTAAATTATGGTTCCCATAACAACTGTGAGGAATATTCCTTCATTTCCAACCATGTGAGCATGCACAAACACCCACAAGACAGAGGTACAGGTGCCCACCTTTTATGAGCATTTCTCAACTACAGAGGACATGTTCACCACTACAAGGTGCTTCCACACCATCCCAGTTTCCTCCCAGACGAAGCAGAGGGGGCACACCAAGGCTRGCAGATGCATACGGCGCTCCCCCTAGAGCTCCATCCACAAGCAGCCAGCAAGGGCTCTTGTCCTTTTAAGCAATGGGACTGCACAACATCATGAGGTAAGACGCAATGCACTGGTGAAATTAAAACATGCTTCCCCAGAGCTTGAATGAACCTATGAATGACTGATACTTAACTGAAATAGCCCTGTTCTAAAATGCAATCAGCAACAAAAGCCAGATCTCTTACTTCCCCTAGCATCATGTGATGTTTACACACTCTCCCATCCCCCAGGTCTGCAGAGATTAAACTAGTGTCCTGCCTATCGTAATTCTGAACTACGTTTAAATTAATGAGATGGATACTTTCCATGAAAAAGCTAACTTCCACAACCACAGAATCTTATCTAAAAATCATCACATGATATCTCAGTTGCCCTGTTCCACACATGCAAGGACTGAGGAGGCACGTAACACGTTCCTTATACAASCAGTGACATGATGACATGACATTATTGTACCATCCTCCTTATCAACTGGCTAATTCCAATCCAATAGCTACTCCATTTCTCCAGGATTGTCACCTCCACAGTTTTAATTTGGATCCCACAGTGGTGACTATGGTAAAATAGACCATCTGCACAAGGAATTATAATCACAGTAAAGTCTATATTTAACAAAGAGGTATTTTCCAATGGCTCATTTGGACAACAGTGTGACACTTGGGTTTTTGTTTTCAAAGGGAGCACAAACCCTCACCCAGGAAATTACAGCATATCAGGCCTTGAAATTCAGAAGTTTAGACACAAAATGGTGCAAAACAAAGATGTAAAAACGTTTAGAAGCCCAGAGCAGCACTGGCTTGTTATTAGATGTTCAACTTGCTGGAAATGGTAATGAGCTGAAGGCAGCTGGCCAGGTAAGTCCCACTTTGCCATCAGAAATAATGAGAGTAGAATGACAAAATCTAGGTATGATTCCACAGCTTAAGCCAGTCTGAAACTGAGCTTGCCTCATACCTGCCCCTTCCCTTTTGTGAGCACTGCTGCACATCCGAGCCCAGGCCAAGACAGTTCACAGAATTAACCCAACTGAAAACTAATCATTATTTGAGGATTGGGTTATCATGAAAAAGGGGAGAGGGAGCAGGAGAGTTCGTGCACTCACGTGTYTCTGTATGCACAAACCGACATACCTACAAGCACCCAACCCCAGTACCACTTGTTTAGAGGTAATATTTTTTAAAAGTTTAGTTGCTCTCCCATTTACTTAAGTCCCAGTTACAAAAACAAACACCCCCCCTCCCCCCAAACAGGCTTCTGTTTAATGACCAATCATTCCGTATTACACAAACACCAAAGACTGGGCATAGTTATTAGTTTCTGCTCCAGAAATAGGCACTGAAAAATTAAGTCAGAGGTATATTTGAGAAAGCTGGAGCAATAGTCACATGTCACTCACTCACAAGTCTAGTGCACCTGAACAATTAGCACATTTAAAAATCCAAATCGATTCATTTTTTGCTTTCTGGACAGCAGTTAAGATTTGGAAGCATTCCACTCATAATTTAAAAAAAAAACCAACTGCCTGTGTTAGCAATTTCCTGTAAGGGTGAAGGTGTATGAGAGGAACAATCTCCATTTACTAAGTTCTTGAGTACAGATACACAGATCACATTCTGCAACAAGAAGCTTAAGTGCCTTTGTCTCCACCATCAGAGATCACTAGAATCCACATGATTTATTAGAGGGGTTCAGTAGGAGAGACCCTGCGGCTGAGCCAAACTAGAACGCACCATGAAAAATCAACTTATGCAGTCTCAGATGCTAAGCCTATGACGACTCAGGAAAAATAGTCCATGAACACATGGCAAACATTTCTAACTAGTATTTATATAAAAGGGATCACAGTTTATAGTCATCTTCAGAGACAGAAAAAGAATTCTCCAAGATGCAAAATACCTGCAGTGGGAGAGTTTGCATGGTGAGACTTTTTGGGCAGGTTAAAGATCTGTTCACCAGGATCTGGTGGGGGAAGAGCATCTTGGCCTTGTCGAGCTTCCACAGGATCATACTCCTTTCCATCATAGTTAGCATCAAAGAACTTCTTAAACCACTGAATGAAATCCAAGTTGTCTTGGAAGCGCCCTTTGACCAGTTTTTCCACTGGAATTACCTGAAAGGTAGAACAAAAGGTTCCAATAAAATATCATTGCCAAGGATTTGTTTTTAAAGATAAAAGTTACATATACACACTTCTTTGAAAAAAGTGTAAAACTATAGTAATATATATTCCTCCATCATTGTTTTCTTCACAAAAGAAAGGAAATTATGCTGGACTTGCAAGTGCTCTTAATAATAAATAAAAATGAAATAAAAAAAGAGACCCAGCCCTTGAAGTAGCTATATGATGTATGTAAGCCTTTACAACTGCTCTTCCGGATTTATTGCTTTCTTACTGCAATGACAGTCATGACGAATGAAGCTGTCCTGGGAGTAATGCTATATTCAGCTAACTAGAGATTTCTGTTTTTTAATGAATGTGCTGTAGTTGGCCACACTAAAAATAAACAATTCCTCAAAAGGTCCAGATGAAAGTTCTTGCTCTCTGTTCTACCGTCTGAACTACAAAAGCTCAGCAACTTTTGCAAGACATGCTGAAGTTCAAACCAACCTACATTTTGGTAGTATATATTCATACTAACCTTGAGGTTTTAACCTTGTAACTTTTTCCCTTACACATATCTATACATAGTTTGTTATGTGCAAAGTTGACTAAAATGTCTATGAAGTTTTAGTAAAACAGTAGAGAGGCTATGAGGATGTCTCTGCATCAATATCTTGCAAATTTTTCACAGAAATGAAGCCTCCAAAAGGTGACCCATGCCAATATTACAAGTGTAATGATGGGGTTCTCCTCTGCACTGCAGGAGGCCACAGCTCCCCAGACTGTGGGCAGACAGGGACTACAAAGGGAACGCTGCAGGAGGGTCCCCTTGTCTTGCTTAACTCACACTGCTGCCTGAAGAACCAACTTAAATGGATCTTAAGAGCATCCAATTTCAGCTAGAAAAGGGATAGCTAAAAGCCTTGTAGTTTTCATTTCTCCTTCAAGACTAAATGAACCACGCAACAATTCAGAAATCTAGAGTACTCTAACAAGAGTTCACATAGCATTTTGCATAACCTGTCAGGTTGTTCCGTTTGTATGTTTAATGCTGCACTGATAAAGTACAGCAAGTTTGCTCCGTATAGAAAAATTCAAATATTCAACTTTATTAGGCCTTCCAATGCTTCACTAGCAAAATACGCGTTAAATAGAAGCATCCACAGTACATTGCTTTATAACAGTCTTATAGGACTCCCTAGTAAGACTACTTCAGTTTCAGAAGAAGGCACTACTAAAAGCCAGAACAGAATCTTAAAATGATATACAGGTACTGCATCTGTGTAAAACTAAAAAACCAAAACCACAGCTTTTATTATTCATTTTTATGAACATAGTAATTTATATTTGTATGTCTGTCAAAATCCATACACTTAAGCAGAAAACCAGTGTTTTATGGTTGAACTACAACCCATTTTATAAGAGACTTCCATTCTTGCTTTACAAGTTCTCATGTGCTGGCCAACCTATCAGATCACTGGGTAAATTATTTCAGTCCTTGAATACTTTGAATTCCTTAAATCCAGCTTCAAATGAAAAACATTCAATACTTCTAAGAGCAGGATATTTTCAAGTTATTTTGCTGGAAACTCAGGGCATGAGTAATCTTACTGCACCTAAAACTAAGGCTATAGTGTTCACTGATGGTAAGGATTTTCCAACAGATGGTATTTTATCAAAAGGGTGTCTGATATTAAGACGTAATGAGTTAGGTTGTACAATTCCTCAACAGACACATGGACTCAATTTTCACTTTGTACCTAAATGGAGCATGCCAATTTTATTTCCTCATGCCTAAATACCCTTTTCAGTTGTTGAAAGGTCAAGAAGGGCATTTTCACATAAAACTTGTAACTCCAGTTCAGGATCCAAAGTTTGAAAAAATGGACTGTAAGTATTTTGAGGTTTGTTTTCTCTGTTTGTTGACTTTAACCAGTTTATACAATTTGTGAAACTTGTAGGGGTTGAACTATAAATACAGAATGCCTACCTTATCCACATTCATTCTTTTAAACGATGCTTGCAGAAGTTTGAAGTTGTGAATGTATTCATGCTCCAGCTTTGCTTGAAACTTTACTTTCTTCAAGCTAATGCACCCTGGGAACAACATGTCCATGAACTGGCAGTAAGCTGCTCCTATAACAAGAGAGTGAATTGATATTAATCCAGATGTCCCCACCTAAGACCAAATGTCATTTATTGTCAGAGGAGAAAGCAGCTGTGCTGAATAAGTCACTGCTGTAATTCATTCTAATAGTATGAACCAAAGACCTACTTGTCTACTGTACACTGAACAGTGTGACATAATTAATATGGAGTTTTTCCATTCAGTCTGGATGCACCAAGCACTGCTGTGTAACATCTGAAGAACCACCGTGGCTAACGAAATGTAAAACTTTCTTCCATTAAAAACTGGCGTTCTTGAAGTCCCTATACACAGTAGAACTGTCCATACAGTGAGAAGATGGCACTCAAAAGTTGCAAGCTATTCTACAGCCCAATGGCAATCAAGTCCACAGCAATCAATCAAGATTGCATCAAACCACAGTTTAAAAACAAGACTGCAAAGCTCCAACTCATGAATACACACTAGTCAGCTTCCTCCATCGTTACTGACACTACATCTCCGGTGAGAAACATTTCCATAAGTGGCTTTACCATATTCCACCCACTGCCCACAGATTTTGTAAGCTGGCCTGTCAGCTTTAGTTCCCAATCAAAACAAGGTTACTAAGTTCAACTTCAAAGGCTATGTGAATTTAGATATTAGCACACAGGAGTGAGTGAGCATGCACATGTGTATGTGTAATCCAGCACAGAGTGGTAAGTGTTTGGTAAAATGTCTAAAAAGCATACTGAATACAATTAATAGGGGTAGTTTCTATTGCATGCAGAGTTCTTCCTCCTGGAACATTTTCACGTCACCATCATCTGCCAAAAAAATTTTTATTACTGCCACACTCAAGTGTTTGGAAAATTCAGGCTGCAAACTTTTGAGGAAATCAGAGGAAAAATGATTTCAGTTCTTTAGGAGAGAGTTCTCCACTCCATGAAATACTTTAAACGCAACGAGGATTCACTGAAGACCATTTCTGAAGTACAGAAGTGTGGAGCATTGTCGCCTCCATTGAGTGCACAAGCCAGGGAAGTGATCACCTAAATAATCACAAGTTACATTTCACTTCTGCAGAAAGGACTTTTGTGCATTTAGTGCAGATAAGTTTTGATAAACATGTCAAGATCTCACCTAATGGTTTAGCTCACTATCTACAAGAACTACTTTTATCAAAAAATAATGCTCTTTAGTGCTCAGACAGTGGCCAAATTAACAAAACTGGCTCCTGGCTTGTCCAGTTTTACAGGAGGGGCAACAATAATTTAAATTTTACCACATTTCCCCCCATCACCGTGCATGCATTTTAAAGGGAACAACTTTAAGCACCAAATAGTTCTCATTCTCTKTATCCATTCAACTATCACACGAAGAGTTACAGAGCTTGTAACTTCCCCAAAAGTGAAGCAGACTTTAAGACTGGAGTCCAAAAAAGTTATCTAAAATATTGATATGAGATTTGATAAGGGACTGACCAAGATCAAGCTTTAGTGCTGAAAACCACTGCTGTCTTTTTAAATTCTTTTTGCATTGCCTAGCTTTGTGGGGGAAAACTGGGGAAAAAAAAATCTGATCTTCCAACRACACCTTGTACTTAGCTGTTTGCAATGGTTTTGATATGATTAGGAATCAAAGCAAAATATTCCCTATAGGAAAAGCAGCCTTCTGGCAAGTTACAAACATCAGATGACACACTTGCATCTTCTTGTAGAAAGCTATATAAATGAAATTAGTTATTCAAAACTCACCCTGAGCAAAAGAACTGGTAAATATACACCAACAGAAAAATGACTGTTGAAAGCATGTATATACAGATTATTGTATCACTTGATTACATTTATTACTATTTCATTTCATGCAAAAGATTATGCAATTATTTCATGTTATAAATTGAACTTGTTCCCAACTCCATCCTTTCATCTCCCCCTTAACCCAATTATAAGCTTTACTCTGATATCTAAGTAACCGCCTGAAGGCTTTGAAAATTCACTGCACGACCTTTCATCTATATCCTTTTAAGAAAACTAGAAACCTAAAGTGTTCACATGAGATTTTTTTCCTTCTGCTGGTAATGCAAATTCCTCTTGCATGCCTCTAGACAGAGTCTTACTAGGCTTAAGACTCTAGCTAAGATGCTTCTCTGTCTTCTTCTCATCACTTTGGCAGTTGTTTCTGTACTTTTTGTCAACCAGGAGGTGGTTCTGGGTTCACACAATACTCAAGGACAGGAAACACTAGAATACATCCACATTACAGTATAAACCTGACCTGTGGTCTCCGATACAATAATGAATTCTGCTGCCAGACCCCAGCAGTAAGATTTTATTACATTGATAAACACAACTTATTAAAGTGCTCCTTCCTAAAGTACAGCGGCAACATATAAATACAGGCCGAACTAAACACTATAAAATACAGAAAGAGGAAACTCTTCTCGACTCCCAAAAGGCAGAGGCCTCCCTACCACTGCAACAGAAAAAAAAAAAAAAAAAAATCAGAAGTATCATTACAGTTAACTGTGACTACCTGTAATCCAATTCGACATTGAGCTTAAACATATATATTTATATATAATATTATATAGATATTTTACTTATAGGTAATATTATATAGATATTTTACTTATAGGTAATATTATATAGATATTTTACTTATAGGTTTACCCCGTAAAGCTTGTAAATTATTTGATAACTGCCATATTGCGTTTCAGTGCTAAACCGCCACGTGGCAGAGTCAGGATGCCACTTTCTACACTGACAACTGCTGAGATCTCACAGAGCTAGTGGAAAGAGCAGCCCTACTCAAGTAATACAAGATTGCTAAGCCTTTACTTCTCAGCCAGAGCATATAAACACACTTGGTCCTCTGCACACTGGATAGCATTTTGGGCCTATTCAATTTACCACGCAACTGAACTTTCAATATAGCTGCAGGGGAAAGGAATACTTTTAACAAAACATAGTGAAAACAGCAAGAGATAGTGACACCATGGCTTCTGACAGATACCTCTTGCATAACTTATAGGAACAAAAAGGGGTTTTATACCACTATATTTTATACAAGATTAAAAAATTTCTTTACATTTTCTACCAAAAAAAAATCCAACTAAAATATATGCATAGGTGTTGGAAACACTGCCCAACCAGAACTGCTATTTCAGAGTTAATATGTATCTATTACCAGAAAATTGTTTTATATACATAAACATGCACACGCACAAAGAAATCATTTGAAATCTCTTCAAGTGAAAGATGAAAATTATAGCTGGTAGCACTCCAGGACAGGGATTACTGAGAACGTGGTAGACACGTCAGTGTTAAAACCCTCCTATTCTGTTTTAGCTAACACAAGCAATTTAGAATCGCAGTGTAAAACTCATTTCATTTTTTGATCTGGAATATTGAAGCAGCCATTGGTTACAGGAGCTATTCAGAGGCAGGGTCCCGAAAAGCGCTTGCAAGCATGGCCGTACTGGATTTCCCGCTGACGAGCAGACCCTGCTCTCGACCCAGCYGGCGAGTGGAAATCCTGCGCTCGCTTTCAGCACAAATGGCACAGCGACAAACTGCTGACTCCACACTGCTGGATTTAGCTCGCATACAAAACTAAAGAGCAAAACTGCTCTATTTGACTTGTTTTAAATATTTATAAGAAGATAACTGAGGGAAGTCACTATTATGAGACTCACTAGCCTTGAATCTGGCTAACACGCTTGATACTGCTCCTTCGACCAAGCAGAAACCTATGGCTCGTTTTTTCCCCTCTTCTTCCGGAGGAATTTCCCTGGGGCTGGGATCTAAAAGCCGAGCAGCATCACTGCGCTTGCAGAGCGGGGGTGCGGATGCGCGTGGCCAGCCAGGCATCCAGCAGCTTTGCTGGGTTCCCTTCCCAACACGCGGGGCGCAGCGCGCCGGGCCGAGCAGGCAGGCACTGCTCTAGCAGGGGAAGGGATGGCGAGGCAAAATTAGCACACAGAACAAACTGAGGATTACAAAGGTGATCATTTAAAGCTGTTACAATTGAAAAGTTTCAGCACATGCAGTAGCAATGCTGGAAATTTCTACCATATTTATAAAATCAGAACATTTTCTATATCATTTTCAGAGGTGTAGATAATCTTCCTCTACTCCTCCTTCTAGTACACAAACGTGAACTCGGTCTAGCTTTTTCCCCCTATACCTCCCTTTCCCTGCTTCTCCTTCCCAGTTCATACTGTTTTATAGTTTGCTCTGAGCCATATGTACTCTCAACATCATGGATTTTCATTTTTCTCCTCTCTCCTCATTTTCCCACCTCCTCTTCCATCACTCCACAAATGCAAAAAAGGGTGCTCTTGATAATCAAAGATACTTCTGCTTCTGACTATTTAAGTTACAAGGAAATTAAAGCACATAGCAATGAACACAACAGAAAACTACTTACTCAGAGACGTTGCTTTCTATGAAAGGTCCTAGATTTCTGCGGGAGAACCAGATTAGATGCCTGTTTTTTGAGCAGTTATGTTTATATATTTAAAAAAGACTACTGAAATAATTATTTGCAATCTAACTTCCTCTTTTAATATGAAATAAAATAACATAAGCTCGACTATTCCCAGCCTGCTCTTTGTCCCCTGCAGGAGTCAGATCAATCCCTCACATCAACTAGCAGAAGACTCTATCTCTCCCTGTTCATCCCTCCATCCCCTGCCGTGTGTAGAGTCAAAAGATCCCAGAAAGACACACAAAATCACACCAGACAACATGGGAACAGACGGGGCCTGTCCGTGTCAGAGGGGCATCTTATTTTAATTCTAAGGTTGAAAACACAGCAAGAGAAACTAAGTTTTACACCAGTGCTTTGCTAGGAATGTTTAGGAAGGATATGCTCCTAAAACAGCATGCAATTCAAGTTCAAACATTTCAAGCATGTCTTAATAGCACTGATTTTCAGATAGTCATTTCTGAAAAACTGTATTTGGAAAAAGGCTAATTGCATATTTTTCTTAGAAATTAAGAACTTTTTTTTTTTTTGGCTTTAAAGGAAAAATTTTTTTTCAGATAACCTAACAACATCTATCCAACGACATTAGATATAAATTCCTGCAAATTATTCATTCACCCTGAAGTTGCAACAACGTCACCACACATTTGGAAAATACAGCACTATTTGTATGCGTATTAGTCATAAGCACTTTAGTTCCTAAGTGATTCTTGCTAATGCTGATGGGAAAGTACACACACCCAGTATTTTTGTTGATGGGACCAAAAAAAAAAAAAAAAAGCAGTATCTTGCAAGGAGCATATGTGGCACAGTAGTTTCGATGAGAAAGGAAAAAAAAAATGCAGAGGCCAGCAACGATTGTTTACACTAGAGCAGCATTTTGGTCTCACCTTTTAGCTCAAACTTCCCAGAATTGCCTCCTTGTAAATGCTTTTGAAATAGCTACAGAGTAGGTTTTTGCCTTAGATATTGAAGYAGAAAGTTTAGATTTTCATTTAGATTTCAAATGCTTATGTTCTGTCACGCCACACTCCAGTGGTTTTTAAAAACACTTTTGGTAGTAACCGGGCAGGTCTGTGAGCATGAAGTTGTATTACATATAGGCACATGATTAATACATAGTACAATTCCTGTTGAGGGACTGTGCCCATTGGGGGGCACAGTCTTCACAGCCCTATTTGCCTTTCCAGTAGCACCTATATGACCTAGGGTATAGATCAACACATAGTTCAATTGCTCATATGAAATAACCTAATTCAAGAGGTTTCGGCCCACTTCCTGGCGCATGTTCCAGCCCACTGCAATTTACTGCCTGCTTAGCAGTAATGAAGCAACTGTTCATGGGGCCATGCTGTAAACCATCAACAAAGCAACTCTGTTTTAAGCTTCCCCTCCCCAGCAACAGTCTTCCAAGGGCATTTAAAAAGATAACAAAAATGATGCAGCGTAGAGTACAGTCCTGTAAATAGTTGCATGAGCACAACCGACTCACTGAGGGCAGAATGAGTGCCTGCATACAGACGGGAACTTCTTAAAGCAGCTTTGCCACCACAGAAGACATACAGAACCGTCTACTTCCTGCAAACCTTACTGACCATTATTGAGACGTGCTTCTAAATTACTTGTGCTTCAGAAAATCCTATGCCACACAGGGAGGGATTTGTATGACATAATCCAGATATCCACCCAATATTTTAAATAATGCATACTGGAGGGAGCTTTCCCCTGTGTTAACTTGGATTCTCAGTTTCTTAAGTAAGTAAATCATTAAGCTGCTCATAAATTATGCACAGTAGAGTTTTCAATACTTAATTTTTTAGTAATAATTTATTTTGGAATTCATTAATTTTGAAATGGGCAGAAGAAAACAATTTCAGAAAACATATTTCCCATGTAACTTAAAATAGCTGTGTATCCCACAATGCCTTAAAAAAAAAAAAAAAAAAAAAGGCAGGCAAAATCTGACAAGCTCTTTAAAGAAAGGAGGGAGATAGAGCAACTGACTGTGAGTGACAATGTTATGAGTAATTAAGTAAAAAAGTGAAAACCTTGTTTAAGTTCTATTCCTTCTGAATTCTTAATGAATGACATTTTAAGAAAGAATTAATATTGGCTGAAAGTCTCATGATACTGCTTTGCAAGCCTCCTTAGAAAGTTTTGAAAATGATCTTAAATCCTATCATCAACATTTATTGTATTCCTTTAATCCTAAACATCATATGGAAGACATTAAGGAGTCATTTACACTGAGCATCCTCAGTACAACATGTCAGTTCCTTGAAACATGCCTTGGTTTCACTGTGCATATGGGATCAAGCCATGTTTTAATCATGTTTCCAAGTTACTCTAGAGACCGCAGCTTTGCAAGGCTGCAAGCTGAGAAAAAACAAGGGTGAAGCATGCTTCAGCTCAGCCTGCACCAGTACACCAAGACGTGCAGAAACCATGCTGGCAACAAATGCTCTAACAAGGTCCTATAATGCAGATTTTAGTAACACACATGTAAGAAGTTAATGGCTTAACAAGGACACTGAGCAAAATACACCTTCAGAGACATGAAAACTGAAACAAATATTATGCAACCAAGTCACTGAACACACTTCCTTTGCATATATATAAATGACAAGCAGAAGAAAAATTCCTTCTCACCATCTCCCTGTCTTGCAAGCGAGCTTCTCCTCCCAGCCTTGTGCTCAAGAAGATCTTTACTGTGTGCACCACATCAAAGCCAGAGAGAAAAGCCCGTTGTAACACCAAGCATGCCTCACAGGGGAGCTTGTCCGGCTCGTTGCTTCGTATTGATACTGAAGGGGCTTGAGACAAGCTGGTGCCGGATGTAGGACGGCTTCACTCCAAATGCCGCTGTACTGGTAAACCTAGTGACCAGCCCCCCTGAACAGAGGGCTTTCTGCAAGGCACCCAGGCACTGAAACACCTTGACAACTTTCACAAGCAAAGAACAAGCTTCCTCACTGCAAATCACCAATCAGAAGGCACAACAGGCCAGTATAGACCGTGATGAAGTTCTCCCCCCAAAAAACAGCCTGCAGAGACAACCCAAAGTCAAAGAAAGAACAACATTTGCCCTATCTTCTGCTTTCATTTCTTCTAGATTTGGGGGGGGGGGGGGAAGAGCACTAAAAAATTTATCTATAAAGTGACGACAGCATATTTTCACAGTAGAAGGAACTCCAGTCAAGATACAGTATAATTCCAGGAGTCATCACATGAAAAATTCCTGGTTGTGACTGCCTTTGCCCAGGCATCACTGGAGAAAGCATCACAGTCTAAAATTTCAAAATGCATGTGGTTTACATGCTCATTTTACAATATGGACATTTATTTATTAAAAGCAAAGAAGAAAATAAAATGCATTTAATCCTTGATCCTTTCACACAAATCCTGATAGACAGAAGGTCTGTACACACTGGAGGCCAGACAATTTGCAAGTTTGTAACTCTACAGAGAATCTTCAAATGCAGTAAGAAAATCGGGTGAGATTCTGTATCCGCTTCATCTCAAAGGATCACTTGAATTCAGCTGAGCCAGAACTTAAACTTCACTTCAGGCTGCTTTTTTTTTTTCCCCCCCCTATGGACATACGTCATTTCTAGCTTGCTTGCTCATAACTTACACAGCTTATACACTTTGTGTTGTTTCTTTACAATTCAAATACAAGCCCTCTGTAATTCTCTGTAATGGTCTCCTGCCTGACTCTTATTTTGAATATACTCTCATGTAGCAGCCAAACACTCAGTATTCCCTATAGATGAAAAAATAGTCTTAGTAAAGAAAATTTAGTTATCTATTTAGTTAGGATTCTTAAAAAGCCACTGTTTATTCATTACAAAAATGGCACGACTCCTAAGAAACAAATAGTGTCATAGTTCATTTGAAACTCCTATTCCCCATGCATATGGCTGTTGCACAGGGGGTCCTACTACATTAAATCCTATCAGTTCTTCTCTAATATTATTCATTCACCTGAATCAAAGTAAATGCTCCCTAGTCTAATGCCCACCTAAAGGCAATGCACTATATCTTAAATTACAAACGTGGTTTACAAATTTCATACTCAGGTTAACAGTCTTGCAGAAAGTCAGCCTGGAGACCAACACTGACAAAACGACACTCTCCTAAAGCTACGAGAATTCTCTTGCTTTGAGATGCTCAGAGAGTTTTTCCCATTTGTATTGTCGAAACTAAACTACCAGAGGAGCTGCAGACTAAATTTAGACCCTCCAGGGCTGTATTCATCCATAACCTGGTCTTTTTGGCACATCACTACTACAGCAGGCATTCAGAAAGCTCAGGGGACACTACACTTTGCTCGGCCTACTTAGCAAGGACAAAAACACATCTAAGACTCAAGAAGAATACAAATACTTTATGACTAAGCCAGCTTCTTCCTTTACTGCTTCTCATCCCAGCTCTGTTCCTGTAACTGGCAACCGGGAAACAGGCTGGCATTTCCACAGCACGTACGCTATCAGAGCTACTTCTCCACAACAGTGAAAAAACAAGGCTGATTGCTTTTTCTTTATTAAGAACTGGCACATAAAGCTTTAGGTATGCTTTTGAGCTCTGAATAAAACCATCAGTAAAGGCTGAATGTCAAATTATTGCTTAAGCTCAAAATGTCCAAAATGAGTGCTAGGCTGGATGCAAAACTTAGGCACACATGAGGTCTTGCAGTCAGGTGCTGAACACCAGGAATGTAAGGCAGTGACAATCACAGCTAGGTGGCTCATGCCTCCTAAAATCAAAGCCTTTGTGCTTTTCATTCAAACTTATTCCCCCTGCTTCTTTGGGGCCTTGTTTTTAGCTTTTTTCTGGTCTTTTGATTGCTCCTTATTGCAGGAAATGAATACAAACTGAATATTCATATGACAGCATGACAAATCTTAACACCTGTTTCTTGAAAAGAAGAAGAAAATTCCCATATAATTTTATATTAGTTTATAAAAATCCAGTTACAGTGGCTCTGTAACTCACTGTTAATGCTGTGAAATGCTTCATCATGTTACAGAGCTTCCCACATATTCCTTCTCTTTGAAGTTTTTGAAAAATGCTCATATTTTATGGAAACTAATGTTAAGCTGCATAAAGACTGCAAATGCTTTAAGGAACATCAACTAAAGGAATGCTAGAACGACTGAAAGAGACCACCAGTTTTCACGCTATGGTCCATACTGTACTTGCTGGGGGTCTGCCTCTTACTTGGCTGGTGGTCATTTGTGCTACCACTCCTCCTAGTTTCCATCTGGTAAATTACACTAAATAAACTACACATACATTAAAYAAACACAGAAAGATTCCCACAATTTCTTTTCCATCTACCTTCACTACCTACAGGGATGTTTTGCAACAGCATGTGAGAAATGAACTATGCAGCCTCGAATGGAAAGAAACTAGTCCAAAAGACTACTGTGCTCTAGTGTCTCCGATCATCTAGCAGAGTTTAGATTCAACAGTTCAGACATTAAAGTCCTTTGGACCACAGAAAGGACTGTGCTAGCAGGGGAGAATGCTTCCTCATATAAGGAAATAAAAAAAACCCATTTGGGGACTGTAATGAACATTCATGTAAAAGTAGTAATACGTAAGTATGAAGTATCAAGCCAAACAGGGAAATTCAAATTTAGAGGTTTAACTCATTAAGATACAGATGTAAAAGCCTCAAGTAACAATAGCAATTAATATAATCCAGGAAATTCTAAAGGAATAAAAGATTTAATTTTACACAGGATGGGAGCACAAACTCTAATGAAAGAAGCTTTTTTCAGTTTTTCCCTTGTGGTATGTCCTAAAATCCTCATTGGAGGTCACAGAAAAGAGTTGTATAAGAAGCTGCACAATAAAATGGGACAATGAGTTTGTGACAATTTCCACACTTCTGCCTGCCTGCCTCACCCAGCTGAAGTCTCTATATCCGGATCTTCTTGAGTATATTTAACTCATTGTATTCTGCATAATCAAAGCTTTCTTAGATCACCTCTTCCCTATTTTGGGAAAGCTGTTTTTTTAAGCCCACACACATTTAACTTGATGGAGAGTTAACTTCAAAAGCTTCCTTTCAACTGTTTAAGAGCATATGAATAGCTATGTGGGAAAAAAAATCAATAACTTATCCTGTCTAGTATACTTCCTGCTTCAAACAATGGCAAATGTTGGGTATTTTGGGAAGAAAATGTGCATTTTCTTGTATCTTTCCATTTCTTTATAGGTATATATATACTCCTATATATACTCCTATATATACACACACACACAGGGGCGCGCGCACCCCCAAGCCTGGATTTCCTCAATATACAATTCACCAAAAGGAAATACTCAGACTAACTGCCAGAAATGTAAATATAACAACAGGTAGGAATAACATTTTAATTTCAAGTTTAAAAGCTGTCAAAGAATTTATTTCCCATGTTCTGATGTCATTAGTTACTCAGTATATATCAGTTACTTACATGCACTTTAACCTGCACTTTGTCAACCTCAATTTCATGATCACTGCATTTCTTTAAGCATGTCAGACTGCTTCTGCAGATATTTGTTTTGTTTTGTTTTGAATTTTAAAGAATATGCTATGGGGCTGTCATCTTCAAACGATTTTCTCTACCTTTCAGGGAACATATATGAGACAGAAAAATCATCAAGAATGGTAGGTAAATTCAAGTATCTGAAGAAAAGACCCCATTTATGCATTTCAGCTGGACCAGTAAATAGCTGAGAAGTGGTAATATGGTTTCAGTTCTGTGTGATTAGAGCACTGTGGTTGTAAATAAGATATTCCCAGCATGTCACTAGTGTCTGGAGCTAGTGATCTAGTTAGATCTCCTCCAACATAAACATCTTCAATTTTAAAAATCACAGCAGGAAATTGGAAAGAATCACTCCCCAGAGGCATCCATGTTCTTAGGAAAGCATTGGCCTTTGTCTGTGTCATTTCTAGTCATCATCTAGTTACAAAACTCTGTTGTTTCACATACATCCTGTAGTTTCCACTTTGATTAACCAAACTGTCCAAAATATTCAAACCATTACTGTTTTAGAGAGCTCATTACTAAATTTACTTACAACAAGAGTTCAGTTGCATTTAAAGGCAGATTTGCCTGGCAAATTTTTGAAACTTCTTACAGCGGCTAAATGTTGATTTCCTAAATTTTAAGTTTTTCTTCACTTCACAGAGTCATACTTTGGGTATTTTTATGCAAACACTAGCAGGAATTTCAGAACCATTACCAGGAATGAACAGGTGCTGGAGAATTTTATTCACTTGTGTTTTCAGTATTCTGTCACATTTTAGCTATGTCCACTCTCCCTCTGAAAAGATACCACCCTGGTAGCATTAAAACACAAAAGCTTACCACTGTATTCTTTTCTTGCTTAGTCAACTTTTTTATTACTTCCATGCATCTTCTGCTACATTCATGATGTTCACCTCTGCATTTGTTATGCCTTCTCAAGGCACCTTATCTTTCCATGATTAACATGAACACAAAAACGTTTCCTTTGTTTGTACATACATTAGCCTCTTTTCTCAGAGTAATTGTTTTATGTCAAAGCTAAAAGTTATCTATTTTCAGCAAATCAGACTTTTAAAGCAGTTTTTAAATAAACATTGGTAGAACATATCACACTTTCTTACCTGAACAGAGTTGTTCGACTTTTGTGTAGTTTAAAGCTAATATATCATTAACCCATGCGATGATGTCATGTCTGCTCATAGTCTCTTGGGTTATAGAGGTAGAGTACACGTTGACCGCCATTCCCCAACTAGGAAAAAAAGGACAAAAAAGTATTTTTGACATTTTAGTAATTGTTTTCCAAATAGAATGAATTTAGACATCTTGTTCAAAGACAAGGAACAGGAAGAAAAGCTGCATCACTAGAGAACCTTCTCTTTTATGGAGAAAGGAGGCTCACTTTTTAATTCTTTAGCAATGTATAACCTTCCCAACGCCCTCTTGGAATCTATGAACATATTTCTCTTGCTGTCATTGTACACTTAAATAACATACAAATCTACAGTATTCTCTCTCCTTAATGCTAATGAAGTAGGAACAAAAAGAATCAAACATAGCCTAAAGATATAAACACAGAATCAGAGACCTGGGATTGTCATTTAGTGCTGCATGAATACAGTGATTTGGTATCTCTACATCAGTTTTTGCAATTGCAAGATGATCATATTCCCTAAATTAGTATTTTAGTTTCAGATAAATTCTAGAAGATGAAGCTGTTCTACTCACTCAAATACTGAATTCTTACTGAGATAGAGACCTTTTGGATCATCAATTCAGTGCCCAACAGTCACACAGCATGCCAGATAATCCTTTTTTAAAAACTTATCAACCTCTGTCCTAAAAGTAAGTCAGATGTGTACCCCCAACAGTCCAGTTAGAAAGCTGTTTCAGAACCTGATTCCTTTAAATGATTAGGAACATTTCCTATCAGTTAAAATCCATTTATTCTTCTGCCACCATTATCCTATAGTTCAAATGGCTTTTTACTCCCCAGAGCTGATTTCTTAATGTATTAGAGATTGCAATTAGTCTCTGTACCAATGCCCAGACAGGCTAGATTAAACAAATCAATTCTCTGAGTCTCTTATAAAGTCAGATCTTCTTTTACTGGTCATTTTAGTAGTCCTCCTTGAACACAGCTGAACAGAATTCAACTCGTTGTTCAGATAACCCTTCACCAAGACCTTGGATAACAGCACTTGGTGCCAAGAATTTTCATAGCCACATCGTTTCACAGAATCACAAAATGGCTGAGTTTGGAAGGGATCTTTAAAGATCATCTAGACCACCTAGTCCAACCCCTGCCTGCTCAAGCAGGGTCAGTTAGAGCAGGTTGCCCAGGACCATGTCTAGACAGCTTTTGAATATCTCCAGGCAAGGAAAATCCACAACCTCTCTGGGCAACTTCTTCTAGTGCTGAGTCACYCTCACAGTGGAGAAGTTTTTCCACATGTTCAGATGGAACTGCCAGTGTTTATTTTAGTTTGTGCCCGTTGCTTCTTGTCCTGTCACTGGGCACCACTCAAAAGAGTCTGGCCCCATCCTCTTGACACCCTTCCTTCAGGTATTTATTTATACACATTGATAAGATCCCCCCGGAGCCTTCTTTTCTACAGGCTGAACGGTCCCAGCTCTCTCAGCCTTTCCTCATAAGAGAGATGCTCCAGTCCCTTAATCCTCTTAGCAGCCCCACGCTGGACTTGCTCCAGTAGCTCCRTGTCTCTCTTGTACTGGGGAGCCCAGCACTGGACACAGTACTCCAGATGTGGCCTCACCAGGGCCGAGTAGAGAGGAAGGATCACCTTCAAGATTTCAATCTTTTTTGTCTTAAATACATTTTCCTAGTTAACCAAGGTCCTTTTCAGCAAGTACTTATAATTGATAGCAGCATTTATCATCAGTACCCAAATGCATACACCTGAGATGTATACTACTGATTTTTATTCTATTTCTATTATGCTACGCTAGCCACATCTTTCTGTTTGGAGACACTGCTAAGATGAGCATATTCAAGTTTATATCATCAGCAGTTTCAAAGAGCTCAACCAAGATGAATCATGAAAACAGTAAACAACAATGTTCCCAAGATTAATCCTTCAGGAAGTCCACAAGTAAAAATCAGAAGTATAGCATCTTTCAGAAATGACCAAATAATCAACAAGTTGTAATGTTATTCTTGAAAGGAAATGGTTTGGTTGGGACTTCACGCTTTTGTCTCTAGTGACACCTTGTAGATAACACCATTTGCTCCCTGCAGCTCCAGGCCTGCTGTATCAGCCCTGGACTGATCTCTCAATAAAGGAGAGCAGGATCTCATCTGGGGAATCTGAGGCTTGCTTGGATTATTCTCTTTGAGGATTTACAGAGACACAACTGTTTGAAGCTTCATAAGCAATTCTGTAGAGAACATAATAACTGCAAGTTACCTCAATTCATTTTTAGATATGCTGGAGCAACTGGGCAAAAAAAAAAAAAAAAAAAAAAAGAGGCATGAAATGACTCAACAACATCTAAGTGTATAAATACATACAGCAGGGAAGATGATCAAAACACAAGATAAAGTTCATAATGTAGGTCACTTTTTAAAAGCAAATTTCACAGACACAGGAGATAATTTAAATTGTCCCCATCTACTGACGTGAAGAACCAAAACACAAAATTCTCAAGTTTGCTCTGGGTACTGGAAGGACCCTGACTATCAGAGCATGATTTTGAGGGGCCGACTTACTTCTACTGGCCTCTCCTTTTTCTGGTAAGACAATTTGTTCAGAAGCAGACTGCCTCTCTACCCATGTCTGTATGGGCACATCCTAGTACAGCAGAAGAAATCAGACTATCCTTAGCCTGTGAAGTTCTTCCAACTATGAGCTTCCTGCAGGCTCCCAGACAACACAACTAATTGTACGAACACTGCACTGTATTCACTCTAACAGTTAGCAAAGGTTGCTCTCTTGGTACACATTAAGCTCTTGGACTGAACTGAGTGCAGGATTTAGAAATAGGGAGTGCCCTTTTACTCTTAAAACCACATTATTATGACTAATTAGGAAAGCTTAGCTTCCAGCACTAGGATTGAAGACAGACTGAACAGATAAATAGCACCTTTGTTACTGATGGTATCTTAAGTTTAAAACTTAATTTCTATCATGTTTACTTTAGTATTTTTAGCTTTTTTAAAGATAAAGAAACTAGTAGAAAGATACTAACATTTTCACTATTAAACTAACAGATTAAACATTGTTTATAAAAACAAAGTAACAGTTTAATAGTGAATGTAATACCCATTTAAGATTCACAACAGTAAGTTTAATATTAAACCAACAGTTCAATATGGAAAAGTCCACTCATTCTAAAGAAGACAAAATATTTGGACGATAACATTTGAAATAAAGCTACTCTGTTTCGGAATTGCCATTAGTTTGTCCAAATTTTAATTGGCCTCCTTAGGCCAAGCAAAACACTCAACAACCATCAGCTACCAGCAATGAAAGCAGCAAGTCTACCCTGTTAAAAAGATTAAGAAAATCTACATGCAGGAAGGAAGCATCACTCTCCTCCCAAAGCAACTGTAAAGAGAGATATGGGTCTTTCAGTAAGTGAGAGAAGGGCAAACAAGCTCTTTGCAGCACTGTATGGGACTGAGAACTATACATCAGAAAACGGTGAGAGAACGAACAATCTGAGGTTTAAAATAACACCCTGAAGCACATCTGTGGTGTTATTTACACTGTGTCTGCAAACAAAAGGAATTATTATGATCTGTGGGTCAAGCAAAAGTTTTGGATACTTGTTGCAGCCAACAGCTTCACATTCATACACATATGTTCAGTTGAGCATGTAACAAGACAATTTTAAACAAACTTCTGCAAAATCAGTATTTATTTTGGTAGAAATCAATGAAATGACACAACCCTTTATTTACAGTGATTTGTTAACACGTCTGAATCATCCGTGGTCTCTTCACTTGAAAGAGTTTACAATACCTTAAGTTCTTTTGTCCCCCACCCTTCTATGGTTACATTTTCAATAAACACAGTTAGGAAAGATTTCCTTTACTCTAACTGTGTTCTAATTTGGTGCTCAGATACACACGTATCCTGTTCACCACACAGGCAGACCTTGAAAAAAAACAAACAACCAGAGAGAAGAGCCGAGGTATTCTGCAACAGGCTTGAATTCCTGAGCTTGAAACCCACAGCTGGGGCCAGCTTGTTCTACATGACTCAGTTCCCTGCATGGCAAACTACTTCTAAAAACCTGATCCGGATTCAAAGCATGTATTAACAAACATCTCTAATGCGAGGCAAGGGAAGAGCTGAACAGGTGGAGACCTGTACGCTCTGTGAATGGCCAAGTAGCTAACAACTTGTTTGTATGTCTTAATATACTACTCATTCCTATCTTCCCAATACATTATTTACATTTTCAACTTGTTATGCCTCCTCTTGTTTAGACTGAAGGCTCTCAAGCATAAGGATGTCATGAGGCTTATACAAGCCTGAAGAACAGCATCCACCTCACTGTGATGTTTAAGTTTCCATCTTCCACACAGGTATCTAGTGACTCTGTAGCAACCACAAGTAGCTTCAAGACAGAAAATCGCATCCCCCACTTCAGAGCACGCAGGTGGGGATTTAAAGCCTCTAGCAATGCACGGTTACAGTACTGCCTAGTCACGGAAGATTCTCCTTTATTTTACTTGCAAGAAACTGAAATTAAATCCACAATAAATATGAACAAGCCGTAATAGAGTCTTTACATGTTAGTTCAGGCCATTTCAGAAAATGCTTTTACCCATGTACAACTAGGCACCACAGACATGAGTTCATAGGATTAGTTAGGTGCCAAAACTCAAGTCCATGCTTAAGTAGCTTCCCAAATCAAAATCGTACCAGCTCAGCATGTCCAAAGGTCAACAGTACACCCAAAGGAGCATTAATTTTTTAAGCCAATACATTCAGTACAGAGTCTCCTGCTATTAGGCATTTTTCCACTGCTCTTCCTACAGATAACTGCCACTTTACAAGGTGTTATCCAGCCATGTTTAAGGATGGTTTTGCAAGGGACATATTTACTTTGTTTTTTGAGGAGAGGGGAGAAAAACAGTTGTTGACAGCAGAAGCTGTCTTATGCCAAAGCAGTCATAATGGCAAGACTGGAAGGATTACAGCAATGAATCTATCTCCAGTGTAATTACCCATTACATGCGCAGTCGTCTCTGAACCTATAAGGCTTTCTTGTATTGCAGAATTAGGCAAGGTATGATACTAAGTTTTTAAACACAGRGGATGTCTGTGTGACACTACAAAGGAGAGCCTTCTTGAAGCTGTCCCCTGGTAGTAGCAGGATAGATATTCTGAGTAAAACAAAAGCTCTCACAACAAAAATTGCTGAAGCGGAAGATATGACAGAAAGGCAAAGATGTAGCTGAGAGAGACTGCCCTAGCTTCTGCTGGAAAGGGTTTCTCAGATGAAAGCTACTGCAAAGCAAAAATCCCTGGGAGAAGGAACCTGTGAGCCTCGGTGGCCACAGCCCTACAGAAGGAGATTTCATCCTTTAAAATAATTCTGAAGTGGTAGTTGATTCGCAGCTGGACCTTGCCTACTATTTTTACATTCATTACATACAGCCTTATCCATAGCCATTAAGAGTCCACTTACTCTTGGAGTTATCTTTGCTGAAGGGAGTCCTGAGGATGGAAGAATAATACAAAAAATACAGTACATTCTGTCAACGTGTCGTTCTAACCCTACTTTTGGAGCTGTGCTGTGCTCCTGCAGCAACTGCAATTGCAAAAATCAGTTGCCTCAAGGCAGAGTACTGTAACTGAAGTAATTTTTGTCGCAAGCACTATAAAATGCTCCATTCTAGTCAGAAACCTCAAACAGTTAAAGATGAATCACAATGAGATATTGCCATGGAAGAAAGGAGAAAATAATACTCTGGTTATAATACTGGGAGAAATTCACACCTTTTAAAATGCCGAATGTCAAATCTCTTGTGCACTGTACCCCTGTTACTAATAATGTTGAAATGTTAAAAATCCTTTATCACTGATGTATCTCATTCACTTCTAAATGCCATTTTAGCTTCACAACATGGATCTGACTTGAAGACCTAAAACTGTGAAGCATGCTACAGAGCCTAGACAAGGCTGCATCAATCCACGTACATTCTGATTGCTTGCCTGCTGCAGCACGACCACCTAGCACACTGAACAGCGTACTTCCTATTGTTCTCATTGCAGCTCGCCGCTAAAGGCAAGCGAGGTTAGAGCACCAAGAGATTTACTGTGATTGGATTAGTGCATTTTTTCCAGTTTTGTTCTTTTAAATTATAGACTGCCTGCCAATGCTGGGATAGTCTGACCTACAGAAATGTTTATGATGGATATCAAGGCCTGGTTTATACCCTAATCTGAATAACTCTTACACAAAGTGGTGGTAATTGTGTTTTGTGGTACATACAGCTTTAGAAGACAAAGAAAAACTAAAACAAAATCAAAAAACCCACCCATATTATCTCTGAGGCAGAAAAATATTGTTTCTTTTCCAGACATTCACTTCCTTCTGAAAAACACAACCAAAAGTATTCAAACAATATACGCATTCTGAGCCAAAAATTCTAAGATGGCCCAATAACTAGCACTGCCTTACACTGTCTACTGCCTACTTTTTGCAAAATATTTTGCTTGAAGTTTATTCACTAAACAGTTGTGAAATTAGGGTAATTCACATTCAGTGAATCACTTGAATTTTATGTTTTTGATCTGCCAGTCATATTTGCACAGTATAAGTGACAATTTTTCATTCTTGGACTACCTTCCAATTCCTTCATTCCTGCTGCCACTGACAGCGTAGAGCAATGAAATACATTGCCCGTATCAAGTCTCCATGGCAACACTAATAAATTTTATGCAGGACTCCCCTTTGCCTGCAAAAGTACAGTGCAGTATTAGCACTTAACTACACACTATCCTAATTTTAGCTGGAATTACATGCATAGCCTGAAAGGCTCTTCCTGTCAATTTCTATGAGTAAATGAATATTTTGTCCAGAATGTATTTTTTAGTTAAGATAGAGACTCCAGAAAGGCAGACTTCAGTAGCCTCCACGAAACAGAAGTGATTCACAGTCTTTGGCTGACATCACTCTACAAAGGTATATTCACTAGAACTGGTTACAAACGAACCACAGCAATGCACAGCACTCCAGGCTAGGCCTTAGAAAAACTATGATCTGACAAAAAAATTAGCAATACTCAGTGCTGCATAGACAGGCACTGTTATTGTAGGGAAAGCATGCATGACTATGAATATAAAATGAATGTTATTACAAATTATGAAGGCATTTATTAATGAAGAACCACAGAAACCTATGAATGAGCTGAAAGAGAGGAACATGAGTGTGGCAATGCTAAAAAATAACCTGCTTCAAAAATAACCTGCTTTTACTTGCAATCATTACCTCCCCCCACCAAAGCCTTCACCTCTAAGATCTTAGGAAGTAAGGAAGATGTACAACTGGTAACATTTTCATAACAGACATTAGAAAATAGTCCATCTTTCATAAGGGACACTGGGATTGTGAAAAATGCTGATTCAGAGAAAACTAGTTCTCAGACTTATATAAATGGGAGAGAGGAGGTTCTGCAATCATTTTGTAACTAGAAAATCCTGAAAGAGCTGACAGATAAGCAAACAATCTTCCATGAAACAAATCTCAATTCACAGACAAACATGGGAGTTTTGATTCTCTTTGTATTAATTTTTAACTCTTATTGAAAATAACAGATTGCTAGGCATGAATACAGAACACAATATAGCTAAAGGACTAAGAGGTTAAAAACACGACAAAGTAAGGTAACAGCAGTGCTGAGTACAACCATTACGGTGGAGAAAGGATGCCTAGGGAAGCAGCACATTTTAGCAAGCCTCCAACTCCTGGCCTGGGTTCTGCAAATAACAGATGAACCTTTTATCTTTTTGCTCCCACTAGATGATGGATGAGTAGTTACGTTTTCACATGGTAGATCTCCAAGGGCTTTAACAAATTCAGATTTGCTGCAGAGCGAAGACAGCAGCTGAGGAGAGCTCATCCTTAACCCACTGCCCGCCTCGAGCACAGCGCATCCACTCCCAGACAAAATGCTGCAGATACACCCAAGCAGTCCCCCGCATTTACACCACAGAAACATCTGCCCCTGAGTAGGATGGGATAAGAATAATCAGAATCCCTGATTAAGAAAAAAACCCACAACTCTTGGAAGCAGCTTACAAGCACCTAGATTATTAGGCCCCTCAGGCCCTATTTTTAGCAATGCCAAGTGCAGGCTACGCTCCAACCTTGCGGCAACTCCGACAGGGCAGGAGGTCCGCTGCTTTCCTTGAGGTTCACGCTTGAGCTTGTTTCCACCTTTTAAGTCCAGAAAATGGTGTGGGCAGGCTTGGGAGTTTCAACAGGGACAAGATCCAGCCAGTCAGTAAGATGAAGTCACCAAATTAATTTAGTTTTGACCTATCTGGGGTTTTTCCCTCCCCCCTCCGTTTCCCCCGACATGTATACATAGGGAAGTGAAAGGCTAAAGTAACACGCCAATTTACTCCAAGCATAACGTAATGTCAAATGAGATTTTGTAATACTATACAGTCCTCCTCACAGGGGGCCGAAGTGGTCTCCGAGCGCCTCGCATACTCGCTAAGAGCCAAGTATGCACAGCTCCGCAAAGTTGTGACTCAGCAGGAGAAGGGAATGGGACAGCCAGACTGCAGAAGAGTCTGGGAAGAAGGGAAAATGGGAGGATTACACAAAGGGAAATGCAATGATTTCTTCCTCAGTTTCCTCACAGSAGACTGCAGTACACTTAATAAAGCCTGTTTATTCAAGGCATGTGAAGTTTCACCAGGGAGCACTCTAGACAGCGTCTCATGAGAACAGTCTTGCTCTAGCTAGAGATGGACTACAATAAATTTCTGCCCTCAAATTCTGTAATGCAATCGTGCTACAGAGAACGAGGACCCTGTCATGGATCTTCCTCTCCTAAGTTATGAACAAGCATAGATGCATCCAGGTTTCACGCATCACAACATTTCTTCAACCCTTAATAATGCATCTTGCTGCAGGGAAGAGGGCCAGCCAGCCAGCCAGGCGCTTTCAAGCCTGCAGTGTTACGTTTGGGAAAGAACAAGAAATGGCACTGCTCCTGACTGTGCAATCAGCACAGCCATCCCAGGAGTCATGGGCACAGCCAGCGTGGGCAGAGCGGTGCAGCAGCCAGTCCTGCCGGGCACACGGCCAGCCTCGCTCCGATCCTTGGGCAAGCAACCATGGCAGAAAGGTGACAACACTGAGCAGGAGTATAAGTAAAGACAACATTTATTTTAAGCCACTTTTACCCTGCAGTTGTAAACAAGCGTGTGACAGCAAATGAAGCAACATGCAATCATGCTGGTTGCTTTCACTGATGCAGCACTCCTTGAAACACTACTTTTTTTTGTTGCATAAAAACTTAAGCTCTAGCATGGCTGTCCTGGGTTCCCATTTCTACTGCAGCTCTGCTGACATTTGGGGTTCAAAGGGCAACTGACAGGCAAAACTCAGCTTTCTGCTGGGTGTGCAAGGCACTCGCTGGGCAAGTTTCTAGGACCCATGCTACAGAAGACAGCCACAAGCTGAACTGTGGGTAGATGTCCCTGCCAGGTCTACCTCCGCAGACCACTATGCCAACACGCTAAACGCCTTTTACTAGCTTCTGTGTTCACCCTCTCTCTCTTTTTTTTCCCTTCCACCATCCCTGATGAAATCTAGATTAAAAATAAGTCTCTGTGTTTCGACACAGCAGTGTCGAAACACAGAGACTTATTTAGCTAGCAGTGTCCCCCAGGGGTCAGTACTGGGTCCAATCTTGTTCAACTTCTTCATCAGTGACCTGGATGAAGGGACAGAGTGCACCCTCAGCAAGTTTGCTGACGATACAAAACTGGGAGGAGTGGCTGATACACCAGAGGGCTGTGCTGCCATTCAGAGAGACTTGGACAGGCTGGAGAGGTGGGCTGAGAGGAACCTCATGAAGTTCAACAAAGGCAAGTGCAGAGTCCTGCACCTAGGGAGGAATAACCCCATGCACCAGTACAGGTTGGGGGTTGACCTGCTGGAAAGCAGCTCTGCGGAGAAGGACCTGGGAGTGCTGGTGGACACCAAGTTAACCATGAGGCAGCAATGTGCCCTTGTGGCCAAGAAGGCCAATGGTATCCTGGGGTGCATCAGGAAGAGTGTTGCCAGCAGGTTGAGGGAGGTGATTCTCCCCCTCTACTCAGCCCTGGTGAGGCCACATCTGGAGTACTGTGTCCAGTGCTGGGCTCCCCAGTACAAGAGAGACATGGAGCTACTGGAGCAAGTCCAGCGTGGGGCTGCTAAGAGGATTAAGGGACTGGAGCATCTCTCTTATGAGGAAAGGCTGAGAGAGCTGGGACCGTTCAGCCTGTAGAAAAGAAGGCTCCGGGGGGATCTTATCAATGTGTATAAATAAATACCTGAAGGAAGGGTGTCAAGAGGATGGGGCCAGACTCTTTTGAGTGGTGCCCAGTGACAGGACAAGAAGCAACGGGCACAAACTAAAATAAACACTGGCAGTTCCATCTGAACATGTGGAAAAACTTCTCCACTGTGAGRGTGACTCAGCACTAGAAGAAGTTGCCCAGAGAGGTTGTGGATTTTCCTTGCCTGGAGATATTCAAAAGCTGTCTAGACATGGTCCTGGGCAACCTGCTCTAACTGACCCTGCTTGAGCAGGGGGGTTGGACTAGATGATCTCCAGAGGTCCCTTCCARCCTCAACCATTCTGTGATTCTGTGACATCGCTGGGTTTGTTGAAATAGGCCCAAATAAATACCTCTGTCTTTGGCTCACACAAGCTCCCTACAGATCATTATTAATATTATGAAGATTTCCAGTGTTAGTATTCCAGCCTTGACACTTAATTTTGCTTTTGAACACCAAAGTAAGTTCACCACCTCCTTCATTTTCATGAGTTAATACTGTAACAGTCAAGGAGACACTCTGAAATTATTCTGGTACTCAAGATATCACTAGTCAATGACCTGCACTTAAGAATTAATCTTACTAAGGACTATCTAGAATATGAGAGATTCCAATTGCTTGGAATAGCAATTCCAAGTGCAATTGCTTACCTGCTAAATTAATTTTAGAGAGACTAAAACTAGTATTCACTAATCCTTCACAGAGTAAATTGCCCTCTATGAATGTTAGCTCAACCATCTGTGATTTCTGTAATGTATTATTCTTGCTGTGTGCCAGTAACCACAAACTTATTTTACCATTGTTGCACTACCAATGCAATTGTTGAGACTACCAGTATCAAGCAAACCTTCCTCAAAACCATGTTGGTCTTTGAAGGTCCGTGCAGTATTTTAATTTTTTTTTAAGTTTTTAAGTTTTAAAAATCTCCTTCCTATTTAAAGAGGGAAATCTCCAAAGCTTTGTTTTCTCAAATAATGTTTTTTAGATGGTGCTTACTGCTTTCATGCAATTGCAATTGTAAGAACAGACTTAGTGACAGTTACAACAGTCTTTATCTCAGAGCCCTGGTAAAGCCCTGCACCTTAAGCTAAGAGAAGCATGGATGTCCTGTTTAATAGGATTTGGCCTCCTTTCATGGAATATCTTGAGGTCAATTCCTAAAGTATATTGCTTCCAGCTGGCAAACAGTGACATTAGCAAGTTCAACTCCCACAGTAAACACAAGGGAAAAAAAAAAAGGTTTATGGCATGAGTTACCTACAAACTACGTATAACTGCAGTTAGAATGCAATAACCTATGCTATAATGTGAATATTTAGTTTTTTCCAGCCCTCACAATGGTGGTGTAGGTCATGTAAGAAGACAGTTTCACACCACTCCCTGTAAAAGTAGGTCAAGCTAAGCACACATCTGATACAGTTTAAGAGCTGTGCCTATAGCCAAGTTTTCTGCAGATTAAACCTATCAATAATGTTAATATTTTCCTCAGGAAAAAGATATATACAATTTATTAAAAGCTGAGAGTGTGATTCATCAGCTTTTAACTTCAAAACATAATCCTTAATTGCAAGGTACATAATCAATTTACTACATAGCACAACTGTTCTTCTGCTCTTCTGTATAACTGTGAACCTTCATTCCTGGTACTATACTGCACAAGAAGCTCCCAGTGATGCACAGAATGCAATATTAAGTAATTAACACACTGAAGCAGCAGCAAAAATATAACATTGGCAAGACTGAAGTAGGCAAACAGTTCAACCTGATGCATGTCTACAGACTGTATCTGAATTTTTTTTAATCCAAAACTGAGACTGCATATACACATTTTTCTTTTCCATTTGAAACTCTGATCACAGGATGATCTCATCCTGGTGACAGTACTAAATTATTTGCCATATGACTTTCCTTTCAGTTTTGAAGTATCCCACTTGATGATTCCATTTTGTGTGCTGTGTTTGGAACTCAAGGAGTGTTTACACTTATTTGAGTTACAGAATAGGATCATAAAGTAATTTAGGTAAGCAGGAAACTCCAGAGGTCATCTGGTCCAACCTCCTGCTGAAAGCCGAGCCAACAGAGAAGGCTGCTGATGGTCTCATCTAGCTGAGTTCTGAGTATCTCCAGGGACAGAGATTCCACAGCTTCTCTGGGCAGCATCTTCCGTTTTGACCATCCCCACTGTGGAAACACTTTTCCTAATATCTGATTGGAATTTCCACTGTTGCAGCTGGTGTCTGTTGCCTCTCCCTGTGCACCTCTGAGGAACATCTGGCTCCGTCTTCTCGCCACCCTCACACCAGGCAGTTAAAGACTGCAACGAGATTCCCCCTCCCCCCGAGCCTACTTTTTTCCGGGCTGAATAAATGTAGCTCAGGTGCTCCAGTCCCCTGACCCTTTTGGCGGCCCTCCACTGAATTCGCTCCAGTATGTCACAGTCTTTCTCAAACTGAAGAGGCCAAAAACGGATACAGTACTCCAGATACAACCTCAAAGTACCAAACAGAGGTGAATAATCACTTCCCTGGAGCTGCAGGCTACGCACTTGCAAATGCAACCCAGCGTGGGGTTTGCCTTCTTCACTTTGAGGGCACACTGCTGACTCATGTTCAACTTGTTCAACAGGACCACTAGGTCCATATTTTATAGTACTTCAGTAACAATTTGAGAGGTAGTGCTTAAGATGGTACTGGAAAGATAAACCTCACCCTATAAAAAATAGGACTGTTTAAGAGACTATATATATAAATTCCTTATGCCTCCCCGAGTTTGACAAGTGACACAAAAGGAATGTGTTGACTGAAAACAGTGTTTTCAGATCCTGATTCACAGTCTACATCTTAAATAACATTCTGAGGAAAAACACTTCAAAAATGTTAATGTGGGCAAAGAGTGATATGGACCCCAGATAATGTTTCAATAAAATATAATTAATCCTATTCTGCATAACAAAGTTTTCAGCAGAGCAGCTGTTTACATGTGAATATTGTCCTTTTAGAAAATGTACCATTTCACTGCCTCCATGTTCTCAGCACTCTTACATATGTTAGTCTTTCTGTATATGAAAGTTCCCAAGGGACTTCCATATCACTGGATTATATACTCCACTCCCATACAAACTATTACACATAGATTCTGTACTTATTTTAGTAAGCCATGATTTGTGTAACACTGAATGCAGGAATAAAGCAAATTCATATTCTACTTTAAATATTTTAGTGCTTCCTATTCATGATATTACTAGACCAGCTCCACAGAGATTAACCTAAAAAAGTTAAGCATAACAACCATATAAAATTTGCCGAAAATGAATTTTCATTCCCCCCAAACTGTTTAATACATATTGCCAGCAAGCCCTTCTGAGAATCAACACTGCATTCCAGAGTGACAAGCAAGAATTTGCATTCAAGTGCATCTCTGAATAATTACAGCTGTTTGGGGTAGGGCATTTGTATAGTACTAAGAAACCCTGCTCTACGGGGAATGCTCACTTAAGTTACTCTTAAATGATAAAATTGAAGCCCAGTAAAATGACAGCTGTCCACAGCCTTTCTAATTACCTTTGAGGGTTCCAAATTGCCAAGAAACATATTAAAAATAAAACCTCTGGAACTCTGTCGAAAAATACATACAACCATATGAAAAAAACAGGAACATACACCATTGCTTTACCCTCTTTCATTACAGCAAAATGAGCTATTTCTTATTCTAGCTGTTAACTGCCATACTGGTGAAAAAGTGCCCATTCTGCACGAAGCAGAAGTCCCAAACAAATTCCAAAATGAGAATTTTTCAGTTTACGATAGCTTTTTAAAATATGATTCTAGATCACTCCATGTTTCTGTTTAAATTCATATGAGCTCAGTCCAATGCTCTCCAATGCTTCTTGTTCTTGTCCCTCCACCCATGCAGGATCCCAATTCATAGGCTTCATTTTCTCTCATCTCACCCATATTTCAAATCCTTTCCCGCCCCCAGTCAACAGGCATAAGTGATGCAAGATGGACATAAGCGAGGCCAGAATATCAAGACCACAATCTGCATGGGATATTCCTCTCCAGGCAGAACGATTTGGCACAGTTGTAGGATTTCCTATGGAAGCTACATCCTTATATCTTTACTCACTGATTAATGTTTACATTTCCTGTTTGGACAGTGTAGTAAAAAACAGATTCAATACAAAAGTACAATTCAATAAGCATAGAGCTTTATGTGAAATGAAAAATCTTTTGCAAGTGGTTAAGCCAAGACATAATGGGTATGTTTTCAGTATATAGAGCCTTCTCTATCAAATATTTAGTACTTTAGTATACCACCAGAAAACTAGAAAAACTTCTGTCAAAATATTACAGGCGGATTTTCATTTTGCATTATATATGTGTTAGCATGAACACAACAGAACTGTTTTAAAAATAAAAAAGCCATCACTTAAAAAAGTTAAACGGGCGTTCAGTAAACTTTTACAGACAATATTCCCCTTCCATCTAATCATAATGAAACAATATGAAGTTGACACTTCATTGGCAACTCAGGCAGTGGAGATCTGAGCATGGCAAGACTCAAACAGCTATTCAGGGTTAAGCTAACGCAATCCATGCACAGAAGGACCATGGATGTTTTTCCTTTACGTTTTGTGCTTCTGAAAACAGCGGCAAGTGATCACTACCCCTAACCGGAGATCAGGATTCAGCAAGCGCATAGCATGCAAGTATTCTTATGCTGTCTCCAGTGCAGTGCTATTCTCACTGCTGTCACCACTGTTATTCCAAGCTAGGGCCTTCATGCCATCCCGTTCAGTGGTTTGTGTGATTGAGAACAGATGTGGTGAGACCACTCATTTTCAATTATCAAACAAAGGCTGAAAGTTGCATCGCCAAAATGAAAAGCTGGCATATGCTTTATCTGCTTCCTTACCAAGCCTTTGCTATAATTATCTTTGGTCATGAAGAAGGCAAAAAGGCTGTCAAATTAAACTAACCTCTCCCGCCCCCATCCACAGTCCCAAAACCAAAGCTTCTGAAGATATTTTTAAAGTGTCACTCGTTCAAATGCAAAGGCCTCAAATACAAACCTACTACACTTGTTTTCTTCTACTGCCTCCCAAAAGCAATTTTATACCTCGAAAGGTTACTCCAAGGATTCCAGCTGTGGTGTAGTCTAGCCTACCTGAAATGAGGTAGTTTGGTCTCATTTTCACTAGCTGTCTAAGCAGCAAAGGAAAAAACAAAAGAAATAGCTTTAATCAGGCTATCTTGGTCCGCAGCCCCACTTCCAAACTAACTTCCTTCATACAAGTTCCATTACGCAGCATTTTTCTGTACCTGCCTTCCAGGGATTGAAGAAACTAGACTGAAGCCAAAATGTTTACTTCTGAAAAAGACAGAATCAAGTTCACTTCTGTCATATCCTAAACTTATCCTTTTTTGGTAGCATGCAGGAAATACACTGGTGCTGCTATGCAGTGCAGCAAGGTAGTTAAAAAAAAAACACCCACAAACCAAAATCCAAACTCCCACCTACAGGATGTTTCAGAAACCCATAGAGGCTGGGTGCAACTCTGATCTACTGATCTACTCTGACCTCTTTGGTGAGAGCGCCTGGGTACAAGCTGAAAAGATGGTGGTATCTGAAAGTCAGGTTCACTTCCTTACATCAACTGGGTCACCTGCGAGGCACCTTCTGTTTTCCCTGCCCTATCCAGCCCCCGATAAAGTTACCTTTCCCTCTTAGTCCCTGACTTTTTTTTTGGGGGGGGGGGTAGTGGTGACAATACCTCCAACACCAAATACTGTGCACGTTTTCTTTGAGGAGAATCTAAATCTGGATCAAAAGACGTAGCCCACTAATGCAGACACAGAACATTTAGGCTTCAAACTGCCAATGTGGTATTGAACAGCCACGGTCATCCTCATAACCATCTGAAATATTCACTTGCATTCACATGTGATCCTCAGTTATCTATAAACAGTTTCACACTGTACTCTGAGCTTCTTTATGATAGCTGGACCTGTCCAGCACAAGGCACTCACCAAAACAGTTCTCCCTAGGCAGAGAACTCCCTAATCAGAAAACAAGATTAAAGAAAAGCAGCAGCAGCAGCAGAGACAGCAAGCCAGCTTTATGAAAGTGAAAGAAGAGAAAATAGAAGGTACCGAAGCTGGCAGGAAATAGGGGAAGATTTCTGCATGATAACCACTTACACTGGCTGGTAGCTGCTTGCTGTAAGTCATCAGGATGGTTTCCTCTCAGATAGCCAGCAACTATGATGTTGCATTCCAGATGCTTGAAAGACAAGGGGGTTATCACAAATGCCACTTTTAGAAAAGCTCAAGCCAAATTTATAGGGTGTGATTTCTACAAACATTTAGTATTGCCTTTCTCCTCCTTCCACTGAAATCTAGAGTAAAATTCCCATAACCTGCAATAGGAGCAGTTAGGCCAACAGCCAGCGTGTCTGGAAATGGTGTTTAATTTACTAATATATTCAGTAGCATTTGCTTTGACTAGCATTTACCATTTTAGAGGATGGTCATGCCTGTCAGTTTTATGAAACGGGAAAACAACGCACTGCATTTATTCAATATCTTTTCACCTGTCTCATCACGAAAAGTTTGGCCCTTAATCTATTAATTTTAATCAACATACAGAATGGCCTTATTGATTTCAATGGAATTACCTACTTACTATAATCAACGGAACTTAATTTTGGAGTAAGATATGCCTTCTGTCCAAATGAAAGTAAAGCAATAAATATGTCTTTGTACCTTGAGTAAAGTTTTACAGCTCTATGTGTATGGAAGAAACAGGCTTGCTACAGACTAAAGTAGGAGCAGTCCTGCGCAACATTTTCCACGAAGCATGCACTCTACAGTGTGAAGCACGCTGGTGCCCTATGGCTCCTTGGGAGCTAGGAAGGCAAGGACCAAACCAGATTTTTATATAACAGAAATCTAGACTTTCAGTGTGGAAGCTATCAACTCATACTGCAGCAAAATGCAGTCAGATATACTTTGTAATACACCACAGCTTATTTCAGTAGTGGATGAGGAAATCACCACTTCCGTTCAACTTTCATTATTATGCACAGCACAATCACACATCAGCAGCTTAAACAACGGCTTCTAAAAGGAAGACGGCACTTAGAAAAAAATATTTTAACAGATACCATTAGAAACTATATACTGTGGATACAAAAGGGTATTTTTAGGTTTTTTTTTTCTTTAATAAATTGAATACATAAGGCCAAAGCCTAGTAACTGGAAAAAATAACTAACCCCTCCCCCCCCAAAAAAACCTCTCCTGGAAGTTCTGGGCATAAAACTAAACATAGCTAGTTTGCAAAGGACCAGTTAAAACCAATTTTCTAGCAGCATGCAGATAAAGCAAAAGTTAGGGGTCATATCCTGCAAAAGAGGGTACAGTAGTTCTTCCCTTTTAGGAGTGAGTATTTTAGGCTAGGTATGCCATTCAAAAGCTGAAATATTCAGTCTTTTTGTATAGCTAGCTTTAGAAAAAGAAAGATGAGCTGATCAACCACACAAAACGCCTAGACTGACAAAAAAGCACTGCCGACATGCCCTGTTTACAAAATTCTCCACACAGCTGTTGATTCAGTTTTTGATTGAATTATTTCAGTCTTCTTTGAACATATAAGTATAATTGCGATGCTGTTCCCAGAAACGAGCCCAAATCTTTTCTGGGCCAACAAAATGACACCTCAGTTCCAACCAAACTTCAAAGCTAGTCTGATCTGAAGTGTCTGCAGCTGACACGCTTGAGTACTTCCTTTGGAAAACAAACAGCATTTTACCAGAGAAATATAGATTTACTACAGTTATTTACTGTCAAAGGTAACATCTCCCTGTGACTAAATTTTATGCTAGAGTGCCTGGTTTCCATTTACCAGTTAAGTGAGGCTGGATGAGAAACTTAAACCCTGGGCCTGTATGTCCCAGTCTGCAAAATATAATACGTCCTTTGGAAGCCTCGTCAAAACTATTTTGGCTTTGTATACAGAGCACATGGTTGGGACTTGTGTGGTATAGGTTCAATTCCCTGCTGTGTCCTCAACTCGGTGGATAACTTCAGGCAATTCCTTTCATGTCAGCTTCCAAATCTGTAAAATGGTATAAACTTTACTCCTTTTTTAATCTGCTTCAAGCATTAGATACCAAGTCTTTGAAAGGTGCTGGTTATTTAAAAATAGTAAAGCTTTCTATTTAGATCTGAGAAGAGCTAAATTGGTAAATATAGTTTATTCTGACCAGCAATTATTCTGCCTAAAAAATATTTACGAAACAGAGTATGTTAAATCAGAATGAGAAAGCATTCTGGATAGTACAGGAGAGAAATTCAGTATTTTCCTTTCACTTCTTCACATACAGTAGGCAAAGTTTAATTTAAGAGCAAAGCTGCAGTATGTTAAAGCGTATGGTGAGCAGAGTACGTACAGAAGTATGTACTGTACAACTGTGTCATAAGGTGAAGTTGCATAGGCTGCTCTGTAAGCCTGCCTCAAAGCCAGCATGGCACCAGCAGTGCAGCATGACAGTAGGCACAGTAGCGTCCATCTGACTGAATGTATTAATCTATTATATGTAGTGATCTTCAGCTTCAACTCATCCTTAGCAAAGCCCAAACGAATCTAGTTATTAAAGGTTTGTATGAAAGTTAAAAGGACATTCTCTTCTAGTATCAAGGAGAAGTTTCGCCAGTTTTCACGTGTTTTCTTTAAGGTTCCCTTTCTGTTATGGTTGAAAAATCACTTCATAAAGCACTTAGAGCTACAGATGAAAACAAGTCAAGTATCATTCTCCCCACTGGGGAAAGGGGGAACTGACAGAGTTGGGTGACATGATTCTGCAGATTTCTGTAAGCCTTCACAGGGAAAAGAGAACCTAAATCTGATTACCCAAATGAGTTTTTTATTCATACATTAAAGCTTTATTTCTTAGATACATTTAATTGGATTATTCATTTACTACCCTAAAATAACATGCAACATTAGCATGAGTAGTTCTGCATTCCATCATATTCCCATAGATAGACAATGCCCTGTGACACTGTAAGAAGTACTCATCTGGATGAAAGACTATGCAGATGCAGAGCAACTTCATGTTTTCTGGAAAACTGATATAATTATTTCTGTCATTGCATGCTTAACACAGCAGTCGGGCAAAAAGTCTCTTCTAGATATAGTGCAGTATATGATGGGCAGAAGGTCAAGAAAACTGACTTGTTGACGGGTGCAGAAACTACATGTAAACGTGAGGCAAAAGCATAAGGGAGAATCCAACTCAACAAAGGTTTTCATAACCCTTCTGAAAGAAAGCAGTAAAAAAGTGGTCAGTAGCACCCTAAGATGCATGTTAGGGTAACTGCAGATAGATGCATGGTAATTCATTTCAAATCAACTTCCTATTTCTACTTAGCTGCGCGATAGAAATATRGCTTTCCTTGAAAACAGAATCTTTTCCTGCTCAGCAGAAATTTAGATCTAGGAAGTGAGAGCTCCAATTTTTCTGCAAGTAGGATTTGGTCTTTGCAAAAGCTTAGAAAAAAGAAATAAGAAATTTGGTATTGCTACTTTGTGCTAAATATGTGCACTGGGTCTTCATTAAAGAAAGTAGCAATAGATTCAGAGAGGGGGGCAGACTAAATTTTGTGGTGTTCAAACAAACCACACACTAAGATGTCACAAGCATTTCACAATCACATGTACGGTCACAATCATATGATCAGCAATAAGATTCACTATTAAGGCTATTAATGGTCAGCTATGCCAGTAGCAGCTATGTTATCCCTCAGCAGAAGTAAAAATATTGTGATTTTCTTTAGACAAACAAGCTAAGTCATCCCCATTTGTTTTGGCCTAATGGAGCATACAACTTGCCATTTCATCCAGATAATCTGAAAACAGCATCATTTCCTGCTGCTTGAAAAATCAGCTTTAAGGGGCGTGTTCTCTGCAGAAGCATCGCTGGCTGTCATCGAAGCAGCATTTAAAATAACTGTATATTAGCAGGAGAGGAGCTATGACTGGCCATATTATCACCCTTGGAGCCGCCAGCGGGGAGCGCACAGAACCAGTTGCGCCCTGAGCCGCCCTTATCAAACAACGCCAACAATTTTAACGGGCTTATCTGCCCCAGCACATTGTCAGATACGTTAATGCAGAAAAAAGAAAAAAAAAAAGGAGAAGAAAAAACAAAAAAGCCCCACTGCCAGAAGGAGGTGCCGAACGATTAATCAGAAACCGCTCGCAGCCGTGACAAAGGACATACCGCACCATCCTCCCAAAATGTGGATAAACAGAGCGGGGAGGGGGCAGAGAGAGGCCCGGGGCGCCGGAGCGGGGGCCTGGCGGGGTTGGGGGG